>NC_132914.1:46819835-47139835 GCF_047675955.1 Chlorocebus sabaeus | reverse complement strand
TGGAAATTTAAAAGACATTCTAAGTAGAAAATCAGAAGCCATATGATACCACAACTCCTCTTTACTACTATTAAAAGACACAAGGCCCTCCAAATTGCTTAACATTAGTCATCATCAGCAGCTGTAGATGTGGGAGTAGAGGGAGCTCAAAAGGAGCAGAGCTGGAACACATGTTTGTCTCCTCCTATTTCACTGCTAGTTCGGTAGTTAGAGCTGTCTGCGCCTTCCTCCTCACACAGGTGGCTCTAACCCAAACCCAACTGAGCCAAATTATCCTCAGCTGTATGACTCTTCATAACGGATTTAAACAATGCTGATCATTTTATTCCCACCCCCTTCCTTACACACACACATAAAACTCCGGTCCTCAGCAAGCAGCTCAAGGGATTGGGGGCAGCTATTAAGCAAAAACAAAACAAGGCAATTAAGAATAACTATATTCACTGATTCTAACCCATAAAGGGAGATTCCAAGCATACAGAAAAAGCAATTTCTAAAAACCTTGTTAACTTACAAAATTATTAACTAATCAACTGTTATTTAACATAAATTATGTGCTAATACTGATGATAAAAAAATTATGAAAGATGGAATATTATTCAGCCTTTAATAGTAAGAAAATTCTGACAGGTGCTATAACATGCATGAACCTTGAGGATATTATGCTAAGTGAACTAGGCCAGTCACAACCAAACAAATACTGTATCATTCCATTTATATGAGGTACCTAGACTAGTCAAATTTTACCAAAAGTAGATTGGTAGCAGCCAGAGGCTAGGGGGAAGAGGGAATGAGAGTTATTGATGAATGGGTACAGTTTCAGTTTGGGAAAATGAGAAAAGTTGTGGAGATGGATGCACAAGAATGTGAGTATATTGACACCACTTCAAAATGGTTAAAACTGTAAACTTCATGTTATATGCATTCTACTGAAATTTTTTTAAATTAATGCAATAAGAAAAAAAAATATGAAAGAAAAAGTTCATTTCTTGACCCAGCAAGAAGACTCTAGAAATACTGTTCAAGGGGTAAAAAAAGCAAAGAATAGCAATATCAGGAATGTTTTTTAAAGAGCTAGTATAGATCTCACAGACATTAAAATTACAAGTCAAAAATACAAATGACCTTATGCCAATACATTTAAAATTCAGGTAATAAATTTCATGAAAAACAAGTTACCAAACAGACTCACAAAAAAGAAAAACTGACATAGTCCTGTATCTCTAAAAGAAATTGAGGTCAAAATTTAAAATTATCTCATAACAGAAAGGGTTTCATTTCTTATTTATTTCTGGTAGGAATATAAACTGGTACAACTTCTTTAGAATACAGCATTATTTTGTAAAGTAGCACACCTGTCAATCCTATGATCCAGAAATTCAAGTACTAGAGAAACTCTTGCTCATGGTACATTAGAAAACATGTAGTATTTGTAACAGTAAGAAAATGGAAACAACCCAAATGTCATCAACAAGAGAATAAACTGTGATGTATTCACTAAATGACTGTACTGCTGCAAAAATGTGTCAACTATATGCAATGATATAGATGAATCTTAGCAATAATGTGAAGTAGAAAAGAAAATTCCAGATTACATACAGCATAAGACCCTTTTATTTTCATAAAAAATACAACTAATGCTAAAACAATATATTATTTAGACACACATATATTTGATAACTAGTTTTTGAAAAGTTTACTTTGGGAGGCTGAGGCAGGCAGATTGCTTGAGCCCAGGAATGAGACGAGCCTTACCTTTTAAAAAACTTTATCGGCCAGGCGCGGTGGCTCACACCTGTAATCCCAGCACTTTGGGAGGCCGAGGCAGGCGGATCAAGAGGTCAAGAGATTGAGACCATCCTGGCAAACACGGTGAAACCCCGTCTCTATGAAAAAATACAAGAAAATTAGCCGGGCGTGGTGGCGGGCGCCTGTAGTCCCAGCTTCTCGGGAGGCTGAGGCTGGAGAATGGCGTGAACCTGGGAGGTGGCGGAGCTTGCAATGAGCGGAGAGCATGCCACTGCACTCTAGCCTGGGTGACAGAGCGAGACTCCATCTCAAAAAACAAAAAACAAACAAAAAAAACTTTATTGTTTGCCATAGGAGGATGTGAAGTAATTGATTCTTACATATTGGGAGTATAAAAATCTGTTTAGCAAAATCTACTAAAACTACATAAGCAAACCCTATGACCCAGCAGTCCAATCCTAATACCCAACAAAAATGCATTTATAATGTGTACCAAAAGACATGTACAAGAATGTTTATAGCAGCATTATCTACAAGTCCAAAAACTAGAAACAAACCTAAACATCAATCAACTACAGAATGGATAAATTATAACACATTCACAGAAAAGAATATGATACAGCAATGAAAAAGGAGCTACTGATGATACAACAAGGATGAATTTGAAAAGCAATGCTAAGCAAAGAATGTCAGGTGCAAAAACATGCATGCTGCATGTTTCCATTTATATGAACCTCATAATCGAACAAATCTCATCTATTGTGACATAAGTCAGAATACTGGTCTTGTGATATAAATCAGAATACTGGTCAGGGAGAGAATCTGGGTCAGAGCACAGGGAGGCTTCTAGGATCCCGGTAATGTTCTATTATCATGATCTGAATAGTGGTTACTACACAGATGGCTGTGTTCAATGTAAAAATTCATTACATTGTACCCTTAAGGATTTTGCATTTTATGTGTATTACACATCCCCCCCAAAAAAAAAAAAGGTTTACCAAAAACAAAGAAAAAAACTAAAGATGTCCTTTTACCTCTTACCTTCACGGTTTAATCGATGCTGTCCATTACCCTTAGCATGCACTGACTGACACTCCTAACTGAACACTGGTAGGCTAACAGGCAACACTGGCATACACTCAGGCTTTTCTCTTCCCATTTTGCGATACTTACTAAGAGTCTAATCTATTTGTTGTTCTCAAACCTATTTAACGCCAGTTGTGCCCATAATTACAATTACATAATTGTCATGAAATATTAATATTGGCTGGGCACGGTGGCTGACACCTGTAATCCCAACACTTTGGGAGGCCAAGGCAGGCAGATCGCTTGAGGTCAGGAGTTCGAGACCAGCCTGGCCAATGTGGTGAAACCCCCATCTCTACTAAAAATACAAAAAAATTAGCTGGATATGGTGGCATGCGCCTGTAATCCCAACTACTCGGGAGCCTGAGGCAGGAGAATTGCTCGAACCTGGGAGGCAGAGGTTTTAGTGAGCTGAGATTGTGCCACCGCACCCCAGCCTGGGCAACAGAGCAAGACTCTGTCTCAAAAAAGACAGAAATGTTAACACATGGCCGGACGTGGTGGCTCATGCCTGTAATCCCAGCACTTTCGGAGGGCAAGGTAGGTGGATTGCTTGATCCCAGGAGTTCGAGACGAGCCTGGGCAACATAGCAATACCCCATCTCTATAAAAAATTTAAATATTAGCCAGGCATGATGGCACATGCCTGTAGTCCCAGCTACTCGGGAGGCTAAGGTGGGAGGATCACCTGAGCAGTGATAGCACCACTGCACTTCAGCCTCTGTGACAGACTGAGACCCTGTCTACAAAAAAGAAAAGAAAAAAAAAGTAAATATATCAGTAAACTATAAGAAAAATTATTTCTTTGAAAACTAAATTGGAAGGCTCTAGAAGACTAAACCAATACAAATTATTTTTAAAACTGTCCTCAATTTAAATGTGGGTGAGACACATATACAAGTTGGGAGGGAAATTAAAAATCTAAAAAAAGGGTTTGTACTCATTGCTTCAAGTCCCTAAGAGTTCTCACTCTGCTTTAAAAAACCATAAATAGAAGTTGCAAGCATGTATCACAGGGTGTAATTAATGCCAAAAATATGAAGAATTCTAATCAGCAAACTCATACTAAATACATCAAAGACTGGTGAATAAATGTACATTTGTTTTAAGCTAAAATAAAACACTATGGGCCGGGCACGGTGGCTCACACCTGTAATCCCAGCACTTTGGGAGGCCAAGTGGGGTGGATTACCTGAGGTCAGGAGTTCCAGACCATCCTGGCCAACATGGGGAAACCGTCTCTACTAAAAGTACAAAAATTAGCCGGGCGTGGTGGTAGGTGCCTGTATTCCCAGCTACTTGGGAGGCTGAGGCAGGAGAATCGTTTGAACCTAGTGGGGGCAGAGGCTGCAGTGACCCGAGATCTCGCCACTTCACTCCAGCCTGGGCAAAAGAGTGAAACTCCATCTCAAACGAATAAAACAAACAAAAAATGCTATGG
The DNA here is from genome assembly GCF_047675955.1 of Chlorocebus sabaeus. NCBI lineage: Eukaryota > Metazoa > Chordata > Mammalia > Primates > Cercopithecidae > Chlorocebus > Chlorocebus sabaeus. Next base: position 47,135,559 of record NC_132914.1, on the reverse strand, counting down.
TATGTATGTATATATCATTTTTTATTTCCTGCTTTAATCAACTTTTCCAATTAACAGTAAACACCATATAAGATCTAATAATAACAGATAAGAGAACTATAATCAAAGAAAGTTTGCCCTAATAACTTTTGGCAAACTAATACAATCTACTAGACAGATAAAACAAAAATATTAACTGTCAATAAGTCTACCTATTATAATGACAAAAGATAAATCAAACTGACCAAAGTTGAGACTGTTGTGCTTAAAAGCATATGCCTCTGGGGCCACATTAGCTATTCTCATTAATCAAAAGGGCAGCATGGTTCCCTATTCAGGTATGTTCTGGTTAATATCACAGATGTCTCAGAAGAAGATGGCTGCTGAACGGACTACATGGGGCTCAAGAATAAAGGTTCTGAGTATCACTGAATTAGAAAAACAATGGTCTGAGTTTCTCTCTCTCTCTTTTTTTTTTTTTTTTGAGACAGAGTCTCGCTCTGTTGCCCAGGCTGGCGTGCAGTGGCAGGATCTCAGCTCACAGCAACCTCCACCTCTCAGGTTCAAGTGATTCTCCTGCCTCAGCCTCCCAATTACAGGCGCATACCACCATGCCTGTCTAATTTTTGTATTTTTAGTAGAGATGGGGTTTTGCCATGTTGGCCAGGCTGGTCTCGAACTCCTAACCTCAAGTGATCTTCCCATCTTGGCCTCCCAAAGTGCTGGGATTATAGGAGTGAGCCACTGTACCTAGCCTGAGTTCTCTTAATAGAAAAGACAAGAGATTTTTACTAATAAATTTGCCCTCAAACTTTTCTCTGTAACGTAATATTTAAAATGCCTTCCCTGACTCTGATATAATTCTCAGAAAAAAACAATAAAATTCATGTTACACAAGAACATCCATTTAGGTGGAATTTGGGTACAACAGTTTCTTACAGGGTTTCTTTAAATCAATTGATTGAAAGCATTAGAGGACTCTCAGTGATAGAACTTTGAAGCTTCTCATTTCATTCATTATTCAACTAATATTCATTGAATGCTTACAACTTTCTAAGCTTTGTGAGAGCTTGGGTGGGAGGAGGATGCTCTTTCAGTTTCACAGAAGAATTATGGTATATCAGAATGTAATATGAGAGCAGGTGGTGGAAAAGTGGGGACCAAGCCACTTAACTATTCAACTGTTTGACAATAAAGGGATTTTAAAAAATAGAGTATTACGCTAGGCGTGGTGGTTCACACCTGTAATCCTAGCACTGTGGGAGGTCAAGGCGGGAGGATCACCTGAGGTCAGGAGTTTGAGACCAGCTTGGCCAACATGGGGAAACCCTGTCGCTACTAAAAACTACAAAAATTAGCCGGTGTGGTGGTGCGTGCCTGTAGTCCTGGCTACTCAGGAGGTTGAGGCAGGAGAATCGCTTGAACCCAGGAGGCAGACGTTGCAGTGAGCCAAGATCGTGCCACTGCATTCCAGCCTGGGCGACAGAGTGAGACTTCATCTCAAAAAAAAAAAAAAAAGAGTATTAACCAGAGTGCTAGCAAGGCAAAGCAAAATGGGTTTCCCCCAAATAGGGAAGACTTTTTTCTTTGAAAAGGGATAAGGAAACAAACATACTACAGAGAAAGGTAACACCTATCGAAGTAGAAAATAAGGGACGAACAACACAGAAAGGTAATCAAAGACCAAATTAATCTTACATTCACAGTCAATTAATTAATTTTTTTTTTTTTTTTTGGAGACGGAGTCTCTCTCTGTCGCCCAGGCTGGAGTGCAGTGGCCAGATCTCTCTCGGCTCACTGCAAGCTCCGCCTCCCGGGTTTACACCATTATCCTGCCTCAGCCTCCGGAGTAGCTGGGACTACAGGCGCCTGCCACCTCGCCCGGCTAGTTTTTTTGTATTTTTTTTTAGTAGAGACGGGTTTTCACCGTGTTAGCCAGGATGGTCTCGATCTCCCGACCTCGTGATCCACCCGTCTCGGCCTCCCAAAGTGCTGGGATTACAGGCTTGAGCCACCGCGCCCGGACAATTTTTTTTTTTTTTTTTTTAAACAGGGTCTGGTTCTGTTTCCCAGGCTGGAGTGTCATGGCACGGTCTTGGCTCACTGTAACCTCCGTCTCCTGGGCTCAAACGATCCTCCTACCTAAGCCTCCTGAGTAGCTGGGACTACAGGCACATGCCACCACATGCAGCTAGTTTTTGTATCTTTTGTAGCGATGGGTTTTCACAATGTTGCCCAGGCTGATCTCAAACTCCTGAGCTCAAGTTCAAGTGGTTTGCCCACCTTGGCCTCCCAAAGTGCTGGGATTACAGGCATGAACCACCACGCCCAACCCTAATCTTTATTTAATGCTTACTATAGGCCAGGAACTATGCTAATAATGCAATTTCACATGCATTATCAAAAATCTTCACAAAAACTCTGTTAGGTAAAGGAAACATACTTCTGAAACAAACAAAAAGACAAAAAGAACTAGAGGGAAGATTAAGGAGGTCATACTAAATGACTCCAACTTTTTAGTTATGGAAACAGGAGGAAAGAAAGCAGGAAAGCTTGAGGGCTTGAGAGGAACAGATAAGAAACTAACATTTACTGCTTACTAAGTGCCAGCCACTGTAACATCCATTACATACATGTCATGTAATTCTGTGAAGTACTTATCATTCATTTAACTGAAGAACTTGAGGTCTGAGAGTTTCCCAAGACCAAAGAGCTGGTAAGTGGTGAGGTGATGATTCAAACCTAGCTCCATGAAACTACAAATTATATTTCCTTCTGCTATATCAACATCAGGAATGTGCTAGAGAATAAACATGAGAGGAATAAAAAGATCATAAAGCAGCAAAGGCCCAGTTAAAATCACACAGCATGAAATTAGAGTAGATAATGCCAACTCTGTGCCCTCTGCTCCCTGAGTTCAATCACCCAGGTAAAAAGCATTTAACATTAGGAAGTTGCTTGAATTGCAACGAATTTATATGTACATTTAAGGACTAACATAAGGCAGACAAGTTTTACCTCCCTTTAAATTATCGTTATTGTTCTTTACAAAATTGAATACCTATAAAATATTCGGCACTGGGTAGGCTTACAGGACTTGCTACCCAACTATTTGAAGCTACAGTTTAGGTAGCTGTACATAGTCCAAATTCAACACTAATCTGAGGAAGTATCTAATGTCAATCAAAATATCAGAAAATATCCACCTAAGAATAACTTTTCTTTTGTTTTCAAAACTGACTTTATTTAAATGAATAGGCCCTAAAACTAACAGACATTGGATTATTGCCAAAAAATCATAATACAGATCTGTTTACTTCACCTTTTTATGATGTAGGGGAAAAACTTTCAGACTTTAAAATGGACCAGAATTACGCATCTTCAATGGAAATGAGGCACTGCATAATGTGTACCCTTCCTAGTTATCTCATTCTATAGGATTTGTATCCCTCATGGTCTTTGAGCTATTTTATAACTGAAAATTGTAGATAAGTGGTAGCAGTGCAAAGGTTGTTTTTTGTTTTTTGGTTTGTTTTTGAGACAAAGTCTTGCTCTGTTGCCTAGGCTGGAGTGAGTGGTGTGATCTCTGCTCACCACAATCCTGGGTTCAAGCGATTCTCCTGCCTCAGCCTCCTGTGTAGTTGGGATTACAGGCACATGCCACCATGCCCAACTAACTTTTGTATCTTTAGTAGAGACAGGCTTTCACTATGTTGGCCAAGCTGATCTCGAACTCCTGACCTCATGATCTGCCCACCTCAGCCTCCCAAATTGCTGGGATTACAGGCATGAACTACTGTACCTGGCCCTCATTTTATACTTGTATGAAAATCAGGATTTTTGACTTTTTTTTTTTTTTTTTTTTTGAGATGGAGTCTCGCTCTGTCGCCCAGGCTGGAGTGCAGTGGCTGGATCTCAGCTCACTGCAAGCTCCGCCTCCCGGGTTCACGCCATTCTCCTGCCTCAGCCTCCCGAGTAGCTGGGACTACAGGCGCCTGCCACCTCGCCTGGCTAGTTTTTTTGTATTTTTTTTAGTAGAGACGGGGTTTCACCGTGTTAGCCAGGATGGTCTTGATCTCCTGACCTCATGATCCGCCCATCTCAGCCTCCCAAAGTGCTGGGATTATAGGCTTGAGCCACTGTGCCCGGCCCCGACTGGTTTTTTTTTTTTTTTTTTTTTAATCCCTTAATAAATATAACATGTGGTAGATGACCTGGAAAATAAAAAAATTTTAATGCAAAAGCTCAAAGCTCAAGGGAAAGAAACATCCTTTTCTACCCATCTACGTGCTTAATGAAGACCAAACAAAACTTGTGCCTTGTCTCTTCTCAGTTCCAAAATTTTAGGACTCTAAGAAGCATAGTCATTGTTGAAGCTGGTCATTCATTAAGGACCCATAACTCACAAAAGGATTGTTTGAAATGGTATTTCCAGCTGCTTTTCCTTGATGCATAGTGTAAGTAAAGGACTGTCTCAAGAACAGAAGCTTCATCCTTTCAGAAATGCTTTGAATCTTTTGTCTAAACTACTTTTGTTAATTGCACCAATAAAACAGACAGTATGTTTTCATAATGAACTAAAAATCTACATTTGACAAATGCTTTTTCTGATTCAAAATACTTGTGCCGGTACACATCTGTACAATCATTAAGAATGTTAAATACATCTGCTGCTTTCAAAATAATAGCTGTCTTCTACTGGTATATGTCATATGAAAGGATAGAATGAGCAAGTATTTTTTAACAAATTCACTGGATTCTAATATTCACACAGAGTTTAAAGAAGCCCAAACCAGAAATCCATGTACAAACTAAACATTAAATCAACAATGTATTTTAAATTCATTAATACAGAAAGGAAAGGGCATATCAATGCTCGGACATTCTGGCTGAGCCCCAAATTTAAAATTATCTCTAATACCACTAGTCTCTACGGAATTACTGGTTTCACAAACAGCTTTTTTCCTCACACAGGATCAAACTAATCCACTGGCAGTCTCTGGAAAGAAGCAGTAAAATCAAGTTGTACCAAAAATCTTTATATTCAGCATTCATTCAAAGCCTTCCAAACCACTCCCAGGCTTGTAACATGTCAGAAAAATATTGCTCTAGCAAGTAATTATTTTGCCCAAAAATGAACAGAGCAATTTAGATTGGAAATAATTTGCTATCCCTGTCATTCATAAATCCGTGCTACTATATTATAAGTCTTAAAATGAATATGTGTAATGCATGTAACATATCATGCATTAAATATTCTAAAAGATAAGCTTTCATCTAGCTGAAATTAGTTAAGTAATACTAGGAGACTTAAAAGCATAAAAAGTTAACTCTTTCTTCTCCCCACCCCTACTCCCTCTAAACCACTTGGGAACCCTGGGAGGGGAACAGGAGTATGTGTCAGGTGGAGGGAAAAAGAATGCAGATAAAACAAATAAGACAACTGAAAAGGTATAAATGTTAATCCCAAAACTTCTGCCAAATTGCAACTGAAGTTAAGGTATTGCAGTGAAGTCTTCTGATTTACAGTAGTTCAAGATCTGTAAGTACCTACTGTCTGTTTTCCTATAATGTAACTCATTTCAAGACTTGGTTTTCTGATTCTTCTCATGGTTCTTACAGCACCACAAATTAGCATGTGTTTGCAGGAATTCTACCAAAGCTTTGTAAAAGTATTTTTCAAATACCAAGTAAAAGTAATTTAGTCAGCTGGCCACAGTAGCTGGCCACCTGTAATCCCAACACTTTGGGAGGCTGAGGTAGATGGCTCACTTGAGGCCAGAAGTTTAAGACCAGCCTGGGCAACATAGTGAGACTTGCCTCTACAAAAAATAAAAATAAAAAATTAGGCCAGGTGCAGTGGCCCATGCCTGTAATCCCAGCACTTTGGGAGGCTGAGGCAGGCAGACAACCTGAGGTCAGTAGTTTGAGACCAGACTGGCCAACATGGCAAAACCCCATCTCCACTAAAAACACAAAAATTAGTTGGGCATGGTGGCAGGCACCTGTAATCCCAGCTACTCGAGAGGCTAAGGCCGGAGAATCCCTTGAACCTGGGAGGCAGAGACAGTAGTGAGCTGAGATCACGCCATTGCACTCCAGTCTGGGTGACAAGAGCGGAACTCTGTCTAAAAAAAATTAAATTAAATTAAAATTAAATTAAAAATTAGCCAGGCATGGTGGCACACACCTGTAGTCCTAGCTACTTAGAAGGCTGTCCTAGCTACTTAGGAGGCTAAGGCAGGAGGATCCCTTGAGCACAGGACGTTGAGGCATTGCACCACTGCACTCTGGCCTAAGAAACAAAGTGAGACCCTGCCTCAAAAAAAAAAAAAACCAAAAAAAAACTGAGTCATTTCAAATGAAAGCTACACGGTGAAACCCCACCTCTACAGAAAAACACAAAAATTAGCCCAGCATGGTGGCATGTGTCTGTAGTCTCAGTTACTCAGGAGGCTAAAGTGGGAGAATGGCAAAAGCCCGGAAGGAGGAGGTTGCAGTGAGCCAAAATCATGCCACTGCACTACTGCCTGGGCAACAGAACAAGACAGGGTCTCTAAATACACAAATAGGGTCTCTAAATACATAAATACATACATGCTAATACACTTTTTCCCTCTATCCCAATTCAACAATGTATAGATCTGGATACCAAGAAAAATAAAACAGGTTAATGATTACGTTCAGGCATTTCTTCTTCCCAGAAGTGTTGTAATATAGCAGACAGCTATTTCTGCAACAACTTTCTATTTGCTAGGCTACTGTCTTCTTTTAGGTCATCAGAGAAGAGGGGTTGAATCTCTCAGGATGTACAAACCCAGAAAGAGAAAGAAACAGCAAAATGGGAGGAAAAAAACAAAATGGAAACAACACAAAACACAACAGCCTCTACAAACACATATCATAAATCACCTTTTCTGAATATTTTACCTCCAGAGCCAGATCACTACATAAGGTGAGCAAAGCCTTTTCAGATGGGGTCAGGCAGTACAGTAGTTCTAGAGACAGTGCCTTAATGCTGTTCAAAGACTCTTCTAACCTGCTTTACAGTCTCTACATTCTAAATTATTTCCATCACCTAACCCCTTTTCAAAATTTCCCTTAGGAGTATCCCTACAAGAATTAAGAAAGTTAGTTAAACTAATTCAACTGAAAGTGTGAATGACAAACAGGCACACATATTCTTTAACCCTTGCAAAGATGTTACTTATGGATTCAGCTAATCCCTAAATGGTAAAAATTTTAATACAGAGATTTTAATTTCTTTTTGTTTCCTCTTTGGAGAGAGAAGCATCATTAAGTCTACTCTGATACAAACGGAAGACAGGAAATTGAATGTCAGTCCAAAGCTCCCAGGTCCTGTCCCTACTGAAGAAAAGAGGTTTTTATTACTGTGGAAGTCTTCTTCCAGAGCTCTTGACAAACCAGTTCTTGAACGTTTAAAAGAAGAGAGGCCATCTTTCATCTCCCTGCCTAGTGAAAAAGGGAAGAGAAAAGCCTGACCCGCTGTATTTCTAGCTTCCAAAACTTGTTGATAGGTGTATGTGTGGGGTGTTTGGTGTTTTAAAATACGTTTGCAAATTCTTTCATCCTTCTCCCATCAGAAGGTAGAGTCTCATTCTCCTCCTCATGAAGGGAATGCAACAGAAGGTGCACTGAGCAACCTCAGAAGCAACCTAGGTCATAAAGGTGATAAAGGCCAGGCACAAAGGCTCATGCCTGTAATCCCAATACTTTGGGAGGCTGAGGCAGGCAAATCATTTGAGGTCAGGGGTTCATGACCAGCCTGGCCAATATAGTGAAACCCTGCTTCTACTAAAAATTCAAAAAAATTAGTTGGGTGTGGTCATGGGCGCCTGTAATCCCAGCTACTGGGAGGCTGAGGCAGGAGAACTGCTTGAACTCGGGAGGTGGAGGCTGCAGTGAGCTGAGATCACACCACTGCACTACAGCCTGGGCAACTGAGCGAGACTCCATCTCAAAATAAAATAAAATAAAAGGTGATAAAACTTCTGCCAGCTGCTCTCTCAGGCAACTTCGAAGTCCTAAATCACCATATAAGATATCCAGTAAGCCTCACAGGGTTAGAGAGATGTCTGGGAACACCAGATGTTAAGGCTTCCCAGCCCAGCCACCACATATATGAATGAGGAACCCTCTGAGATAATGACTCCAGGCCCAGCTACCATCCGTCTCCAACCGCGTAGACACTGGTGAGGAAGGCTTCTAAATGATTCCAGCCCCAGCTATGACCTGACTGCTTCAAGAGAAACCCTAAGAAAGATCTGCCTAGTCAAGCCCAAACATCAGAACCATAAAAAACAAAATGGAATTTTGTTTTACACTGCTAAATTGGGGATGTGTGTTACACATCAATAGACAACCAAAACAGATTTTGGTACAGGGAGTAGATTTTTTTTGTTCTGCCATTAAAAAAAAAAAAAGTAAAACGTTTGGTCTTAACACTGAGCAGCAAAGGAAAGCAAAAAGGGCCTTGAGAGTGTAAGCCAAGGCCTGCAGGGTCTTGAGAAAAATGTTAACAAAGGCCTCAAGGAGGCTGTCGTAAAGACTTAAAACAGAGATCAGCAAATTACAGTCTGTAGGTGAAATTCAACCTGCCGCCTGTTTTTGTAAATAAAGTTTCATTGGAACACAGCCATAGCTATTACTTTACATATTGTCTAAGTATGCCAAAGATCGTATGGCCCAAAAAGCCTAAAATATTTACTATCTGGCCCTTTACAGAAAAAGGTTGCAGGCCCTTGGCTTAAAAGTAATGTAAAAAGTGTTATCGGAAGCTGAAGAATTTTATTGGGTAATCACAGAAAAAGTTTAGCAAAGCTGTCATCTGCAGTAATGTGGAAAACAAAAAATATAATTAATGACTGATAAACTGGATAAGGAGATTTCCAGGTAAAATATCAAGTATTGGAGCCGGGCGCGGTGGCTCAAGCCTGTAATCCCAGCACTTTGGGAGGCCAAGACGGGCGGATCACGAGGTCAGGAGATCGAGACCATCTTGGCTAACACAGTAAAACCCTGTCTACCAAAAAATACAAAAAACTAGCCAGGCGAGGTTGCAGGCACCTGTAGTCCCAGCTACCCGGGAGGCTGAGGCAGGAGAATGGCGTAAACCCGGGAGGCGAAGCTTGCAGTGAGCTGAGATCTGGCCACTGCACTCCAGCCTGGGCGACAGAGCAAGACTCCGTCTCAAAAAAAAAAAAAAAAAAAAAAAAAATCATCAAGTATCAACTGGTTTCTTTTAGCTGTGTATCAGAAAGTGCAGATAGAGAGAGAGAAGCTCAAGAAGAAATTACACAATTTCCAAGCAGAATATAGAAGAAATATAAGGAGCCAAGAATTGCTAGGTCCAAAAATTAAACTGTTTCTTATTCGCAGCTTTCCCATATACCAAACATTTCTCAAATTAAGAAATGCCCCATACCAGGCATCGTGGCTCACGCCTGTAATCCCAGCAATTTGGGAGGCTGAGGCGGGTGGATCACCTGAGGTCAGGAGTTTGAGACCAGCCTGACCAATATGGTGAAACCCCAGCTCTACTAAAAATACAAAATTAGCCTGTAATCCCAGCACTTTGGGAGGCTGAGGTGGGCAGATCAGGAGGTCAGGAGTTCAAGACCAGCCTGGCCAAGATGGTGAAACGCCATCTCCACTAAAAAAAATACAAAAATTAGTTGGGCAGTGTGGCACGTGCCTCTACTCAGGAGGCTGAGGCAGGAGAATCACTTGAATACAGGAGATGGAAGTTGTAGTGAGCCGAGATCGCGTCACTGCACTCCAGCCTAGGTAACATGAGCGAAATCTGCCTCAAAAAAAAAAAGAAAAAGAAAAAGAAAGAAATGCTCCCTGGGCTAGGAACAGTGACTCATGTCTAAAATCCCAGCACTCTGCAGGGCCAAGGTAGGAGGATCGCTTGAGGCCAGGAGTTCAAGACCAGCCTGGGCAACATAGTGAGACTCTGTCTCTACCAAAAATTTAAAAATTAGCCAGGCATGTGCCTACAGTCCTAGCTACTCAGGAGGCTGAGGTGGGAGGGTCACTTGAGCTAAGAAGTTCAAGGTTGCAGTGAGCTATGATCACACCAGCCTTTGAGACAGAGCAAGACCCCATTTCAAAAAAAAGTCTTCTGGGCAAAGATCAAATCCAAAGCAGACCAGGGAAAATTGGCATTAAGATTAAAACTTTATTTAGACCAAGAGTCAGCAAACATTTTCTGCAAAGGGCCAGATAAATATTTTAGGCTTAGGGCCATATACAGACAGTCTCTATTGAACTTTTTTTTTTTTTTAACCCTTTGAAAATGTAAAAACAAGTCTTAGTTCGATGGCCTTTGTTTGCCTACTTCTAGTTCAGAAGTCAAAGACATTTAAGGTGGTACCTCATAGACTGTTTCAAACCAAAGGTCTTCTAAGAATTCTAAAGGTGTTGTCCCACAAAAGCCATAGAGGAAACCTAAGTTCTACATGTTCTATCAATGTGTAAGTGTGGCTTTTATCTAATACATTAAAACTCCCTTCCCATAAGAGTCACAGAAAATCTACTAAGTTTTAAAGAGAATTTTATGTTCAGAAACACTGTCATCTTGGACTAAAAGGGACAGAGACCATACAAAATGAAAAGAGGCTTCTGGACACCCAAACTTCTATGCGCAGGAAAGAAGCCAAGAAAAGTACTCTATTTCAACATAGTACATTTTATGGAAAAGGAAGAATTCAAAAGGCAGACCAAGAGCTATGGAGGATCATTTCTAGGCAGTAGGGCTGATTCCTCCAATAATGTTACGGAACTGGTAATACATACCTGGTTGGATTTCGGAATTGCTGTGGACCCATGACTGTGTTCCTCCCATTTTTCTGTGTTTTTAAACAGGAGTGAATACAGTGGTTATCTTCTGCTTGTCCAGTGTTGCATATTGGGTAGGCTGGGAATGCAGGGGAGATGCCCTGTCTGTTTAGTTCACAGGTCTTCAGAGTGAAAGCAATGGTACTCAAGGAACTACACCCAAGGAACCATATCTGAGTAGCCTTATTTACACCTGGATCTGATTTAGATAGCAAGATCCTGGACCTCAAACCTGAGACTAATGCTGAAGTATATTAGGTGAGATTCTGGGGGCCTTGAGAAGGGGTGAGTGTATTCTGCAAGTGGGAAGAATGAAAATAATTTGTGACCAAAGAGCAGACTGAGGTATCCTTGGAATATGACATGTTGGCAAGATAGGGTGGCTCACACCTATAATCCCAGCACTTTGAGAGGCTGAGGCAGGAGGATCACTTGAGCCCAGGAGTTCCAGGCCAGACTGAGCTACACAGCAAGACCCTGTCTCTATGAAAAATAAATAAACAAACAAACAAATAAAATTAAAATTAAAAAGTTACAGTAGTCTGGCTACCATAAAATCCCTATGCTGGAGTGACTACATGAAAATACAGAGAGATGTCCAACGGGCCCTAGTTGTTCCATCCCCTGCCTATTTGAACTTCCCTGCTCCTGTCAGATATGTAAGTACAGAAGGAAGCCATCAAGGTATCTCTAGGCTCAATCACCATCTGATTACAACTGCATGACAGAATTTGAGCAAGAACCACTTAGCTGAGCCCAGTCAACCCCCAAAACCATGAGGGTTTTGTGCACTAAGTTTGGAGTTATTTTGTTCCTTAGTATTAGATAACTGTAACAACATGCCTGGAGATGCCAGCCTGAGACTCTGGAAGTTCAAACTTAGCCTGCCTTTCTATATTACCAATCAATTAACATCAAATACTAGCTTTATGCTTACTCAGTTCCTCCTTCTTTCCCCAGATGAAATGTTTGATTTGACCATGGCAAAAGATATTTTTATAATTGGTTTAACATTTATTCAATTACGATGTAACAAAATTATTAGAAATTTCAAGATTTATGCCAATCTAAATGTTATTTGAATCTAACTTTAAATATTATTATCTAACTTCAAATATTATTTGAATTTTTTTTTTTTTTAGAATGAGGGTCTCACTCTGTTGCCAGACTTAGTACAGTGTGTTGTGATCATGGCTCACTGAAGTCTCAAACTCCTGGCTTCAAGCGATTCTTCTACCTCAGCCTCCCAAAGTGCTGGGATTACAGCCATGAGCCACCATGCCCAGCCTGAAACAACTTCTAATTATTTACACACACACATAATCAATGGTTTACCGCCTTCTAACATTTATTTTATAATTATTTTTTACATTATTAGATAATTTGACCTGGCGCAGTAGCTCGCGCCTGTAATCCCAGCACTTTAGGAGGCCAAGGCAGGCCAATCAACTGAGGTCAAGAATCAGGAGTTCAAGACCAGCCTGGCCAACATGGTGAAACCCATCTCTACTAAAAACACAAAAATTAGCTGGGCGTAGTGGTGCATACCTATAATCCCAGCTACTCGGGAGCCTGAGGCAGGAGAATCGCTTGAACCCAGGAGGCAGAGGTTGCAGCAAGTCAAAATGGCGCCACTGCATTCCAACCTGGGCAACAGAGAGAGACTCCATCTCAAAAATAAAATAAAAATTATTAGGTAATTTGAGACTGATGGTCATGCTACCTCCTCTGCAATATAACACTAATTTATAGTGTTTTAAAATGCAGTTGTATCTGCAGAACTAAAATAATCATCACTAACATATAATAACCACTATTTCTAAGGCCTCATCATCTTTAAATGCTGTAAGTTTGGAGAAAATAAACCTTTTGCATGTGAAGATATACAATTCAAAGTGTTTTAGATCACTGGCAGGGAATTTAATGTTCTAGCTCTCTTAGAAGAAAAAAATGGAATTTGATTTTCACATATTATAAACATGGTTAAGCCCAACTTCTGTAGAGAAACTAAAACAGCTGAGCCAAGAACTAATTGGCCCCAGCAGAATGGCAGAAGATACTGTGAAAGAATAGTAAGGAGGCCTGAGGTCAAGGTAACTTACCTCTGAAATAATAATTACTTTCTCCATTGTGTGAGCACTTCCAACTAGACACATCCTAAATTATTTAGCAGTGGTTTAATTAACCTTTTTTCACTTTTTCCTAGACTGTCAAATGTTTGATTTTTTTAAGCAAGTACCAAGAGGAAAAAATCAAACATAATCATAATTAGTTTGAGAAGAAATTTTAAAGAATAAAGTATGTATTCTGCTTTAGATATGATTCTTTGAATACTGAATCATGCAGATACCCAAGTCTACTCTATGAAGAAAACTATTTTAATAAGCTTTTCTTTTCTTTTCTTTTTTTAGGGACCAAAAATATTTATTTACTCATGGTAGATATGGCACATGCTTCATTTCACATTTCAGTACAGTCTCTTCTCATAGTCTCAGTAAAACATGCATATTCATCAAGATAAGCTGTATTTGAGTTATGGAGGCTTGGAAGTCCAAGTTGAGCGGCACATCTGGTAGGAGCCTTCTTGCTCGTGTGTTCTCTTTGATGTTTCCTGAGATGACCAAGGGCATTACATGGCAAGAGGACTGAGTATGCTAACATCAATAAACTTCTCTATTACTACATTAGATTGGTAGCTAACAGGAAAGAGAAGGTCAGCATGCAAACATCTATTTAACCCATAATGTGGCTGATTTTAAATATCAGTATGGGCTCTGGGTCCTGATAGCAGAGTCATCCCATCCAAGGGGAGAGAAAATATTCTCGCTTGCTCGTAGGGCAAAAGTTTAGTCCCTATACAAATTTTGAAATAAGTAAATGTCACCTCCCACAGAGAACCCACAACTACCTAATTACTCCTTCCTCATTCAAAAGTCCTTTGATAAAACTAAAAGTGTCAGGAACACACTAAAACTCACTGAACTCAGTCACATTAAAGAATGGATATTTGACAGCACCTAACCCTCCCATGAGAGAAAAGATTAGAAACTACATATAACATAGTGGAGAAAATGCTGGTTTCAAAAAAAAAAAAAAAAAATTCCTTTTAAGCTCTACATCAAAGAGATATGGGTGTTTTGCTTACCACTATATTCCCCAGCATCTAATAGAGGAATAAATATATCAGTGAGCACTCAAAACTTTGCATAAATGAATAGATGGTCTGCTTTTATCTCTTATGTAAGAAACTTGCACTTAGTTAGAGTCTATCAGTAACTAGCTATGTAACTTTGGACAAGTTTCTTGATTTCTCAAGCTTTATTTTCCATTATACAACACAAAATGAGGTCAGGTAGGAGTTGGGGAGAAAGATTAGATGGTAAGTATGCTGAGGGCGAGGATCCTGTCTGTCTTACTCATTCTGCACCCCAGTGCCTAACAAAGTGGCTAGGGTATATTCAACCTTTTTTCAGATACATGGTGTGCAGCCATCAAACATGTATTGAACAGGCTAGGCGCAGTGGCTCACACCTGTAATCCCAGAACTTTGGGAGGCCGAGGTGGGCGGATCACTTGAGGTCAGGAGTTCAAGACCAGCATGGCCAACATGGTGAAACCCCATCTCTACTAAAAATACAAAAATTAGCCAGGTGTGCTGGCACACGCCTGTAATCCCAGCTACTCGGGAGGCTGAGGCAGGAGAATTGCTTGAGCCCGGGAGGCAGAAGCTGCAGTGAGCCAAGACTGCACCATTATACTCCAGCCTGGGCTACAGAGTGGGACTCCATCTCAAAAACAGCAACAACAACAACAACAAAAAATCAATCAAAAAAACATGTATTGAACAAAACTTCTTCCAGCCCTGATTCTACAATTCTTCACCATTTGCTTAAATTGTATTTGTTTTCTATACACACAGTATATACTTCAACAAGAAGATTTAAGATTTCTTCTCTACATTCAACTCAGCTATCAGTAAAGGTCTTTTAAAATTAGGATACGGCCGGGCCTGGTGGCTCACGCCTGTAATCCTACCACTTTGGGAGGCTAAGGAAGGTGGATCACTTGATGTCAGGAGTTCAAGAGCAGCTTGGCCAACAGGGTCAAACCCCATGTCTACTAAAAATACAAAAATTAGCCAGGTGTCATGGAGCATGCCTGTAATCCCAACTACTAGGGAAGCTGAGGCAGGACAATCACTTGAACCTGAGAGGCAGAAGTTGCAGTTAGCCAACACTGCGCCACTGCACTCCAGCCTGGGCAACATGGGGAAGACTCCATCTCAAAAAAAAAAAAAAAAAGTCTGGGCACAGTGGCTCACACTTGTAATTCCAGCACTTTGGGAGGCCGAGGCAGTCAGGAGATTGAGAACATCCTGGCTAACACAGTGAAACCCCATCTCTACTAAAAATACAAAAAATTAGCCGGGCATGGTGGCAGGCACCTGTAGTCCCAGCTACTAGGAGGCTGAGGCAGGAGAATGGCATGAACCCGGGAGGCAGAGTTTGCAGTG
Source organism: Chlorocebus sabaeus (assembly GCF_047675955.1). Lineage (NCBI taxonomy): Eukaryota > Metazoa > Chordata > Mammalia > Primates > Cercopithecidae > Chlorocebus > Chlorocebus sabaeus. The sequence continues at coordinate 47,120,204 of NC_132914.1, read as the reverse complement.
TGCCGAGATCGCGCCACTGTACTCCAGCCTGGGTAACAGAGCAAGACTCCATCTCAAAAAAATAAAAAATAAAAAATAACTAAAATACTTCCAACATATTCTCCACCTTTCCACTTTGCATGATGGTGATACTATTTATCCTCTAAATGCAGCTTTTAAAAAGGTAAGATTTGGATAGAGACAGGATGCCAGAAGCAGCACCATTTCCCAGATTCTTCACAGCTGGTTTTCTGCCGTTTGATTCTATGAGCCTGCCTGAAACACTATTAGAAGTACCTGGAATATCAGGTTAATTCATCTGTAATCCAAAAATGTATTCCAAGGTCAAATGTACTATTAATATTATTATTCCATCCGTCCAACCTTTAGCATAATTGATTGAAACCTGTATGCATTTATTTAGGTTCATGATTTTCACAGGATGCAACCAGCAAATACCATTTATTAATTATTTAGGATACCTTCTGTAGCATTATTATAGAAAATAACATGTAAAGGAACCTTGTGCCTTTAGAATACTATCATCTCTTGGCCAGGCGCGGTGGCTCACACCTGTAATCCCAGGACTTTGGAAAGTTGAGGCGGGTGGATCACTTGAGGTCAGTAGTTCAAGACCAACCTGGCCAACATGGCGATACCCCATCTCTACTAAAAATACAAAAATTAGCTGGGCCTGGTGTTGCGTGCCTATAGTCTTGGCTACTCAGGAGGCTGAGGCAGGAGAATCACTTGAAGCCAGGAGGCGGAGGTTGCAGTGAGCCAAGATTGCACCACTGCACTCCAGCTTGAGCGACAGAGCAAGACTCCATCTCAAAAAAAAAAAAAAAAAAAAAAAAGGCCAGGCGCAGTAGCTCACACCTGTAATCTCAGCACTTTGGGAGGCCAAGACAGGCGAATCACTTGAGGTCAGGATTTCGAGACTAGCCTGGCCAACATGGCAAAACCCTGTCTCTACTAAAAATACAAAAATTAGCTAGGCATGGTGGTAGGTGCCTGTAATCCCAGCTACTCGGGAGGCTGCAGGAGGAGAATCACTGGAGCCCAGGAGGCGGAGGCTGCAGTGAGCCGAGATTGCGACACTGCACTCCAGACTGGGTGACAGGAGTGAGACTCTGTCTCCAAAAAAAAAAAAAAAAAAAGGAATACTATCATCTCCAAATTAGGTGTGGCCTTAGAAAAGCTGGCGTATCTCTGCTATCAGGTAGTAATGACTAATACATTCAAGAACCTCAGCTTGCACAAAGTATTACGGCTGACGTATTCCCAAATTATCCTTGATTTTAAAGTCTAATAACAAGTAACTTTTTAGATATTAACTCATATAGCATTTTACAGTCTGTAATCTACCATTTAACACTGACTTTGTTTTCATTCAATCAATCATCTACTATGTGTCAAACATGCTGCTAGCCAAGGAGCCCACAAACTCTTGTCAAGGGCCACACAACAAATATTTTAGGCTTTGCTGGCCATACAGTCTGTCATAGTACTCAACTCTGCTGTTGCAATGCAAAAGCTGCACTGACAATATGTTAATGAATGAGCATGGCTGTGTCCTAATTAAACTTTATTTACAAAAAGAGGCAGCAGGCCATTTTTGGCTTGGCAACCCCTGTGTTAGCCTATGGGGAGATAGCAATAAAACATTTTTTAATTAAAATTTGAATAAATAAAATACACACAGAGCCTATCAGATCTGGATAAGTGCTATAGAGAAAATGAAGCAGGGTAAAGGTGATACAGAGCCAGGGCCTCACCAATATGGTGACATTTGAGCCCGACCGCTGAAGTAAGGAAGAGGAAAAGCCATACTACCCGCATGGGAAAAGCATTCTAGGAGAGGCAACAGCAAGCACAAATGTTCTGAAGAAGAAACAACCTGGCATCTTAGAAAAACAGCAAGGATGTCACTGTGGCTAAAGGAACATGAGCAGTGGAGAGTCATAGGAAATCAGGCCAGAGGAGTAAACTGAAGTCAGACTTTGTACAACCTTTTAGTCCACTGTCACAACTTTGGCTTTTACTCTAAAATGGAAAACCACTGGAAGATCTTGAGCAAAGAAGTGACAACCTCACTTGACTTCATTTTAAGGGGATCATTCTGGAGGTCTGTTGAGAAAAGACTGCACAAAGACAAGGACAGAAAGAGAGAGAACTCAATCAGAAGACTAATGTAACAATCCAGGAAAGAGAGGACAGCAGTTTGAATCTGAGTGGTAGTAGCAGAGAGGGTGGTAAGGTTCAGTACGTATTCTCAAAGTAAAACAAGATGAAATGTGATATGTACAGGGAGAGAGGCATCAAGGATGATTCCAAGGTTTTTGTGGCAAGTAACTGGAAGGACAGTCTATTTACTGAAGTGGAGATGACTGTGAAAGAGGCATGGGGATTCACATGAAGTTTGAGATGCCTATTATATCCACGATTAGACATGCACATAGAGATGTTAAGTGGCCAGTGGGATATACAAGTTCGGTGTTAATATTATTTTACATTACGATTGTTCCCAGTATATGTCTGCTCTCTCCAACTGTGTTATAAAATCCTTAAGAACAAGAACACCTCACTTTCACTTTATTCACAAGTGATAGTATCAAGACTAATTCTTACTTTTTTTTTAACCAAATCTGCCTTGATCTTGGAACTCTTACTTTATACACAATTTTGATAGAGTTATAATTCTAGTTCCTGAATCCACCAAAAATAGAAGTAGCAAATTTAAAATGGGGGCGGGGGGAAAGCAGCTATCACTGACAGCTGACAAAGGAATACACAGAAAAGAAAGCATAAAAAGCTGACAAAAACTAGCCTATGGGGAGATAGCACCTGTAATCTCAGCACTTTGGAAGGCCAAGGTGGGAGGATAGCTTGAAGCCAGGAATTCAAAATCAGAGCAGGCACCATAGTGAGACTCCATCTCTACAAAAACTAAAAAAAAAATTAGTCAGGTGTGGTGGTGCACACCTACAGTCCCAGCTACTTGGGAGGCTGAAGTGGGAGGATCACTTGAGCTTGGGAGGTCAAGGCTACAGTGAGCTGTGATTACACTGCTGCACTCCAGCCTAGATGACAGAGCAAGAGATCCTGTCTTAAAAAAAAAAAAAAAAATTTGACAAAAACTAGAAAGATCTAGCATTCCAAGATTATTATTTACTATAGGTATTACACAAACAACTGTACATATATGTCAGTATCCTCCCGAATTCAAGCAATCCTCCCGCCTCAGCCTCCCAAGTAGCTGGGATTACCAGCATGCACCACCATGACCAGCTAATTTTTGTATTTTTAGTATAGACAGGGTTTCACCATGTTGGCCAGGCTGGTCTTTAACTCCTGACCTCAAGTGGTCCACCAGCCTTGGCCTCCCAAACCAAAGGCATTGTTCTGACAGCACAAAATTTTTCCAAATATCTTTAGTTACATTTAATGTAATTTTCAAATGTCATATTTTAAAGTATTGTTATTTAAAATGGAAGAAATTGTATGCAAAACAGTAAATGTCAATTATCTGAAAAATTTATATATGTGTTATCCTCACAGGTTTATTAGAAGGCAGATGAAATTATATACATGAAAGTTGTCTAATAAACATTTATTTGGACTCATCCTGTACTAAAAATGGTAGCTGTTTAAGAAAAAGCAAGCTATCATTCAAGCTCAAGTCTCTCCTTTTTTTGAGACAGTCTCACTCTCTCATCCAGGCTGGGGTGCAGTGCTGCCATCTCAGCTCACTGCAACCTCAGCTCACTGCAACCTCTACCTCCCGAGTTCAAGTGATTCTCCTGCCTCAGCCTCCCAAGTAGCTGGGATTTTTTTGTATTTTTTTGTATTTTTAGTAGAGACGAGGTTTTGCCACATTGGCCAGGCTAGTCTGGATCTCCTGAACTCAGGCGATCCACCTGGCTCAGCCTCCCAAAGTGCTGGGAATTCAAGCGTGAGCCACGGCACCCAGCCCAAGCTCAAGTCTCTTCTTGAGAGATGGACATATAAACAATTATAACACAATGTCATCAGTAAAATGAATACAGATGTTGAATTCAGACATCTGGGTTTAAATTTTGACACTGTGTCAAAATTTAAGTGTGTAATTTTAGGCACGTTACCAACATCTCTGGACAATTATTAAAAAGATTATATATAAACATGTAAAGCATCTAGCACATAGGAAATGAATGGTAGCTAATGATAATCCTCATACAGACATGATACAATGAAATAATAATGATGGGTTAAACCAGGTGCCATCACACTTTTTCTGAAAAGAGCAAGATACCAAATATTTTAGGCTTTGCAAGCCATACAATCTGTATTGCAACCACTCAAATCTGCTGCTGCAGTGTGAAAGCAGCCATAGACAATACGAAAAAGAAAAAAAAATGAGGATAGCTGTGTTCCAACACAAGTATTTTTCAGGGACACTGATACTTGAATTTAATATAATTTTCATGTGTCACAAAATATTCTTCTTTTTATTCTTTCAACCACTTAAAAGTATAAGAACCATTCTTAGCTTGTAGGCCATACAACGACAGGCAGCAGGCCAGATCTGACCTGTCCGTGAACAGTAGTTTACCAACCCCTGGTATATAGGAATGCTGGGGATGAAGACAGTGATCAGAACAGATGACTCTGTTCTCTGTTCCCCTGCGAAAATAAGGTTTGGCAGTTGGAGGGGCAAAAACAGCATACATTTGGCTGCTTGACACGTAACTATTCTCCCCTATTCTCTTTGACTGGCTAATTTCTGTTCATCTTTCAAGTCTCTATCTAAACGTGACTACTCTAAGCAGGGCACAGTGGCTCACGCCTATAATCCCAGCACTTTGGGAAACCAAGGAAGGAGGATCACCTGAGGCCAGGAGCTGGAGATCAGATTAGGCAACATAGCAAGACCCTGTCTCTACAAAAAATTAGCTGGACATGGTGGCATGCACCTGTGGTCCCAGCTACTTGGGAGACTGAGGCGGGAGGATCACTTCGGCCCAGGAGTTCAAGGCTGCAGTGAGCTAAGATCATACAACTACACCCCAGTCTAGGCAACAGAGCAAGATCTCATCTCTTAAAAAAACAAAAAAAATATTTTTTAAAGTCACTAACTCCAGAACCTGCACTCTTCCCCTCCCTACCCCACTTAAGACTAATCTGATGCTTTCACTAGAGGCTTCCAAAGGACGCTGACAATTTCTATCATAGCATTCACCACATTAAACTGTAATTTCTGGTTTAATTGTCTTCCCTGCAAGATTGTAAATCCATGTAAGCAGGAACTTGTCTCTTGCTCAACATTATACCCCTAGCATCTAGCCCAGTGCCTGGCACACAGCAGGCGCTAGTAAATATCCACTGGAACGAATGAATCTAGCAAAAGTCAAGTCTCACATCCAGCAACAGCTCTTTCTGGAACCTGTCAGGACACAGATCCTTAGGCAGGTTCCCTATTTCCAAACAGTACTTTACTCTCCCCTCCCAGAACACAGGTCAAACTTCCCTCTTCTAACTCTCCCTTTTTCTTTGGCCAGATTTAAGGAATCTAAAGCTAATTCTCTTTGAAACTTCTTCCCTCCCTTCCCTTTCCAACCCTTGAGCTGAGGCCCCCAATTCCTTACTGTAATCTTGCTGTCATTTCCCCAGCACCCAGTTTCCAGGATATTTAAGAATAGGGTACTACGGGCAGGAAACAACAGGGAATAGAAAATCAATAAGCCATAACAGATAATTCCAGTTTGTGTGTGTGTGTGTGTGTGTGTGTAGACAGTGGCATGATCTTGGCTCACTGCAACCTCCGCCTCCCTGATTCAAGGGATTCTCATTTCTCATACCTCAGCCTCCCGAGCAATTGGGACTACAAGCACCCGCCACCACGCCCAGCTAACTCTTGTATTTTTAGTAGAGGCGAGATTTCACCATGTTGTCCAGGCTGGTCTCGAACTCCTGACCTCAGGTGATCCGCCCACCTTGGCCTCCCAAAATGCTGGGATTACAGGCGTAAGCCACCACGCCCAGCAAGAATTCCAGTTTTTGAATCACTGAAATAACAGCTTTTTACTTTTGACCACTTTGGCCCCAGGAGTAAATAAGAAGTAACAGAGCTCCAGCTCCTCCGCTTTTCCCTACACCTGCGCTGCCAGAAGTAAAGGGAACTTCCACTCTGCAGCTTCTTCACTACCTCTGTCCTTCATGTGCTTACACTACAATTTGCCTTGAGACATCAGGACTAATGTCATCATGATGTGTCCCTCTTTACATCACTCACCACAAAACTCCCAGGACTCTCAGGTCATTCTGAATCCTCAAACTTTCACCCCCTTTAATGACGGGCCTCCCCTTTCTCCACTCCTCCTCAATTCCCAAAATCTTTGCACCGTATCCCCTGGAACACATCAACTAAATCCCCTGTATCTTAAACCTCTTGTCTAAATGATCCCTTCACCATTTTGCTCTAAATGAAATCTAATTGCTCTAAAGCCACTGTTCTCTCTACAGTCCTATCCATAGTGTTTTCTCTCTCACACCCTAATACTAGAGGGCCTAGGGGTTAGAAGAGGTAAGGTTATTTACCTTGTACCTAGGTTCTGTTTCCAGATTATTCCCCCTTCCTTCCTGAAAAAAGCCTCCTGTCAAACCATACCACCACTACCCCCTTCTTCTTTACATTCATCTGGATATGCCTAGGTCACTTCTCAAGCCTTAAGCCTTGAAGACTTCAGTTCCTGGCTCACTGGGCTATCATTATTCCAGGAGATTTCAATGTTCATGTAGGTGACTGTTATGATGCTCAGACCTCTCAGTTCCTTTACCATCTCTCCTGAGACAATCTTGTCCTTTACCCTACTTTCCACTCACTCCCACAGTCAATATCCTAGACCTTGTTGTTACAATAATTAGAGTCCCCCACAATCTCCACTTCAGCAGCTCTACTCTCCAATCACCATTCTGTATCTTTTCAGATTGCTCCCTCTAGCACCCTAACTCCAACAATCCTTTGACCCCACCAGGATTTACAAGCCATTGATCCCATTCCCCTCTTACATCCTCATTTTCCTCCTAAGCGTCAAGTTCAAAGTCCATCACTATTATCATTCCCTTGTATATACCTCAAGTCTCATGACCCCTACTCTCATTTCATCATACCTGCCTGGCGAAACACCAACCCTGATTAAATACAACCCCTGTCAAGAAAAACAAAACCATTTAGGACATTCAGGAGGCAACTGGAAATTAGAAAAGTAACAGCTGGGCATGGTGGTGCATGCCTATACTCCCGACTACTTGGGAGACTGAGGAAGAAGGATCAACTGAGCCCAACAGGTCAAGGCTGTGGTGAGCTGTGTTTGTACCACTGCACTCCAGTCTGGGCGACAGAGTGAGACCCTGTCAGTCAATCAATCAATCAATCAATCAATCAATCAATAAAACAAAAACTAGGCCAAGCAGGTGGATCATTTGAGGTCAGGAGTTTAAGACCAGCCTGGCCAACATGGTGAAACCCCGTCTCTACTAAAAATACAAAAAAATTAGCCGGGCAGTGTGGTACATGGCTGTAATCCCAGCTACTCAGGAGGCTGAGGCAGAAGAATCACTTGAGTCTGGGAGGCAGAGGTTGCAGTGAGCTGACATCGCACCACTGCACTCCAGTCTGGGTGACAGAGTAAGACCCTGTCTGAAAAATAAATTAAATTTTAAAATAAAAACTAAAAAAGAAAAGAAAAAGAAACTGACAGAATATTTGATATCAAGGAATTGTTAAATCTTTTAGTATGGTAATGGTACTTTTTGGTAAGAGTCCATCTCTTTTAGAGAAACATGAAATATTTAAGCACAAAATATGATGTTTGGGATTGCTTCGAAATAATATGGAAAGGTAGAAATGGTTGAGGGTACAAATAAAACAAGATTAGCAGTGAGTAAATATTTGTTGAAACTGGGTGATGAGTACATGAGGGCTCTATTTACTTTTGTATGTTTAAAATCTTCCTGAACAATATGTTAAAAACAAAAAGCTGTCCATCTACTCTATGCCTACACCATGTAGCTAAATGTGGCTTTAAAAAGGAAAAAAAGAGCCAGATGCAATGGCTCATGCCTGTAATCCCAGCACTGTGGGAGGCAGAGGCAGGAGGATTACATGAGCCTAGGAGTTTGAGACTAGCCTGGTCAACGTAGGGAGACCTTGTCTCTACAAAAAATTTTAAAATTAGCCAGGCATGGCGGTACTTGGCTGTAGTTCCAGCTACTTGGGAGGGTCAGACAGGAGGATAGCTTTATCCCAGGAGTTTGAGACCAGCCTGGGCAACATAGTAAGACCTTGTCTCTACAAAAAAAAAAAAAAAAATCAAAAAATTAGTGGCACATGCCTGTGGTCCCAGCTACTTGGGAGACTGACGTGGGAGAATCGCTTCAGCCTGGGAGGTTGAAGGATGCAGTCAGCTATGCACCACAGTACTCAAGCCTGGCTGACAGCAAGATCCTATCTCAAAATTAAAACGAAATAATAAACACATTCATACTAAACAGTTCTCACATAAAATTCACAACAGCTAACTTCAAATCTCTTAGCTCAGCATGACAATCAAAACTTTTGCCTTATCCATTCATTCTCCCACTCCTCTATTTGGTACATTTTATGCCATTTTCTCTTTCCTCAAGCTATCAATGAACACTTTCTCGCCCATGCTCACTCCTAGCTGCTGTCCTTGCTGTCCTTCCTTCCACTTCCTCAGTGAAAGGCGGCGGCAATCATTACCACCATTTGCCCTGTCCTCTCTCCTGTTATTCACTGTAGATGAACTGACTGCTCTTACCTACAGCCAACTCCTCCACTTGAACGCCAACTCCTCCACTCCAAACCCTATTGCCAAGTCATTCCCCCTTCTCCCTCCTGCATCAGCAATATTTCCCTCTCTACTGGTGTATTCTCATCAGCACTGTAGAAACATACTCATAATTATCTCATTAAAAAAGATAAGCCGGCCGGGCGCGGTGGCTCAAGCCTGTAATCCCAGCACTTTGGGAGGCCGAGACGGGCGGATCACGAGGTCAGGAGATCGAGACCATCCTGGCTAACACGGTGAAACCCCGTCTCTACTAAAAAAAATACAAAAACTAGCCGGGCGAGGTGGCGGGCGCCTGTAGTCCCAGCTACTCGGGAGGCTGAGGCAGGAGAATGGCGTAAACCCGGGAGGCGGAGCTTGCAGTGAGCTGAGATCCGGCCACTGCACTCCAGCCTGGGCGACAGAGCAAGACTCCGTCTCAAAAAAAAAAAAAAAAAAAAAGATAAGCCATAACCGCAGTTTCCTCTCCAGCTACTTACCCGTTTCTCTGCTCTCCTTGACAGCAACACTCCAAGAAGCTGTAACTGTCTCCAATTCCCGTCTTCCCATTCTCTCTCAAAATCACCCCAAGAGGCTTTTGCTTCCTGACTAACCTACCAAAGCCTCTCCCGTCAAGATCACCAAACAACTTCCAAATTACTAAATCTGATGGTCAATTTTTAGTCATCTTACTTAGATATGTGCAACATCTAGTATACCATGTATATTCTTATTTTGTCTAAACATTCCCCTCTCCAGAATATAAACTCAAGGAAGACAGAGAAGGTCTGTTTTGTTCACAGTTTATCTCGAGCAATAAGAATAGTGCCTGGTACATAGTACCATATTTTTTTCGTATTTTAACATCTCTGAAAACCAAGCACAATTAATGACATAGTATAATTGCTATTTGTTTCTTTCAAGCACCTGAGGTACTACCAATCTGAAACAACTTTTAATTAGAATCTCTGCTTAAATTTTGTTGTACCACATAGGGAGTGTGAATTCAGACCTAGAACCAGTTTAAATTCCCATGAAAGTTTTTAGCCCTCCTACATACCATCAAAGTTGAGACACAAGCTGCCTTGCTATGTCTTTCTGTAAGGTGGGTTTACTTCTCATTTCCATTCTCATGTAGTTTCCCAGCTTTATGCATGGCCCTTAATAGACTGTCCATCTTGGGCTTATTTCCCTTTTCTAGTAGTACATCAAGTAATGGTGCATCTTATAACTGATGAAATCAGAAATAGCAATATAAGCATGTTATTACAGAAATGGAGGTAACAAAAATACTAACGAAAAAAGCTAAAAGTGCTTCTGAGAAAAGGGAAATAAAGGGGGGTGCTGCTTTTTTAAAACAAGCTTTACAAAACTATTTGATTCTATAAACCATATTCACACATAACTTTGATGAAAATGAACCCTGAAAACCAAAGGAAAAAAAAGAATTATATGCTCTTTGAGAAAAAAATTAGAAAAAAAGACACTAAGACGTATGTGGACATGGGGGAAATGCAGGGGTCAGAAGGTGAGAAGCCCTTGAGTCTGGCAAAGGCAAAATAAAGAGGAAGGACAAAAACAAAAGGAAGAAAAATCTAGGGCAGCTTTGCAAGTACTGGAGACAAAGCATGCTAAAACAGCCTAAGATAGAAAAAGTCAAAATTGTCAGGCTGTTTTCATTGAAATTGTAGGAAATAATACAGAAATAGACCTTTTCAACCGAGCTCCCTATTACCTAATGTACATCTCCACCTGGATATCCCACAGGAAACTCAAACTGAACATGTTCCTAGTAAAAGAGCTGTTTAACTCAAATCATTTTCTGGAAAACATGGGGGTGGGTGGGATTTCTGTATTTACATATAAAGGATTAAATGTGTGAGGGGAAAAAAAAAGAATATCCGTAATCCAAGTAAATATACCACCAATTAAATTTTCCATATTTCTCATGTTTAAAAATTTAACACATCTCAACTAAGTTCATCCACTCCCAAGCCTGTCCTTCTTCCTACAGTGCCCATGTAGGTGGCACTACTTAAGTCTCCCAGACAAGAAACCCAGGAAGTGACACACGTTCTTCCCCTTATTCTCCCATCTTCATCCAATCCAATCCTGCCTATTTCTAAATTCTCTTGAATTTATCTTTTCCATTCCACCTTCCTTCTATTAGGACTTCAATCTTCCCTGGAGTACACCAATATTCTGTAACATTCCAACCAGTCTCCACATAGCTGCTGAGGGGATCCTTCTACATTGAATGTAAGCCTGTTCATGGCATTCTCCTGCTTAAAACCCCCTTATCTAAAGTTCAAATTCAAGCTTCTTAGCATTACAAATAAAATTCTTTATGAACTGGCCCTAGTCTGGCCCCCATCCTCATTTAAAATTACTTATTCATTCGTTCATTCAGTCGGCCATCAAATTTTTTTTTTTTTTTTTTTTTTTTTTTTAATGAGACAGAGTCTCCCTCTGTCTCCCAGGCTGGAGTGCAGTGGCTTGATCTCACTGCAATCTGCACCTCCCTGGCCCAAACAATCCTCATACCTCAGCCTCCTGAGTAGCTGGGACCACAGGCTCACACCACTAATATTTGTATTTTTTGTAGAGATGGGTTTTTGCCATGTTGCCCAGGCTGGTCTCAAATTCCTGAGCTCAAATGATCTGCCCACCTCGGCCTCCCACAGTGCTGGGACTACAGATGTGGGCCATCATGCTCGGCCAATTTATCCTTTTTTTTTTTTTTTTGAGACAGAGTCTCGCTCTATTGCCGAGGCTGGAGTGCAGTGGCCAGATCTCAGCTCACTGCAAGCTCCGCCTGCCAGGTTTATGCCATTCTCCTGCCTCAGCCTCCCGAGTAGCTGGGACTACAGGTGCCCGCCACCTCGCCTGGCTAGTTTTTGTATTTTTTAGTAGAGACGGGGTTTCACCAGGTTAGCCAGGATGGTCTCGGTCTCGATCTCCTGACTTCGTGATCTGCCCGTCTCGGCCTCCCAAAGTGCTGGGATTACAGGCTTGAGCCACCACGCCCAGCCCCTTTTTTTTTTTTTTTTTTTTTTTTTAAGAGCTAGGAGTCTCACTCTGTCGCTCAAGCTGGAATGCAATGACATCATCATAGCTCACTGAAGCCTCAAACTCCTGGGCTCAAGTGGTCTTCCCACGCCAGCCTTCCAAGTAGTTAAGACAACAGGCACGCACTACCATACCCAGCTAGCTTTTTTTATTTTTTGTAGAGATAGGGTCTTGTTACGTTACCCAGGTTGGTCTCAAACTCCTGGCCTTAAGGGATCCTCCCATCTTAGCCTCCCAAAGCTGTGGCATTACAGGAGTGAGCCACAGCATCCAGCCGGCCAGTAAATATTTATTGAGCGCTTACAATATGCCAGGTTCTATACTAGGCACTGGGGAATATACTAGTGAGCAAAACAGAAATGTCTTGCACTCTCCTAGCTTACAGTCTAATGGAGGAAACTGCTCAAATACATGCACCCACTCAACATCATTTTAATACCCACTTGTATAAGCACTCTTCTCAGGACAGGAAATACAGTGACAAGCAAGACAAAGTTCCTACCCTCAGACAGTTTACATTCTAATAAAAAACTATGATACATGCCATGAAAATAAAGTTTAGGATGCGGTGATATCCACAGGGACAGAGAAACCTGAAACGAAGTGAGGAGTCAGCAAAGACTTCTCTCAGGAAGTGATAACTGAGGTCAGAGCCTAAAAATGAGAAGGTAATGACAAGGGAAGGGGTGGTGGCAGTGAAGAACATTCCAGTCAGAGGGAATAGCAAGTACAAAGGCCCTGAAGTGAGTGGGGACACAAGACATTAGGGAAATGGCCAGAGTAACCAGAGGGTAGGAATGGTGCCAGATGAAGCTAACAACATAGGCACTAAAATGTAAATAAAATAAATGATCACTGTGTTGGGAATGGATTATCAGGGGTACAAGAGTGGAATCAGAGAAGCTCATTTAAAAGGCTATTACAGAGCTGAAGTCCATAGTGGAAGCCAAATGATACACATGAATACCTGAATCAGACAGATGCCTAAAGGGCTAGGAGTTACAGAAGAGTTTAGGCCACAGGCCATGTACTCAGCCCAAAACCAGATGGAACTGAGCATAAATTAAGAAACAAAAAGGACTGCTCCATCCATGAAATGAGAAGTAGAAACAGCTCACTAGCTAGGAGAAGAGAAAGTCTTGCATTTGGGACTAGGAATGGAAAAAGTTACCTGGAAGAAACTGGATCCTAGTCCTGTACCATTCACAGATGTGAGATCTAAATTCATACTACACATGTGGTAGAGGGACCCAAGCTAACACTTTATCATAAATAAGATTCAGAACTGAAGAATGAAATAGTACCACAGTAGAAGCAAAGGAGAAACTATGCAGTAGGGAAGCTTCCACAATCTGAGGTACATAGGACTCAAGTTCAGAGTTAAAGAAAATACACACACACACACAGACAGAGAAACAAACCTCCCATGAGGAAATCAGCAATGAAAGACAGCACCCCAAGAAAAAGAATACGATGAAGACAAGGAGATGCTAAAACCCTTATACAGTGTTGATGGGAACATAAAACGGTGTAGCTGCTATGGAAAATGTATGACATGATCCGCTAATCTCACTTCTGGATATTTATCCAAAAGAACTGAAATCAGGATCTTGAGGGACACATGTTTACTGTAGCATTATTCACAATGGCCAAGATGTAGAAACAACCTAAATGTACATCAACGGATGAATTAACAATAAAATGTAGTATACACATACAATGGAACATTATTAAGCCTTTTAAAAGGAAATCTTGCCACATGTGACAACATGGATGAACCTTGCAGCATTATGCTAAGTGAAAGAAGCCAGTCACAGGACAAATAATGCATGATACCACTTACAGAGGTATATAAAATACACAAACACACAGATGCAGAAAGTAGCATGGTAGTTGCCAGGGGCTGGGGAGAGGGGGAAACGAAGAGTTGCTGTTCAGCAAGCTGATTAAGTTCTACAGGTCTGCTGTAAAAGATTGTCCTTATAGTTAATATTACAGTATTGTACAACAAAAGATTTGTTAGAAGGGTAGATTTCACGTTAAGTATTCTTACCACCAAAAAAAAGTAAAATAACAATCTGGGTCAGGCGTGGTGGCTCATACCTGTAATCCCAGCACTTTGGGAGGCTGAGGCGGGTGGATCACCTGAGGTCAGGAGTTCAAGACCAGCCTGATCAACATGATGAAACCCCGTCTCTAATAACAATACAAAAAAATTAGCTGGGCATGGTGACAGGCGCTTTAATCCCAGCTACTTGGGAGGCTGAGGCAGGAAAATTGCTTGAACCAGGGAGGAGGAGGTTGCAGTGAGCCAAGATCATGACATTGCATTCCATCCTCGGCAACAGAGTGAGACTCTATCTCAAAAAAAAAAAAATCTGAAAAACAAGGTTGTAGTGTCTCTAAGACAGGAACAACACAAGGATATTTACTTTCACTGCTTCTCTTCAACATTGTATTGGAGGTTCCAGCCAGAGCAATCAGGCAAAAAAAAGAAATAAAAGAAGGCTGGGCACAGTAGCTCACGCCTATAATCCCAGCACTTTGGGAGGCCAAGACAGGAGTGTTGAGACTAGCCTGGGGAACACAGTAAGACTCCATCTCTGTAAATAAGAAATATTTTAAATTTAAAAATTTTTAAATTAAGAAGTAAAAGGAATCCAGATTAAAAAGAAAAAAAAAGAAGTAAAACTGTCCCTTTTTTTTTTTTTTTTTGGCCCAAGACAGTGTCGCTCTATCACCTGGGCTGGAGTGCGGTGGTTCGATCTTGGCTCACTGCAACCTCCACCTCCCAAGTTCAAGGGATTCTCCTGCCTCAGCCTCCTGAGTAGCTGGGATTACAGGCCTCTGCCACCAAACCCAGCTAATTTTTTTTTTTTTTTTTGTATTTTTAGTAGAGACAGGGTTTCACCATGTTAGCCAGGCTGGTTTCGAACTCCTGACCTCAGGTGATCCGCCCGCCTCAGCCTCCCAAACTACTGGGATTACAGGTGTGAGGCACCGCACCCGGCCTTAAAGTTGTCTTTATTCATAGATGACATGATCATCTGTGAAAAAACTATCTGATGAAATCTAAAAAATAATAGTAAATGAGTTTAGCAAGGCTGCAGAATATAATGTCAATATAGAAAAATCTATTGTATTTTTTTTTTTTTTTTTTTTTGAGACGGATTCTTGCTCTGTAGCCCAGGCTGGAGTGCAGTGGCGCGATCTCGGCTCACTGCAAGCTCTGCCTCCCGGGTTCACGCCATTCTCCTGCCTCAGCCTCCCGAGTAGCTGGGACTACAGGCGCCCGCCACTGCGCCCAGCTAATTTTTTTTGTATTTTTAGTAGAGATGGGGTTTCACCGTGGTCTCGATCTCCTGACCTCGTGATCCACCTGCCTCGGCCTCCCAAAGTGCTGGGATTATAGGTGTAAGCCACCGCGCCTGGCCTGTGTTTTTATATACTAGCAACAATCACCAATGAAAACTACAAATACAAAGCACCAAATATAAAATCTGTAAAGATAAATCTGAAAAAAAAAAAGATGTGAAAGATCTGAACACTGAAGACTACACATCATGGAGAGAGATTAAAGACCTAAATGAAAGGAGTTATATATCTACCTGTTTACAGGTTAGAAGACTCAATATTGTCAGCATGCCAATTCTCCCCAAACTGATTCAATAGATTTAATGCAATCTCAATCAAAATCCCAGAAGACTTTTTTGCAGAATCCAGCAAACTAGTTCTCTATTTTTTTTTTTTTTTTTTGGAGACAAAGTCTTGCTCTGTCCCCCAGACAGGAGTGCAGTGGCTTGATCTCAGCTCGATGCAACCTCTGCCTCCTAAACTCAAGTGATCCGTCCCACCTCAGCCTCCCGAGTAGCCGCGACTGCAGGTGCACATCATGAAGCCGAGCTAATTTTTGTATTTTTGGTAAAGACAGGGTTTCGCTATGTTGCCCAGGCAACATGGGCTCAAGCAATCTGCCCACTACAGCCTCCCAAAGTGCTGGGATTACAGGGGTGGGTCACTATGCCCAGTCCAGCAAACTAGTTCTAAAATCCATATGAAAATGCAAAAGTCTTGGAATAGCAAAAAAGACTTTGAAAAACAAGTTGGAGGGCTGGCCACAGCGGTGGCTCATGCCTGTAATCTGAGACAGTAACGTCACTTGAGGCAAGAAGATCACTTGAGTCCAGGATTTCAACACCACCAGCCTGGGCAACATAGGGAGATCCTGTCTCTACAAAAATAAACATAAAAATAGCGGGGAACAGTGGCCTGCTATTGAAAGGAAATAAACAGATGAGCCTCAGTTTTCTTGTCGCATAAAACAGGAAAGCTATCAAAGACTACTGGGGTCACATCAAAAGGACAAAGGAGCCAAATTAAATGGGTTCCCACTGAACTACGATGAGACAATATGAACATCAATAAGAATAATGTCTATGGTGCCTGAAATATATTAAATACATAAATATCCATTAATTTATAATCACACTCTAAAACAAACAAAACACATTAGTCACTTTTGGAGGTTAGTGGGGCACTAAGTCATTTCATTATTCTAAATACAAAGATAAATAATTCTGCCTTTCCTGTACAAACCATATTTCAAAGTAATCAAAAAGTTAATGAAGGAAAAAGTCTTCTTTATAGAAAAATTCTACCTAATACAGAATAATAAAATTAGAAAAAAAATCCCTATTTTGTATGCCTTAAAATAAGAATGGATCTAGTCAACAATCATCAATGGCTGCTAAAATCACTGGATGAAAGGCTGATGGAGAACTTTTAGAAAAGGATGGATAATGTTGACAATACTAATCAAAAGTAGGGAGTGGGAAGAATAGAGGAAACTAAGAATGGAAAAAATGTTAATCACTGAAGCTAGACGAGTCTACATGAGAGTCAATTATATTATTCTTTCCATTTTTATTGTTGAAAATGTCCACAATTAAAAAGATATGAAGCCAATTGGTATAATTAAGATGAGACAAAGCACTGGTGAGTACACAGATGTTACTATATTACTCTCTTTTTTTTTTTTTTGGACAGAGTTTCACAGTTTTGCGCAGGCTGGAGTGGTGAAGTGGCGTGATCTCTGCTCACCACAACCTCCGCCCCCTAGGTTCAAGCAATTCTCCTGCCTCAGCCTCCCAAGTAGCTGGGATTTCAGGTGCCTGCCACCACACCTGGCTAATTTTTGTATTTTTAGTAAAGACGGGGTTTCACCATGTTGGCCAGGCTGGTCTCAAACTCCTGACCTCAGGTGATCCATCCACCTCAGCCTCCCAAAGTGCTGGGATTACAGGCGTGAGCCACCATGCCCGCCCTACTCTCTATTTTTATCTGTGGCTTTGAAATATATATATATATATATATATATATATATATATTTTTTTTTTTTTTTTTTTTTTTGAGACAGAGTCTCACTCTATTGCCCAGGCTGGAGTGCAGCGGCATGATCTCGGCTCACCGCAACCTCCACCTCCTGGGTTCAAGTAATTCTCCTGCCTCAGCCTCCTGAGTAGCTGGGACTACAGGCCCCCATCACCACGCCCGGCTAATTTTTGTATTTTCAGTAGAGACGGGGTTTCGCCATGTTGGCCAGGCTGGTCTCGAACTCCTAACCTCAGGTGATCCACCTGCCTCCACCTCCCAAAGTGCTGGGATTACAGGTGTGAGCCACCAACCCCAGCCTTAAATATTTCACAGTAAGCACGGTTTAAGGTGGAACTAAACTACCAAAAAATTAAGTAGGATTGAAGCATACAGAAGGAATATAACTTAAAGCATTCGTTTTTTTAATCACTCATCTTTAATAATAAAATAGGTTCCTATGCAGTACCTACCTCAGACATAAACTTAAGGTTCTGTTTAACAACAACCAAAAATAATAATAATAACAACAACAGTATGGAAAAGTGTCACTAAATAACATCAAGACCTTAAATATCATGATCTTATATTCATATCCAAGCAAAAAGACCAAGAATAAGTTAAACCAACTTGTTTACAAAAATAGTTATTTATCAAGTAATCTTTTATAGTAGAGCTGCCTCAATTAACTGCCTCAGACTTAATCTCAATTGTGTAGTTTATTTCCTTTCTTTCTTACCAGGGATAAAGTATCTGAATGAATGTGTCATTAAATAAGGGATATTTTCCCAAAAACAATAAAAAAGTTTAAAAATAAAAACTGTCATTTATAAAATACCAAATAAGGCCTCTGACTGAGAAAAGAAATCTATGTAATGTTTGGGCCATTAGCCTTTCTCTATTCAATCAGTCTCATCCAACTCACTCAGCCCAAACTTAAGACAGAAAAATTCTGACCGGGCAGGGTGGCTCACACATGTAATCCCAGCACTTTGGGAGGCCGAGGCGGGTGGATCACGAGGTCAGGAGATCAAGACCATCCTGGCTAACACAGTGAAACCTCGTCTCTACCAAAAAAAATACAAAAAAATTAGCCAGGTGTGATGGCAGGCTCCTGTAGTCCCATTTGCTCAGGAGGCTGAGTCAGGAGAATGAATGATGCAAACCAGGGAGGTGGAGCTTGCAGTGAGCCAAGATTGTGCCACTGCATTCCAGCCTGGGCAACAGAGCAAGACTCCGTCTCTTAAAAAATAAATAAATATGGCCGGGCGCGGTGGCTCAAGCCTGTAATCCCAGCACTTTGGGAGGCCGAGACGGGCGGATCACAAGGTCAGAAGATCGAGACCATCCTGGCTAACACGGTGAAACCCCGTCTCTACTAAAACTACAAAAAAAACTAGCCGGGCGAGGTGGCGGGCACCTGTAGTCCCAGCTACTCGGGAGGCTGAGGCAGGAGAATGGCATGAACCCGGGAGGCGGAGCTTGCAGTGAGCTGAGATCCGGCCACTGCACTCCAGCCTGGGCGACAGAGCGAGACTCCGTCTCAAAAAAAAATAATAAATAAATAAATAAATAAATAAATAAATAAATAAAATAAATAAAAAGAAAAATTCTGAAGTGTAAAGTGGTTTTGAATTTTACCAGTATATAAAATTATACATAAAAATTACTATATAAAGTAATATTTAACAAATTACTCAAAGTAGAATTTTCTATTTGTCTTTAATATGTATTCAATATAAATGCATATATTTCATCATGTTTGACACTCTTCTTTTATCCCTTTTTACTACAATCACCATGACATAAGAAAATTTAGGTTTCAACTGATGTTAAAGCACATTTCTATAACTGGTGGCTTTGTAAAAATTTACATACTATATATTTGACTTTTCTTTTTTTAATGTATATATTTTTTGAGACAGAGTCTAGCCCTGTTGCCCAGGCTGGAGTGCAATGGCACAATCTCGGCTCACTGCAACCTCCGCCTCCCGGGTTCAAGCGATGCTCCTGCCTCAGCCTCCTGAGTAGCTGGGATTACAGGCACGCGCCTCCATGCCCCGCTAATTTTTGTATTTTTAGTAGAGATGGGGTTTCACCACGTTGGCCAGGCTGGTCTCAAACTCCTGACCTCATGATCCACCCACCTCAGCCTCCCAAAGTGCTGGGATTACAGGATTGAGCCACCGCGCCCAGTACATTTGACATTTTAAAAGACAATAGAAAACAAATACTTCTAAATCCACAGATTACCCCACCTCTACCCCCACTTTCAGCTGAAAGGTTTTAAGAAAAAATCTTAGAGGTTATGAGGACCAGATGGAGCTTAAAAACAGATCCAGAATTTTTTTGTTTTTTAAGTTTAATTTAAAAGGGTTCTATGAGCCAGAGGAATTCCCAATTTACTTTGAAATTACCATACCTATTTTGCCATATCAAACATTTCAACTGTTAATTAAATGAACTACATAATATCCTTAAAAATCAGCCAGAGAGGAGAAAAACAAATCTCATCTTCATTATTGACTTCAAACCAAAACTTTCAAAGCAGTTCAACCTACTAAATATGTCTACTATAAGATTTTTTTTCTTAGAAAATAGTATTCCTGGCCAGGCGCAGTGGCCCAAGCCTGTAATCCCAGCACTTTGGGAGGCCGAGACGGGCGGATCACGAGGTCAGGAGATCGAGAACATCCTGACTAACATGGTGAAACCCCGTCTCTACCAAAAAAACACAAAAAACTAGCCGGGCGAGGTGGCGGGCGCCTATAGTCCCAGCTACTCGGGAGGCTGAGGCAGGAGAATGGCATAAACCCGGGAGGCGGAGCTTGCAGTGAGCTGAGATCCGGCCACTGCACTCCAACCTGGGCGACAGAGCGAGACTCCGCCTCAGGAAAAAAAAAAAAAAAAGGTAGTATTCCTTCTTTTTCATTCCTGAAATGGAATTTCTTATACTTAAACTAAGTTATGGAGAATTGTTAGCTAAGTATCAGTTATGGTAAATTGCTAAAATTAAATTATCACTTTTGTTTATGGTACATATAACACATTCTTATAGGCTTTAAAACTGAGTTTTCTTTCACAAAAATTTAAATGTAAAAGTAGGCAATCACTAAAGCTGAAGTCTCATGGTACATAAACTTCGTATTAACTTTGACACCAAATAAGGATGAAGGATAGCATGCAAATCTTCCGTTCACAAAACAGTGGCAAAACTTTGTATTTTTAAATTGGTATAATTTTATGAATCTCAAACATTTATTGGGAATATTCAAGTTTACCTAATTAATCACCCAGAAAGTCAGCAGCATGGCCAAAAGTTGGTGTATTCAGTAGTCTTGGTGTATTCAGTAGTCACTGTGAAAACCTTTCATTTTTTTACCAATTGGCAATGGCTCAGTTTCTATTTTCCAATTATGTTTTGGAATAAAGTCTATGACCATTAACTATGCATCTTTGTTGCTATCTCATAGCCAGTGCACTGTACATATTTAAAGAGAAAAAAATAAAGGATTGAATTTTCTGTTCATTCATTCATGAATTCACTTATTTGACCATTTGGAGCCATGTAAGCAGCTCACAGACTCAGAAGCTCTTCAGCTCTTCCTCAGACTCAAGTCACTGTTGGTCACTAATGCTGACAAAGTACTTTCCGACACATCATCTTTCCTTAGGCTCAAAAATGATTCTCGAGTTATTTGAAGGATCTCTCTCAAGCCTTTGTTTTCTTGTTCAAGTTGAAATACTAGTTCTTGTTCCTTGCAACCCTGTTGCTGGTCAATTTCAATGGCTTTCTTCATTACTGCTGCCACTTCAGTTATCTGGTCAACATGTGCTTGCAGTTCCTTGGAGTGCTGCTCTTGTTAACTTCATTATTATTCCTGGATCATCTTTTTTGCTAGCCAGTAGCAATCTAAACATTTGTTATCGGCCAGGCGCGGTGGCTCACGAGGTCAGGAGATCGAGACCATCCTGGCTAACAAGGTGAAACCCCGTCTCTACTAAAAAATACAAAAATTAGCTGGGCGTGGTGGCAGGGGCCTGTAGTCCCAGCTACTCGGTGAACCTGAGAGGCAGAGCTTGCAGTGAGCCGAGATTGTGCCTCTGCACTCCAGCCTGAGCAACAGAGGGAGACTCCGCCTCAAAAAAAAAAAAAAAAAATTGTTGTCTATACTTGCTCATTATAAGTTCCAAGGCTGACTGATGTTCTTCCAGGGATGTACGCAATTCTTTTGTTTCTTGTTGCAATTCTCTGATATGTCTGCTTTCTTGCTGGATTCCCATAACTAATGTGGACCATGGCGGATGTCTTGTGACTTCATTAAGTTCTTGAATTTCTTCCTGATACTGTTTCATGGCTTCTACTCGCTTGTTGAGAGCTGTGGTTTGCTCAATCAGAGACTCTGTTGCATCGTTGTGATCTCTTAATCTTTCAACAAGAGTTTTAGCATCAGCAAATGCCTTATCAATTGTGCAACTCATTTCTAAAGATATATCCTGCTTAGTCCCTCGGAGCCGTCAGCTGTGGTGATGAGGACTCAAAGCCTCTATCAACCCGGACCTATGCACCCAAGGGAACAGACTCTGCGCCCCTAGTCCGCCTCCTCAGCAAACAGACGCTGAACCAGATGGAGGCAGCGGAGGGGTGGCCATGAAGCCAGTAGCGTTCAGCCCCATCACCGGATTGGGGAGACACCTCTGCCAACCGCCTCCGACAGGCGCGCCCGGAGGACTCCAGCCTTGCGAGAATTCCTTCCTCCTGTTACGGTGGGCAGAGCCGACCACTAGCAGCTTTGCGCAAGAAGGCGAAGCGGGGCCCTTCCAACTTAAAAGTATTCTGAGGTTCCTGAATTATTCAGGAAGGCAAAGATATTAATCGTGGACTTCAGTAAGCATGCATGTTAAAAATTTAACAGTTAACTACTAAACAGAGAAATAGAATGTTCAACTTAAAAATCAGAAGAAAAAAGAACTCCATATATACAACAGAATGCAAATAAGAAGTGTGGTCACCGTGGCTCACACCTGTAAGCCCAACACTTTCGGAGGCCAATGTGAGAAGACTGCTTGAGACCAGGAGTTCAAGACCAGCCTGGCCAACATAGTGAGACTCCATCTCTACAAAAAAAAATTTAAATTAGCTGGGCCTAGTGGTACAGCTGAAGAGGGAAGATCACTTGAGCCTGGGAGGTTGAGGCTGAAGTGAGCTAGGATTATGCCACTGCACTCCAGCCTGGGCAAGAGAGTGTGACCTAAAAAAAAAAAGAGTCTCTAAAAAAAAAAAAAAAAAGGAAAAAGAAAAAAAAAGTGTGGTTCAAGGCTAGGCACAGTGGCTCATGCCTGTAATCCTGGCACTTTGGGAGGCTGAGGCAGGTGGATCACTTGAGGCCAGAAGTTCAAGACCAGCCTGAGTAACATGGCAAAACCCCGTATCTACAAAGAATACAAAAATTAGTCCAGCATTGTGGCACATGCCTGTAGTCCCAATTGCTCAGAAGGCTGAGGCAGGAGGATAGATTGAGCCCAGGAGTTTGAGGCTGCAGTAAGCCATGATTGCACCACTGCACTCCAGCCAGGGCGACAGAGAGAGACCCTGTCAGGGGAAAAAAATATATATTAAAAAAAAAAAAAAAGTGTGGTTCAAAAAACATGTATAAATGAAAACAGCAGAAATAAGTCTAAACTATCAGTAATCACATTAAATATGAAAAGATTACATTTATCAAGACAATCAGATTTTTGAAATACAACTATGTACAGCTTACCAAGTCAGAGGGCTGACAATTTAAAAGATGGTTTTAAAAAAATGTGCTATACAAACGTTAATCAAAAAATCTGGCCGGGCGCGGTGGCTCACGCCTGTAATCCCTGCACTTTGGGAGGCCGAGGCGGGCGGATCACAAGGTCAGGAGATCGAGACCATCTTGGCTAACACGGTGAAACCCCGTATCTGCTAAAAATACAAAAACTTAGCCGGGCGCGGTGGCGGGCGCCTGTAGTCTCAGCTACTCGGGAGGCTGACAGGAGAATGGCATGAACCCGGGAGGCGGAGCTTGCAATGAGCCAAGATCGCGCCACTGCACTCCAGCCTGGGCAATGAGCAAGACCCCATCTCAAAAAAAAAACAAAAAAACAAAAAATCTTATTGGTATTCATTCATTAATATTAGTAACACAGACAAAAAGACTTAAAGTGAAAAAGCCAGGCACAGTGGTGCACAACTGTAGTTCCAGCTACCAGTAGGCTGAGGCAGGATGATTGCTTGAGCCCATAAGTTTGAAGCCAGGCTGGGTTATAATATAGCAAGACCCTACCTCAAAAAAAAAATAAATGCTTAAAAGCAAAAGGCATTAATATGTGATCATAAAGAGAGAGCCCACAGGATTTATCAAAAGAGAACCACTGGCCGGGCGCAGTGGCTCAAGCCTATAATCCCAGCACTTTGGGAGGCCGAGATGGGCGGATCATGAGGTCAGGAGATCGAAACCATCCTGGCTAACCCGGTGAAACCCCGTCTCTACTAAAAAATACACACACAAAAAAACTAGCCGGGCGAGGTGGTGGGCGCCTGTAGTCCCAGCTACTCGGGAGGCTGAGGCAGGAGAATGGCATAAACCCGGGAGGCGGAGCTTGCAGTGAGCTGAGATCCGGCCACTGCACTCCAGTCTGGGCGACAGAGCGAGACTCCGTCTCAAAAAAAAAAAAAAAAAGAGAACCGCTTACACCTGGAGTGAGATACTCCTCTCCATCATGAACAGGTGTGTCAGCAGGGGATCTAGGTAAGAACGCCCCTGCTCCCTCCCGACACTCCCACCCTCACCTCCAGTGCCTGCCTGCTCTCCACCAGGCCTAATCTCTTCAGGTTCTTTATCTCTGCTTATGCTGTCCATCAAAGAAGCCCCAGATTCCCACATCTCTCATCTCCCACATTATTATTATTATTTTTTTTTTTTGAGACACAGTCTAGTTCTGTTGCCCAGGCTAGAGTGTGCAGTGGCGCAGTCTCAGCTCACTGCAACCTCAACCTCCCAGGTTGAAGTGATTCTCCTGCTTCAGCCTCCTGAGTAGTTGGGATTACAGGAGCACATCACCGCGCCTGGCCAATTTTTGTATTTTTAGTAGAGATGGGTTTTCACCAAGTTGGTCAGGCTGGTCCCAAACTCCTGACCTCAGGCGATCCACCCACCTCAGCCTCCCAAAGTGCTGGGATTACAGGCATGAGCCACCACGCCCGGCCTCATCTCCCACATTCTAATCCCCACACTGTTCTGCATATCTCTAGCTCTGTCTCCATGTGTCACCCACCTCTCTGCTTCTACTGTTCCCTACATTTTCAGCAACTTCTCTGAATATTCCCTTTAACTTCTTGCTCTAATTAAAAGCTGGTTCTCCTCTGGGGCCACACTGGCCTCTGAGGCCCTAAAGTGGTATAAGTTACCTTCCCCATACCTCTCATACCACTGGACCTGGGGGTGAGGTAAATGTCCTCCTTGCTCCTCACAGATGTTTCCAAATCTGTCTCCCTCCTTATTCCCTAAAAAAACACAAAACATTACATTGAATATCCTATGAAAATCCTATTACGCATTACCTGGCTTACTGTGACTTTCTATACTACTATCTTAACTCTCAGTGATTTCACAAAGATAATCTTTCCATACCCTCTCTCTCTGAATTCCTTGTCTCAGTTCTTTACATTTCTCACCTCCACTGATCTTGTCCTTCACCCCCTCAGCCCATGATCATGCTTTCACAATATCAATTATCTCCCACTGTCCAACAATGACCCACTATCTTCATGGTTCAGTCTCTCACATACCCAAACTCCAGCAGCTTCTGATCCCACCAGGACCTTCCATCCACTGCTTCTCCCATCTTTTCACCATCTCTTAGCCACTTCATGTCCTCCCCTCCTTACCTGGTTTGAATTCCACAGTATGTTATACCACTACCTTGCATACACAGGTACCCTCTATCCCTTGCCCTTGCCCTTCTCCTGCTTTGTTCGGCTATATTGGCAAAACCCCTCCCTGGTTAAATCCACTCCAAATTTACATCCCTGCAGCTGAATACAGCTGGAGGAAATAAACCATACTGACTGATCTCACTTTAAATTTATAAC
Source organism: Chlorocebus sabaeus (assembly GCF_047675955.1). Classification (NCBI taxonomy): domain Eukaryota; kingdom Metazoa; phylum Chordata; class Mammalia; order Primates; family Cercopithecidae; genus Chlorocebus; species Chlorocebus sabaeus. The sequence goes on along the minus strand of NC_132914.1, from coordinate 47,094,833 downwards.
CACAAAGGCCAGGCATGGTAGCTCACACCTATAATCCCAGCACTTTGGGAGGCCAAGGCAGGCAGAACACCTGAGGTCAGGAGTTTGAGACCAGCCTGGCCCAGTGAAACCCCATCTCTACTAAAAATACAAAAATTAGTTGGGCATGATGGCACGTGCCTGTAATCCAAGCTACTGGGAGGCTGAGGCAGGAGAATGGCTTGAACCAAGGAGGTGGAGGTTGCAGTGAGCCAAGATTGCGCCACTGCACTCCAGTCTGGGAGACAGAGCAGAATAAATAAATAACCACAGGCTGGGCATGGTGGCTCACACCTGTAATCCCAGCACTTTGGAGGACCGAGGCAGGCGGATCACTTGCAGTCAGGAGTTTGAGACCAGCCTGGCCAACATGGTGAAACCCCGACTCTACTAAAAAAAAAAAAAAAAAAAATACAAAAATTAGCCAGGCATGATGGCATGCACCTGCAATCCCAGTTACTTGGGAGGCTGAGGCACAAGAATCACTTGAACCTGGGAGGCAGAGGTTGCAGTGAGATTGCACCACTGCACTCCAGCCTGGGAGACAGAGCAAGACTCTGTCTCAAAAAAAAAGCAAAAAAACAAAATTGTAACTGCGAACCTCAAGAGGCTCTCAATGCTCCCTGGCAATCATACAAAATATTTCCCTACTGCAGCCATTCTCCCATTCTCCTAAACAATTTCACACCTTTTCCTCTTTACACAAACCTCCATCACCCTCCTCATCCTCACTCTCGGCTGAGCACTTTATTTCCTAATTCACTGAGAATATTAAAACAATCAGAAGAAAATCTTCACAAACTCCCACTGCCAATTCAATCCACCTACTTGATGGGTGGGCTGCAGATATATTTTGAAGATTAAATCAACAGGAATTGGAGATATATTTGATGTGAGGTATGAGGAAGAAAAGAGAATCAGACAACTTTTAGATCTTTCCTCAAATATTAGTTCTCAACAAGGCCTTCCCTCACTACATCTGAATCTGTATCTCTCTCCATCTCTATCACACACACAAACACACACACACATTTATATACTTACATGCTCACACAGTCTCCCCCTCCTTTGGTGGGGTGGTTTGTTGTTTTTTTTTTTTTGGAAATACCATTTATTACCCCGTGAAACACTAAACAGTTCACTCCTTCACTTAATATCTGCCCTCTCCACTAGAATATAAGCTGCATTCAGGCAAGAATTTTCATGCTTAGTTTACTCTTATGTACCTGGCTCATAGTAGGCACTCAGTAAAACTTTATTAAAGAAATGAATGGGCTTGGCGTGGTGGGTCACACCTGTAATCCTAGCACTTTGAGAGGCTGAGGCAGGCAAATCACCTGAGGTCGGGAGTTCCAGACCAGCCTGACCAACATGGAGAAACCCTGACTCCACTAAAAATACAAAATTAGCTGAGCATGGTGGCACATGCCTGTAATCCCAGCTACTTGGGAGGGTGAGGCAGGAGAATTGCTTGAACCTGGGAAGTGGAGGTTGCGGTGAGCTGAGATCGCGCCATTGCACTCCAGCTGGGCAACAAGAGCGAAACACTCTCAAACAAACAAAAAAAATACGAAAACATACACTTTTAAATAGGCGTAAGTGTAAGCAGAACAATCTGAAGGCACGCACAAGGCTTATAACAGAGGTTACTTCTGGAGAGAGTAATGTTAATTAGGACAGTGTTATTTGGAAAGGGCTAGTGTTAGGGATCAAGGTAAAGGGGAACTTTTGCTTCACACACTCTACATTTCTATAATGCTTGAATTTTTTCATTATTCATAAATTACCCTGAAGTGAAAGATAAGATGAATAAGCACTTCATACAGTATAAAAATTCTTGTATCAGCACAAAATATTTTTCGAAGGATACAAAAGGGAAAGTGCTATCCATGGGGAAGAAAACTGGTAGACTGTCTTCACCATTTATTTCTGTACTGTCCAATTTTGTTTACTGCATGCATGCACTGCTTTAAAAATTTTTAAGTGCATTTTTAAAACTACACTAGGACAAGAACTATTGTGAAAGTATGAAACACATTTTAATGGCTAAAAGCAGCATTTGCATCCACCCGAAAGACTTCAGTGATGTTTGAGGAGTCACCAACTGACTTGGAAGGCACTGCAGGCAGAGTTCACAGAATAGGTAAAGGCACAGAGGCACCGCAAGAGACAGGAGAGTTCAGGACAAAGCTGCGGAGCACAGGGAGAGAGGACCTTCAGAAGATATCTGAATAATCACCAGTTTCTGAATGCATACAGTTTCCACTGCTTATTCAAAGAAAATAACCAAATTTAGACTTACATATGGCTGTTTATTCTGCTTAAAAGCTACTGTCTGACTCCAAATCATGATATAATGAAATGGCATGTCTACCTATAAACCTGGAAGAATATATTCATCAGTTCAAGATGGTTCAATCCTGACTGGAGGATAAAATTCTAAATAATTACTTTGGATCGCCTATTCTCATCCATCTTCTTTTGAACACCCCATAAAACCAAGATGCAATAAGCATAAAACAATGATAATACATAAATCGCATACTATTAAATGTAAAAAGTAGGCTTCTCTGACCCAGTTTTCAAAAAATTCTCATTGTGGCAATTATAGCAAATGTCTCATAACAGGGCAGAATGAAGAAAGATGATCTAAATTTCAGCTAAAACTAGAGTCACTATTGCCATTAATTCTTAGGAATTAATTAAACATTGATAATATACTGATTTCTGCCAAAGATAAACTGATTTTATGTATACATGTTTCTAATTTATTGATTTGAGAGCATCAATTAAAAGCAAAGTATCAACACTGATAGAGTCAAATCTTTATTGACCATAAACATAGGTTTTGTTGCCTCTCCACTCCTACTTGGAAAAACTAGGCAAAATTTCCTTCCAATTCAGGCCACATGTGGCAAAAATAATTACAACTATAGTATTAGCTAATAGTTATTGAGTGCATGCTACATGTACTCATGGAGTGTTTTATAGCAATTAAAATTCAATAGTCATAATTCAACAAAAAGACAATCCAATTTGAAAATGGGCAAAGGACTTAATAGACATTTCTCCAAGAAGATATACAAATGGCCAACAAGCACATGAAAAGATGTTCAACATCACTAGTCATTAGAGAAATGCAAATAAAAAGCATGAGATACCACTTCACATCTACCAGGATGGCTAAAATTAAAAACAACAACAACAACAAATGTTGACAAGGATGTGGAGAAATCAAAATCCTCATACGCTGCTGGTAGGAATGTAAAATGGTACAGCCGCTATGGAAAACTGTATGATGGTTTGTCAAAAAGTTAAACATAGAATTACTATATGTACACTATGACACCAGCTTTTGAGGAAAAAAAAAAAGAATTACTATATGACCCAGCAATTCCACTTTTAGGTATAGACACAAAAGAACTCAAAACAGGTATTCAAACAAATACTATACATGAATATTCAGAGTAACCTTATTCACAATAGGCAAAGGTGGAAAAGATACAACTAACCATCAATAGACAAACAATTTTTTTTTCTTTTTTGAGGCAGAGTCTTGCTCGGTCTCCCAGGTTGGTGCCATCTTAGCTCACTGCAACCTCTGCCTCCCAGGTTCAAGTGATTCTCCTGTCTCAGCTTCCCGAATAGCTGGGATTACAGGCACATGCCACCATGCCTGGCTAATTTTTGTATTTTTAACAGAGGTAGGGTTTTACCATGTTGGCCAGGCTGATCTCAAACTCCTGACCTCAGGTGATCCACCCTCCTCAGCCTCCCAAAGTGCTGAGATTACAGGTGTAAGCCACTGTGCTCGGCCGATAAACAGATTTTTTAAAATGACTTGGAAGGCATTGCAGGCAGAGTAGTATATCCAAACAACGGAGTAGTATTTAGTCATAAAGAGGAATGTGGTTCTCAGTCAGGCATGGTGTTTTATGCCTGTAATCCCAGCACTTTGGGAAGCTGAGGTGGGAGGTTCACTTGAGTTTGAGGCTGCAGAGAGCTGTAATCACACCACTACACTCCAGCCTGGTCAACAGAGTGAGATTTTGTCTCAAAAAAAAGAGAGAGAGAGGAATGAGGTTCTGATACATAAGACCAGTGGTTAAGCCTCAAAATTATGCTATGTCAGAAAAGCCAGACATAAAAGGTCATACATTGTGTGATTCCATTTATATGAAATATACAGAATAGGTACATCCACATAGAAAGCAAATCGGTGGTTGCCAGAAATGAGAGGAGGAAATAAAGAGTAAATATTTAATGAATATAGGGTCTCCTTTGGGGGCGATGAAAAAGTTCTGAAATCGGCCAGGCATGGTAGACCATGCCTACAAATCCCAGCACTTTGGGAGGCCAAGGACGGCAGATCACCTGAGGTCAGGAGTTCAAGATCAGCCTGACCTATATGCTGAAACCCCATCTCTACTAAAAATACAAAAATTAGCCAGGTGTGGTGGCATGTGCCTGTAGTCCCAGCTACTTGGGAGGCTCAGACAGGAGAATCACTTGAGCCCGGGAGGTGGAGATTGCAGTGAGCAGAGATCGTGCCACTGCAGTCCAGCCTGGGCAACAGAGTGAGACTCTGTCTCAAAAAAAAAAAAAAAAAAAAAAAAAAATTTGAACTAGATAGAGGTGATGGTTGTAGGCACAAAATGGTTAATTTTTGTTTTGTTTTGTTTTGAGATGGAGTCTCGCTCTGTCGCTCAGGCTGGAGTGCAGTGGTACGATCTAGGTTCATTGCAACCTCCGCCTCCCGGGTTCATGCCATTCTCCTGCCTCAACCTCCTGAGTAACTGGGACTACAGGCGCCCACCACCAGACCCGGCTAATTTTTTTTGTATTTTTAGGAGAAACAGGGTTTCACCGTGTTAGCCAGGATGGTCTCAATCTCCTGACCTCGTAATCCACCTGCCTTGGCCTCCCAAAGTGCTGAGATTACAGGCGTGAGTCACCAATGCCTGGCCGGTTAATTTTATGTTATATGAATTTCAACTCAAACATAAAATCTGGAGCCAGACGCAGGGGCTCACGCCTGTAATCCCAGCACTTTGGGAGGCCGAGGTGTGCAGATCATGAGGTCAGGAGTTCAAGACCAGCCTGACCAACACATGGTGAAACCCTGTCTCTACTAAAAACATTTTAAAAAATTAGCCAGGCCTGGTGGCGCATGCCTGTAACCCCAGCTACTCAGGAATCTGAGGCAGGAGAATCGCTTGAACCCGGGAGGCGGAGGTTGAAGTGAGCCGAGATCCTGCCACTGCACGCCAGCCTGGTTGACAGAGGGAGACTCCATCTCAAAAAAAATAAAATAAAATCTGATGGGCAGAGAGGCTCATGCCTGTAATCCCAGCACTTTGGGAGGCTGAAGCCGGAGGATAGCTGAGCCCAGGAGTTCAAGACCAGCCTGTACAACACAGCAAGATCTTGTCTCTACAAAAAATTTTAAAATTAGCCAGGCATGATGGCATCTACTTGTAGTCCCAGCTACTTGGGAGACAGAGGCAAGAGGATTGCTTGACCCCAGAAGGTCGAGGCTGCATTAAGCCATGATCATGCCACTGCACTCTAGCCTAGGTGACAGGGCTAGACCCTGTCTCAAAAAAAAATAAAATTGGCCAGGCACGGTGGCTCACGCCGGTAATCCCAGCACTTTGGGAGGCAATGGCAGGCAGATCACGAGGTCAGGAGATAGAGATCATACTGGCTAAAACGGCGAAACCTGTCTCTACTAAAAAATACAAAACATTAGCCGGGTGTGGAGGCACGCGCCTGTAGTCTCAGCTACTCAGAAGGCTGAGGCAGGAGAATCGCTTGCAACTGGGAGGTGGAGGTTGCGAGATCGAGCCACTGCACTCCAGCCTGGGTGACAGAGTGAGACTCCGTCTCAAAAGAAGAATAAACTAAAATAAAATAAAATAAAGATTAATTCAAAATAAATATCCCAGCACTTTGGGAGGCCGAGACGGGTGGATCACGAAGTCAGGAGTTTGAGACCAGCCTGGCCAACATGGTGAAACCCCATCTCTACTAAAAATACAAAAATTAGCCAGGCGTGGTGGCGAGCACCTATAAACCCAGCTACTCAGGAGGCTGAGGCAGGGGAATCGCTTGAACCCTGGAGCTGGAGGTGGCAGTGAGCTGAGATCGTGCCATCGCGCTCCAGCCTGGGTGTCAAGAGCAAGACTCTGTCTCAAAAAATAAATAAACAAAATCCAATAACCATGACAACCCTATAGTAGGGATTACTACTGCATCCATTTTACTGATACAGAAACATAAACTCAGAGAAATTAAATGACTTGACCAAGGGAGTAGGTAGGGGAGTAGACTCAAAGCCAGATTTGTGTACTCAATGGCTTGTGCTTTAACTAACATCTCATACAGCTTCCCTATTTCAATAAGTTAAAAGAATAATATTGGAAATATACATAAAAATAACTATACTATCAATATTGGCCTGATCATATTATACATAGAAATATTATAACTATGCTATCAATACTGGCCTGATCATAACTAACACCATTCAGTAGATACACATTTCAGGCATCAGAAACTTCAGCTGCCAAAAAGGTTAATAATATACTTGGGGCTATTTCACAATGGAAATAATTAGCCAGTACAGTGTGAAAGGATGATGTGTTCTCATTTTCACTGCCCAATGAAAAATGTAATCATATAAAAATTGAATATAATTCTACTTAATCTTGCTGAAATGTTAAAGATTTCAGGTAACAAGTAATCAGGATGAAAGTACCAAATATCCTTCCTTTTTTCAGGAGCTTTTTCATCAGGCTAGAGACCAAATACACATTCAGTAGTCATTGTCATGCATTATTCCCTATGCTCCCAAATTACAATAACATCATATAATAATATCCTGTAGTCTAATTTATAGGATCATCATAACATTATGGACTGGTAGTCTAATGACAAATGCCAAATATCAACTTTAAAAATTTCTAGATACAATACAACCTTTGAGTAATAACAGAGGTGAAAACGATTAACCAACTAAGCCTTGTTTAAAGCATTATCAACTTAAGAAGTCAGACAACCATCTCAAACCTAGTGTGTCTAGTGTGTATATTCTAGATGAACAAAAAAAAAAAAGAAAAGAAGAAAGAAAACCTCGTGTGTGCTGATAAGATTAATGAAACACAGGGCTGGGCATGGTGGCTCATGCCTGTAATCCCAGCACTTTGGGAAACCGAGGCAGGTGGCTCACAAGGTCAGGAGTTCAAGACCAACCTGGCCAAGACAGTGAAACCCGTCTCTACTGAAAATACAAAAATTAGCCAGGCGCAGTGGCAGGAGCCCGTAATCCCAGGAGAATTGCTTGAATCCGGGCAGCACAGGTTGCAGTGAGCTGAGATCGCACCACTGCACTCCAGCCTGGGCGATAGAGTGAGTCTCCATCTCAATACAAAAAAAAAAGATTAACAAAACACCGGCCAGGTGCAACAGTTCACACCTGTAATCTCAGCACTTTGAGAGGCCAAAGCCTATGGACTGCTTGAGGCCAGGAATTCAAGACCAGCCTAGGAAACATAGCAAGACCTGTCTCTATAAAAAAATTTAAAAATTAGCAGAGCATGGTGGCACGAGCCTGTAGTCCTAGCTACTAGGAATACTGATGTGGGAGGATCACTTGAGCCCAGGATTTGGAGGCTGCAAAGAGCCATGATCACATCACTGCACTCCAACCTGAGGGACAGAGCAAGACCCTGACTTAAAAGAAATCAGGGGAAGGCATGGTGGCTCACGCCTGTAATCCCAGCACTTTGAGAGGCTGAGACAGGCGGATAACCTGAGGTCAGGGGTTCAAGACCAGCCTGGCCAACATAGTGAAACCCCGTCTCTACTAAAAATACAAAAAATTAGCTGGGTGTGGTGGTGGGCACCTGTAATCCCAGCTACTCGGGAGGCTGAGGCAGGAGAATCACTTGAACCCGGGAGGCGGAGGTTGCAGTGAGCCAAGATTGCGCCATTGAACTCCAGCATGGGCGACAGAGTGAAACTCCGTTGCAAAAACAAAACAAAACAAAAAAAATCAGGCCAGGTGCAGTGGCTCATGCCTGTAATCCAAGCATTTTGGGAGGCCGAGATGGAAGGATCATTTGAGGCCAGGAGTTTGAGACCAGCCTGGACCCCGTCTCTATAAAAAATTTTAAAATTAGCAGTACCAGATGGCGAGCTACTTGCGAGGCTGAGGCAGGAGGATCACTTAAGCCCAGGGAGGCGGAGGTTGCCATGAGCCAAGATTGTGCCACTGCACTCCAGCCTAGGAGACAGAGCAAGACCCTGTCTCAAAAAAAAAAAAAACAAACAAAGTTTAAGCCAAATTACTGGCTTCATCTGCAGTGCTATGTCCCACCTACCATTCAGCTACAATACTTTAACTTCCCATCATTACATTAGTTATCACAGATGAGTTTAACTGTTTTCATCACATGTCACAAAGCCCCTTATGAAGAAATGCTATACGAAGGGCTCCTGCAGGACATACAGGTAGATTACAAGAGCAATTTACTATAAAAATGTAACTAGATATCCAAACAAGGTAAGCAGAAGAGTCACTTCTGCCACACACTAATGTACATTTTGAACCATTTTTAATAGTAGGCCAGGAAGAGCCAGAAGTGGGCTAACCATACTGACATGCTATGATCAGAGACCAAGTGGATAATGTAAGGAAAAGTACTGCTCAACTACAGAGGGTAGCCTTAAAACAACAGCAAGTCATTTAAGATAGGAAAGACTGCAGGTTTTACAACTTGGTCTTTTCAGTCCTACCCAGATCAGTAAGAAGTAATATCATTGGCAGCATCTTCAAGTACAAAAGATATTTACTTATCTATCCTGGCTCATTCATAATCATATAATGGCCTAATCACAAACATCCTTCTCCTCTGTCCTAATACCCTTTAGCAAATTCTAAAGACCACCCCACACACACACACACACACACACACACACACACACACACACTCCACAACTAGTAATCATACATCTTGCTAATTAAGTAATGTAAAAATCATCCTTCTTACCAGCAATCCAAGGTTGTTATTTATTATAGGATTTGGACCAATAAGAATCCCTGTGTAACCCTTGGAGATCCCCCAAAACCTCCAATCAACCTATGTCTTTTTTTTTTTTTTTTTTTTTTTTTGAAACAGAGCCTCGCTGTTTCCCAGGCTGGAATGCAGTGGCACAATCTCGGCTCACTGCAACCTCCGCCTGCCAGGTTCAAGTGATTCTCCTGCCTCAGCCTCCTGAGCAGTTGGGATTACAGGCATGCACCAACACACCCGGCCAATTTTTGTATTTTTAGTAGAGATGAGGTTTCACCATGTTGGCCAGGCTGGTCTTGAACTCCTGACCTCAAGTGATCTGTCCGCCTCGGCCTCCCAAAGTGCTAGGATTGCAGGCGTGAGCCACCACACCCAGCCTTCAACTTATGTCTTAACCACAAATTAGTCATAGGCCAATGGCTACAGAAGTTACCTTTAAGTAATGGCTATATCCTCAAACCCTGCAGAATGTTTCAAGGGCCTGCAGCTACTGAAGAATCTGTATAGAAGATGGTATATATTTCAGGAACCCATTCCTATAGGCTGCCATGGTAGATGTGAACATGGGAGAGTAAATGCTGGCCTCTGGCCCATCCTTAATATCCAGTGACTAAAGATAATAAAGTGAGTTGGGCACTGTGGCTCACACCTGTAATCCCAGCACTTTGGAAGGCCATGGCAGGAGGATCACTTGAACCCAGATGTTCAAGACCAGCCTGGGCAATAAAGCAAGACTCTGTCTCTACAAAAAATTTAAAACCTAGCTGAGTGCCATGGTGTGTGCCTGTAATCCTAGCTACCGGGGAGTCTGAGGTGATAAATCACTTGAGTTCAAGGAGTTCAAGTATGCAGTGAACTATGAAGGCACCACTGCACTCCAGCCTGGGTGACAGAGCAAGACACTGTCTCCAAAAAAAAATAAAAATTAAAAAATAATAACATTCATAAACTTCAAAAAAATTTTTTTTTAATTATTGTTTAGAGACAGGGTCTCTGTTGTTTAGGTTGGAGTGCAGTGACATGATCATAGCTCACTACAATCTCAAACTCTTAGGCTCAAGCAATCCTGCCCCAGCCTCCCCAGAATAGCTAGGACTACAGGCGCCAGCCACTACGACCAGCTTGCTTGCTTGCTTGCTTGCTTATTTATTTATTTATGTATTTAGAGATGGAATCTGGCGCTGTCACCCAGCCTGAAGTGCAGAGGGGCAATCTCGGCTCACTGCAACCTCTGCCTCCCGGGTTCAAGCAATTCTTCTGCCTTAGCCTCCCAAGTAGCTGGGACTACAGGCGCATGCCACCACGCTCGGCTAATTTTTGTATTTTTAGTAGAGATGGGGTTTCACTATATTGACCAGGCAGGTCTAGAACTCCTGACCTCATGATCCGCCCACCCTGGCCTCCCAAAGTGCTAGGATTACAGGCACGAGTCACCATGACCAGCTCTAATTTTTTAATTGTTTGTAGAGACAAGGTCTTGCTATGTTGCCCAAGCTGGTCTCAAACTCCTGGTCTGAAGCAATTCTCCCACCTTGGACTCTCAAAGTGCTAGGACTGAGGTGAAAGTGGCCTCCCACTATGCCCAGCCTCCCACAAATGTCAAATCTTTAGAAATATTTCAGAATCAATTCAACTGAATGGCAATTGGACTGGGTTTCAGACAGACCACCTCCAAAGTAAGTGAGAGCTCACAAAGTCTCCTATAAGGCTTCCAGAAAATGGCATATGAGCCTGAAGTCGCTATGTCACCCAACAATATCATGAAACAAGATGCAGGGATAATTAACCTCCACGTAACATCTAGAAAATGCAATGGGAGGCTGAGTGCAGTGGCTCACGCCTGTAATCCCAGCACTTTGAGAGGCCGAGGCGGGTGAATCCCGAGGTTCGGAATTCAAGACCAGCCTGATCAACATGAAGAAACCCCGTTTCTACTAAAAAGACAAAAAATTAGCCGGGCATAGTGACGCATGCCTGTAATCCCAGCTACTCAGGAGGCTGAGGCTGGAAAATCGCTTGAACCTGGGAGGCGGAGGTTGTGGTGAGATGAGATCACACCATTACACTCCAGACTGGGAGACAAAAGCAAAACTCCATCTCTCTCTCACACACACACACACACACTCACAAAATAGAAGATGAAATGAGAGGCTAGGCTCATCCTAAGAGACAGTTCACTGCAGCTCTTTCAACCTATTATATTTAGTATTATGTTACAGCTTGCATACTGTATAAGGAGGGAGAAAAAATGGAGCCAAAGGCCGGGCGCGGTGGCTCAAGCCTGTAATCTCAGCACTTTGGGAGGCCGAGATGGGCGGATCACGAGTTCAGGAGATCGAGACCATCCTGGCTAACCCGGTGAAACCCCGTCTCTACTAAAAAAATACAAAAAACTAGCCGGGCGAGGCGGCGGGCGCCTGTAGTCCCAGCTACTCGGGAGGCTGAGGCAGGAGAATGGCGTGAGCCCGGGAGGCGGAGCTTGCAGTGAGCTGAGATCCGGCCACTGCACTCCGGCCTGGGCGACAGAGTGAGACTCCGTCTCAAAAAAAAGAAAATGGAGCCAAATGACTTCGAACAATTTTACTTTCTATTCTATGTATTCCAGGTATCTGCTTGATATTTAAAGCATACAGCAGACACTAAATTTTTTTTTCATCGAATGCGGAAAGATACAGAAGGTAAGCAGTAAGCAGCAGCTCATACATGTAAAACATGTTTAAATGAAAAAAGTACCCTAAATTTCAATCAAAGGCAGCAAAGTGTACTAAAAATCTTGACAGATAACATATACAGCATTCTTAAGACGATCATCCATATTTGCACATGACTGGAAAGAACTGTATGTAACAAATGGTTCCTTCCACACTGGATACAAGAAAACTGGGTAAAACATTTCCTTTTGAATCATTTCCACCCTAAGTGTCCTGCTAGCAATTAAGAAAAAGTCAATAGAGAAAGCACCATCAAGTGCTACCTTCAGGTAGCCTATGATAAAATCACCACTTAAAAGTAACCAAGCCTCAGCAGGCCACAATGGTTCACACATGTAATCTCAGCACTTTGAGTGGCTGAGGCGGGTGGATCACTAGAGACCAGGAGTTCGGAATCAGCCTGGTCAAAATGGCAAAACTTCATCTCTACTAAAACTACAAAAATTAGCCAGGTGTGGTGGTGCATGCCTGTAGTCTCAGCTACTTGGAGGCTGAGACAGGAAAATCGCTTAAACCCAGGAGGTAGAGGTTGCAGTGAACTGAGATCGTGCCACTGCACTCCAGCCTGGGTGACAGAACAAGACTGTCTCCAAAAAAATAAATAAAAAATACAACGGTTCCACTTCCGGCCTCCGGGGGTTGACAACATAGCTGGTCGTACCATTATCCAAAAGAAGGACCAGAAGGATGAGAGTGTTATTGCTGCACGCTTAAGTCAAGGAGAAGAACCCAGAGGAAGATTGACCAAATTTTGTAATTCTAGAAACATGGTCCATGGATCAGTGACATTCAGGGATGTGGCCACTGACTTCTCTCAGGAGGAGTGGGAGTGTCTGCAGCCTGATCAGAGGACCTTGTACAGGAATGTGATGTTGGAGAACTACAGCCACCTGATCTCACTGGGAAGTTCCATTTCTAAGCCAGATGTGATTACGTTACTAGAGCAAGAGAAAGAGCCCTAGATTGTTGTAAGGAAAGAAACAAGCAGATGGTATTCAGATTCGGAGTCAAAATATGGACCTGAGAAAATATCTCCAGAAAACGATATTTTTGAAATAAATTTACCCAAACATGTTATAAAGCAAATAAGGAAAAATAAAATAAATAAAAATAAAAAATAAAAGTAACCAAGCCTACTCAAAAAACTAAACATAGAATTACCATAGGATCCAGCAATTCTACTTCTGTGTAAATCGAAGAAAAAAAAAAAATGAAAGGAGGGTGATATAGTTTGGATCTGTGTCCCCACCAAATCTCATGTCAAACTGTAACCCCAGTGTTGAAGGTGGGGCCTGGTGGGAGGTGACTGGAACATTGGGGTGGTTTCTCATGAATGGGTTAGTGCCAGCCCCCTAGGGTTGTTTTCACAAGATCTAGTTGTTTAAATGTGTGTAGCACTTCCCCCACCTCTCTCTCTTCCTCCTGCTCCAGCCACCTAGACATGCCTGCTTTCCCTTTGCCTCCTGCCATGATCATAAGTTTCCTGAGGCCTCCCCAGAAGCTGCTATGTTTCCTGTACAGCCCACAGAACCATGAGCCAATTCAACCTCTTTTCTTTATAAATTACCCAGTCTCAGGTATTTTTTTACAGCAATGTGAGAATGGACCAATACAGAGGGACTCGAACAAGTGGATTCATACACCAAAATTCACAGCACCATTATTCACAACAGCCAAAAGGTAGAAGCAACCCAAATGTCCATTGAGAATGAATGGATAAACAAAATGTGGTGTGTACATACGATGGAATATTATTCAGCCTTAAAAAGGAATGAGATTCTGACATATGCTACAACATGGATGAATTCTGAAGATATGCTAAGTGGTACACACCAGACACAAAAAAGTAAATATTGTATGATTCCACTTACATATGAGGTACTCAGGGTAGTCACATTCATAGAGACAGAAAGTAGAATATCGGTGGCCAGCAGCTGGGTAGAGAAAGAGAAACAAGGAGTTATTGCCTAATAGGTGCAGAGCTTCAGTCTGGGAAAATAAAAAAGTTCCCAAGATGGATGGTGGTGATGGTTGCACAGCAATGCGAATGTACTTAATGCTGCTGATCCATACACTTAAAAATGGTTAAAATGGGCCGGGCGCGGTGGCTCAACCCTATAATCCCAGCACTTTGGGAGGCCGAGACGGGCGGATCACGAGGTCAGGAGATCGAGACCATCTTGGCTAACACGGTGAAACCCCGTCTCTACTAAAAAATACAAAAAACTAGCCGGGTGAGGTGGCAAGCGCCTGTAGTCCCAGCTACTGGGGAGGCTGAGGCAGGAGAATGGCGTAAACCCGGGAGGCGGAGCTTGCAGTGAGCTGAGATCCGGCCACTGCACTCCAGCCTGGGCGACAGAGCAAGACTCCGTCTCAAAAAAAAAAAAAAAAAAAAAAAAAAAAAAAAGGTTAAAATGATAAATGTTTTGCTATGTATAGTTCACCACAATTTTTTTTAAGTAAACAAAAAGGCCAGGTGAGGTGGCTCATGCTATAATCCCAACACTTTGGGAGGCCAAGGAGGGTGGATTGCTTGAGCCCAGGAGTTGGGGACCAGCCTGGGCAACACAGCGAAACCCTGACTCTACAAAAAAATACAAAAGTTAGCTGGGCGTGGTCAAACAGTGAGCCATGATTGTACCACTGCACTCCAGCCTGGGTGACAGAGTGAGATCCTTTCTGGGCAGGTGGGAGGGGGATTGGGGGAGTAAACAAACTAGCAAATACCAGCTACTCTGGAATCTGAGGCGGGAAGATCATTTAAGCCCAGGAGTTTGAGGCAAAACTGGGCAACATAGCGAGATCCCGTCTCTAAAAAATAAATAAATAAATAACCAAGAACAACCATCAAACATTTGTGGCAAAAACATATTGAGAAAAGTGGAAGAATTTTAACAGGCAAGCTTCACTGTCATCCTCCAGAGTCTAGATGACTTTGTTGAAAGTGAAGATCCCAGAAGAGAAGGGATGGACATGCTATTTTCATGTTGCTGCAGATATACACTAAGCAACTGAGGAAGCTGAATTATATTCTACAGGTCATTTGGTAATATAATGAATGGACTGTGTACTTCCTAACAATTACATCCAAAAAATACAAGCTTTTCCTTCCAGTTTCCAATGAAAGCAGCAAGACTGAAATAATCAGTTACACACATAAGAGAAGCCAGGTAGATCTGAAAGACTGACTTTTAGTTCCCAGCTTTAATATGGTGACCCTACAATGGAAAACTGAAAGCAGCAATTTTTAGAATAGTATACACAAACTTTCTTCACTGCCATTATGAAGTGACTTTGTGTAAGTTACTTTTAGTCCTTCTGAGCCTCATCTGAAAAATGAGGATAATACAACTAACTGATAAGGTAAAAATGTACACTGAGTTCAGTGTCTGAATACATAAATGCTCAACAAATGAAAATTCCCTCCTGTCTTAGCCTGATTAGCCTCCAGGGGCTATGCTCATGTTTTGGCTATAACCTGTGGCTCCTCCCTCAGGCCCCAGCTGTTTCCCTCAGTTCTAGCTGTTTCACTCCTGGTTTCTAAGAGGATCATATCTATATTTAGAGGTAATGCTAGTACCAATTGTGGGCTCAACAGGTGTTTGGAGGGCACCTGAGTACTGAGCAGTTTTCAATTGCTTTTCAGAGTTAATTGGTTTTGGCTCCACAACTGGCTGTCTTGACTTCTACAAGTAAGAGTGCCACGTATGCACAGTACCTCAGCAGTACAAGACTAAACAGAAAACTAAGTGTGGTCGCAAGACAAATCCTTAGCAAAAAGATGTTTTTAACCCTATTTATCAGGATCTCAGAGCTTTGTTAAATCACAGGAGCAGTAAACTTTCAATGAACTCTACAGAGTAGGCTACAGCCTACTAACTTAATCTTCATCTAAATCACAGTTATCAGACCCAAGTTTCAACCAGTTCATGCTGCTTTACTATAACCAAGATGGGGGTGAAGCAGAAAGAGCAAGCAGGCAGTGAAGATTTTCAAAAAGGCATCCGATACACCTAGGTCTGAATCAAGCTTTGTTATTTACTAGCTCTGTGACCTCAGTAAATTATTTAATCTCTTAATTTACAAAATACGAAATAATTGTGAGGATTAAATGAGAAAATACATACAAAAAAATCTTAGCACCTTGAGTAGCCCACTGAAAGAGGTCAGTTAAAAAAGAGGCCGGGCGCAGCAGCTCACACCTGTAATCCCAACACTTTGGGAGGCCAAGGCAGATGGATCACAAGGTCAGAAGTTCGAGACCAGCCTGGCCAAGATGGTGAAACCCTGTCTCTACTAAGAATACAAAAATTAGCCAGGCGCGGTGGTGGGCACCTGTAATCCCAGCTACTCAGGAGGCTGGGGTCGCTTGAACCCAGGAGAAAGAGGTTGCAGTGAGCCAAGATCACGCCACTGCACTCTAGCCTGGGCAACAGAGCAAGACTCCATCTCAAAAAAAAAAAAAAAAAGAGGCACTTTGTCACTAATGAGAACACTGCACTCACTTCTTGCTTTGTTCAATTTTCATAACATCTAAGAAAAGTGACAATTTAAATCATATTTTTGACCTTTATAAAGTAACCTAAATGCTACCATCCAAGACCTAGCTGAGAAATATAAACTGATGAATGTCCAAAAATCTTAGATGAGTCAGCAAAATGTAATGCCCAACAAATAAAAGGCTTAACATGGACTATTTATGAGCACACAACAGTCATTACAATTTCAAAATCAGCAATTTTCTATCTAGTACCATCACAAATTTGGTCTGGAAATCCAAGTATTAAGGAAATGCAAAGATCATAATCCCAGAGATACTTTTCCACAATATTCCCAAATCACCTTAATTGAAACTGGAAGGTATGAGGCAGCCTGATTATCTGAAGTTAACATCAAGAAATAATTTAAGGCAGAACCCCAACTCTCTCCCGCAAACATAAAACCAGTAGCAGATGGTACATGAACATTTCTCAGGGAGAAATTGCAATTCTAACAAAGTACAGATAACTTAATTTTATCCATCGCCTTTTGGTCAAACTGAAAACAAGCAAGCTTTTGGTTCTCTCCAAAACACTGAACTCTGCATTATCACTGACCTAACTCAAAGCAAGATATTTTTGGTGATCTGTCCTCTCCTGCTTCATCAACCATAGGTAAATTACTTACAGTAGTAGCCTGCTAAACAGAGGGGAAGTAACTATCACAGGCATGTTTTATCAATAAAATGGACAAGTGATAATCAAATTATTTAAAGAACGGTTTGTACTTCTTAGCAGAGGACAAGCTTGAGAAAGATCCACTTTCTAAAAGAACCCAATCATTCTGGATGAATTATGAGAAAAATATCACTCTAGTCCAAAACTGACTGAATCTACCTTTCTGTTTTAATCCAAGTCCTAACCCCATCTATTTTATGTCTCTGCCTCTCCGCCTTATTTTCCATTCCGTCTCTCCCTTCAATTCCAAGAACGCCCTTCTATCCCTTATTTTCAAATCTCATTATTGCCCCCGAATCCTAAGGACCTCGGACACCCACGGAGGTGACCTTACGCATCCCCACTGCATTCCCAATTCATTGTACTTCTCATCCCAAATGATCCTATTCTTTCATTCTTTTCTATCTCGCTCGTTGTTTCTTAAAATCCAATACCCCACACACGCTCACGCCAGAGTCCCCCCCCCCCCCACACACTCCATTGTTTCCCCGGCCTATCCCTCTGGAAACTCCCCAACTCGGACACGGGTGTCTCGGCCGCCCCACATACCCCAGGAACCTTCCACCTTCTGGGCACTTCGGATCTCTAAGGGCTCACATTCCCCTCCTTCCCGTCCCCCGGCCCCAACAACTACCCCCTCCCCCCTTTTCCTCCTTCAACCCGCTCCCCGCACCTCGGCGCCCCTCTGAGCCCCCGCCAACCCCGCCACCCAGCACCCCCAGTCTCACCTAGCCGGGGCCCACGCAATCGCCTTGTCGCCCCAGCTCCGGGCTCCGCGTCCCAGACGCTCCCGGGTCTGAGAAGAGGAAAAGAGATCCTCCCCCTCCTTCACCTCTCCCTCTAGAGCCGCCGCCGCCGCCGCCGCCGCCGCGCTCCTCCCCCAGTTCTCTCAGAGCCGGACGCCGCCCCGCCCCCACCACCGCCTCCCCGCTTCTCTCCAGGGCCGTTCCGCAGGCCGGGAATCAAGGCTGCGGCCGGAGCTCCAGCAGATCACCTCGATCCTTGCCGGGGCAGCGGCTCGCCCCGCCCCGGAGCCCTCTCGGGCGCGTGCGCGCCAGCCAGCCAGCCAGAGCTCAGGGCGCGTACTCGCGCCGGCGCGAACCCGGCGCGCCAAGCTCGAGGCTGTGGCAGCCAACGGGTGCGCGAGCGCAGCTGGAGTTGCGAGACGGCCCGCGCACCGGAGACCGAGGGGATCGAGGAGAGGCGCGCGGCGGCGAGAAGCGGGCTCCGACCGGTCGGGTTACCGCTCTTCTCGGGACCCGGTCCCTCGCGTCTCGCACCGTCCGCAGGCTCGCGCGCCACCGGAGACTGGGAATTACCGCGGAAGGGAAGAGACTCTGGGAGGGGGTCGGGGACAAACTAGATGCAAAGGGAAAACGGGTGGGACTCGAGCTCGCGTCCGCGTGCAGAACAGCTCGTACCCGGCGGCATCGGGTAGGGGCCCGACGAGCGCCGGGAATAGAGGGCCCGAGCTGAACTGACGGAAAGAGCCGAAACTCTCCCGGAGGTGGCCGAACGCAGGCGCAGCGAGGGGAGTCGAGCGCTCGGCTTTTGCTCAATGTCCAGGTCGGGAAGCTTCCACTCGGGCTACCCCCTACGGCACCGCTCACTCTTCCGCATCGAGGACTTCACACAGCTTTCCCTTCGCCTCCTTTCCGACCCAAGTTTTGTTCCAAAAGGCAATTTCAGAGTCTCCAATGGCGGGAAACGCTGGGGCCTCCGGGCAGAGCGGTCGCTCTGCCTCCGGAGAGTGCGCAGAGGCCGGTGGGGGCGCGGGAAGAATGACCTCGGGAGCTGATGGGGGTTCTCTGCCCTGGCGATGTTCGCCCGGCACGCTCCCCAAGTCAGTTCCTCGTCAGTCGGGTTTCTAATCTACCCAGCTGTCAGCATAGCCCCTCTACGCAATGTTGGTCGGTCCCGCAGCCCTTGGACTCTTTTCTGTTAAATACTCTGTCTTCGACGCCAGACTCCCAACCTCCCTGGTGCTGGAACTAACTAGTATTTGTGCACCTTTCTGCGTGCATGAAGCACTCACTTCACTGTCGACTGGTCGGGGTCTATTAAGAGGGGCCAGAGGGATTTAGACAATCAGCATTGAAAAGATTCATTAGAATCGGGCTGGGCGCGGTGGCTCAAGTCTGTAATCCCAGCACTTTGGTAGGCCGAGGCGGGCGGATCACTTGAGGTCAGGAGTTCGAGACCAGCCTGGCTAATATAGTGAAACCCGTCTCTACTAAAAATACAAAAATTAGCCGGATGTGGTGGCACACGCCTGTAATCTCAGCTAGTCGGGAGGCTGAGGCAGGAGAATCACCTGAACTCAGGAGGCGGAGGTTGCAGTGAGCCAGGATTGCACCACTGCACTCCACCCTCCATCTCAAAAAATATATATATATATTTATTAGAATCTGTTCCCATCTTACCTTTTGGGGCCAAGCAAAGGGGCTCTGAAAAAGCACCAACAAGCTGGAGAGTGTGTGTTAGTGTATAGCTAGACACCACAGGCACATGTCATTTTGGTTTCCACATATGTTATTGCAATGACAGGGTATCCTACTCCAATGACTGAGTAGTATAGTAGAGGTTTGCCAAGCCATCTGATCCTTGTGGTTTTTAACTTTGCTTGAGGTAAGGGCTCAAAAATCCCCTGGAGTCCAATGACCTCTGGTTAATAGTGTCTCATCTACTCCAACCATATAATTTACTGATCTGGATAAGCAGAAGACTTAACTAATCCAGCTAGGTAGGGCACTGGACTGTATATTCCTTACTATTGCGTCTTCATTCAAAAGTTCAAATAGAAGCAAAT
This sequence comes from Chlorocebus sabaeus, assembly GCF_047675955.1. Lineage (NCBI taxonomy): Eukaryota > Metazoa > Chordata > Mammalia > Primates > Cercopithecidae > Chlorocebus > Chlorocebus sabaeus. The sequence goes on along the minus strand of NC_132914.1, from coordinate 47,075,002 downwards.
TATCCAAATGTCTGCTTTCTTTTCATTCACTAAACTGGCACTTACTTGATAGTGGGTATTGTTCTAGGTATTCAGTCATTTACAAAGAAGAATAAAACAATATCATTACCCCAAGGAGAGTATCCAGTTACAAAAGAGGATAAAGTTATTAAATAGGCCAGTTGCAGCGGCTCATGCCTGTAATCCCAACATTTTGAGAGGCCAGGGTGGGAGGACTGCTTGAGCCCAGGAGTTTGAGACCAGCCTGGGCAACATAACAAGATCCCCCATCTCTACAAGCAAATTTAAGTTATTAAATGACTATAATAACATAGTGTTGAAGCAGAAAAGTACAAAGTGGTTTAGGAAAAGAAAAGAACAAGTGACTAATTATTCCACAATTCCCCTTCCTTCCCATACAGAGTAGGAACAGGATGATATGACCCTGGTAAATGGAGAACTTCATCATGAGGTATGGGATGCGAGCCTTGCATCCTATTCCACAAAGACTGGTTTCACTCACCAAAAGTCACTCAGTTCAGGAAAGGCCTTCATTATAGGGCCTCTTGCTGCTGCAAAGCCAATACAAGTTTTTTGGATGGAAAATGAAGTCCCCATTGTTGGCCAGGTTCGGTGGCTCACGTCTGTAATCCCAAAACTTTGAGAGGCTGAGGTGGATCACTTGAGCCCAGGGGTTTGAGATTACCCTGGGCAACACAGGGAGACCCTGTCTCTACAAAAAATAAAAATAAGTTAGCTAGCTGAGGTGGCTTGTGCATGTTGTCCCAGCTGCCCAGGAAGCTAAGGTAGGAGGATTCCTTGAGCCCAGGAATTCAAGGCTGCAGTGAGTTGTGATCACACCACTGTGCTCCAGCCTGGACAACAGAGTGAGACCTTATCAAATAAAAAAAGTTCCCATTCTTAGTAATATTATAGTCTGTTGTGGGGAAGACATGATGCCTCATGACGCTAAGAGATTCGCTGATCTAATAGGAGAGACTGTTTTTTGTTTGTTTTGGAGACAGGGTCTCCCTCTGTTGCCCAGGCTTGAGTATGGTGGCACAATCATAGCTCACTGTAACCTTGAATCCCTGGGCTCAAGGGATCCTCCCCTGTCAGCCTCCTGAGTAGCTAGGACTAAGGCTCTGGCCACCATGCCCAGCTAATTTTTTAATTTGTTGTAGAGATGGGTGTCTCACCACATTGCTCAGGCTGGTCTTGAACTCCTGGCCTCAAATGATCCTCCCTCCTGGGCTTCCCAAAGCACTGGGATTACAGGCGTGAACCACCACACTCGGCTAGGAGAGACTTTGTGTATGTGGACAGCCTTCTCCAAGAGAAGGAAGGTAGATTGAAGAGCAACCTAGGGTATGAGAGCTGTTAAAACATCACTGGAAATCTAGCAAGATGGAGAATATTGTATTTAACAAGTCTCGTTCAAGGGAAAGTTCTGGGTGTGGTAGTACACATGACCTCCTCACAAGGATTTTACTCAAAAAATATCCTCCAAGAAGATCAGGTTGCTTTAGCATATGTCTTGCTGAGTGGGATTTGCAAAAGGGGTCTTGCAACTCATGGCCCACCTTTGCCCTTTCTCCATGCAGCACTCAACCTCTCTAAAGGGACATTGAACAAATGTTTCAAAAATATTTTTTGACCTGGGTTACAAATATTAATTTTGTTGTTGTTGTTTTTAAGATGGAGTTTTGTTCTCGCCGCCCACGCTGGAGTGCAATGACCCAGTCTCAGCTCACTGCAACATCCGCCTCCCAGGTTCAAGCAATCGTCCTCTCTCAACATACTGAGTAGCTGGGATTACAGGTGCCTGCCACCATGCCCAGCTAATTTTTGTATTTTTAGTAGAGATGAGGTTTATACCATGTTGGCAAGGCTGGTCTCGAACTCCTGACCTTAGATGATCCACCTGCCTCAGCCTCCCAAAGTGCTGGGATTACAGGCGTGACCAGGCCCGGCCTATTTTTGTTCTTTATAATACACATATATTTTCTACTGTGTATGTTTGTTTATGTATTTTTTTTGAGACAGAGTTTCACTCTTGTTGTCCAGGCTGGAGTGCAATGGCGCGATGTCGGCTCACCGCAACCTCCGCCTCCCATGTTGAAGAGATTCCCCTGCTTCAGCCTCCCAAGTAGCTGAGATTACAGGCATGCACCACCCGCCCGGCTAAGTTTGTATTTTCGGTAGAGACAGGGTTTCTCCATGTTGGTCAGGCTGATCCCGAACTCCCGACCTCAGGTGATCCACTTGCCTCGGCCTCCCACAGTGCTGGGATTACAGGCATGAGCCACCGTGCTCGGCCTACTGTGTGTGTTTTACTTCACAATAAAAGAAAGTTATTGTCACCTGCCTTGAAATAATTGCAAATTGTTCAAAGTGCATGTATAAATTATTTTGGAGGAAAATAAATGCTGCAATAAATGCAAAATATAATATTTGTGACCTACTCTGAAGAAAACACAAAAATAACCAAATTTCTTAAATGTTTAGCATAGATGTTAAGGGTTAAAAAAGAAAAAGATCATTTTGAAATAAGATCCTTTAGTCTCTGTTCAGCCTTACGAAATTAATTTATCCCAGGTTACTTAATGATCAAGTGCCAGAACTAGAATTAGAGAGAAATCATGACATAAGCTTCACCTTGGCAGATATATTCTGCAGGTATTAACCTGACCTAATTTGATATGTTTTCAAATAGATCCTTGACTTCAGAACTTTAATACTTTTGCCTGGTTTGAATTGATATTTTGTATCTTAAGTGATTGATTGCCAGATTCCATGTTTTTATTAGGAAGAAAAAGAGGCCAACTGTAACCTGAGAGGCAGAGAAATTTAACTTATTATCTTGGAGACTTGACAACCAATGACTGTAATTAAGAAACATAATGTTTTAAAGTCTCCGTTGACTGAAGCTGCAAGTGACAACAGGCACAAAAACCAGTAGAGAACAGCTCATAAGACTGTACTTTTGCTTTTGCCTATACTAACCCTAGTACCTAAGAATATTCATGTTAGCAGTCCACAGTGTGTCTCAGAAAATTCGTTTCATGGGATACCAAAATCATGTTATCTGAGAAAACTATTCCATGTCCAAATACGTTTGGGAAGCACAGGTTAAAATCAAGTTAAACTGGTTTGTTTACTTCCCAGAATATTTAATATGGTACCATGCTTTGTTCATATTGAAGTGAGCAGGCTATGTAGTGTGCAGCTTTCCCCAAGGAAGTTCTTCCCACTCCCATCCCTACCCCTAAGACTTTTTTGCAGAATTAATGTGTCTTTGAACATCCATTGTATAAAGTTCAATTAAAACGGTTTGATTAGGTCAGCATTTCCCATTTTACAGATAACAAAACTGAGGCCCAAAGACAAGGCTAACATATGCAAATTTTCACTTGCATATCAGATATTTAAAGCTAGGAAAGGCCTTAAACTATCAAAGGTTGAAGTGTTACATCACAAAATTATTGGCAATGCTGGAACCAATGCTCAGATCTGAAACATTCAGTTCAATGTAAGCCTTGCAGGTTCATTAAGACTTGAATTTGATATTTAGTGAATTTGTCCTATGTGTAAGATATGTAACTAATATTGCTATACTCTAAGTTCTTTTATTAAGTTTTTAAATGATCTTTCATTTGTAGATTCTGTCATCATTTTAAAAAATATGCTTCACTTCTGTCAAATGTTTTATACTTCATAAAGTACTCTCTACATATTGTTTTATTTGATTGTCTCAACATTGTGTGGTGCAGGCATCATTGCCTCATGTAACAAATGAGGAAACTGAAGCTCAAAATTGTTCAATAATTTACCTAGGTTGCACATTTAATAAATGTCCTGCTATTTACATTAGGAGAAGACACAGTCCCTTGCCCTCAAGCAGCTTTGGTATAATTAAGAAGAGAAGACTTGCAAACATGAGACAGAGAACAATTTATATGGCAACATGCAAGAAACTTATTGATAGAACAGTACAAACTAGATGGGAATACAGAAGGAATTCAAAAGGCGAAGATTACTGGAGGTGGAATTAATCAGTGAAGCCATCATTTAGGGATAAACCTTAAGCTAGGTCGTAAAAGAAGTGTAAAGATTTGTATTAGCAAGGCTGGGCGTGGTGGTTAATGCCTGTAATCCCAGCAGTTTGGGAGGCTGAGGCCAGTGGGTCACCTGAGGTCAGAAGTTCGAGACCAGCCTGGCCAACATGATGAAATCCTGTCTCTACTAAAAATACAAATATACTAGCCTTGCGTGGTGGCAGGTGCCTATAATCCCAGCCACTCGGGAGGCTGAGGCATGAGAATCACTTGAACCTGGGAGGCAGAGGTTGCAGTGAGCCAAGATCATACTACTGCACTCCAGCCTGGGCAAGAGCAAACCTCCATCTCAAAAAAAAAAAGGATTTAGCAGAGAGGAAAAATATTATAGAAAAGAAGAACAACATCAGCCAAAGGCAAAAATATCAAAACAAGAAACACATTGATGAGAAGAATTAGAGCCTGAAGGGAGATGGGTCTGAAATGATCGGTCGTCTTGGCTGTGCAAGAAAATCAACTGCTAAGACGAAGTGAGTTTGCAGGCACTGAATATCAAATTTACTGAATATCAAACGTACACTCTCTCCTGTGGTTTATGGGAGGGAAAGGGAGAAAAAAGCAAGAGAAACCACATTTAAAGTGAGTAAGGATATGGAAGGAGGGGTGGGGGAGTAAAACAAGCCTCAGTGGCCCTCAGATATGTGACTGGGAAACACCTGAACCGAAGACGTTTGTATGTCCCACAAATCCTTCTCATTCCTTTTTTTTTTTTTTTTTTTTTGAGACAGAGTCTCTCACTGTTGCCCAGGCTGGATTGCAGTGGCACAATCTCAGCTCACAGCAACCTCTGCCTCTCGGGTTCAAGCAATTCTCTTGCCTCAGCCTCCTGAGTAGCTGGGACTACAGGTGCGCCACAATGCCCAGGTAATTTTTTTGAAGTTTTAGTAGAGATGGGGTTTCACATGTTGGCCAGGATGGTCTCGATCTCTTGACCTTGTGATCCACCTGCCTCAGCCTCCCAAAGTGCTGGGATTACAGGCGTGAGCCACTGGCACCAAGCCCCATCTCTTTTTTTTTTTTTTTTTTAAGAGACCAGGGTTCTCCACTGACCAGGTTGGATTGCAGTGGTGGGATCATTACTCACTGCAGCCTCCAGCTCCAAGTCTCAACTGGTCCTCCCACTGCAGCCTTCCCAGTAACTTGGACTACAGGTGTAAGCCACCAGGCCTAGCTAATTTTGTGTGTGTGTGTGGAGATGGGGTCTCCCTATGTTGCCCAGGCTGGTCTCAAACTCAAGCAGTCCTCACCGCTGGGTTCAAGTGATCCTCCTGCCTCAGCCTCCCAAAGTGCTAGGATTATAGGCATCAGCCACTATGCCTGGGCTTTTTTTTCCTACTCTTGAGACAGATTAATAAGTTTCTTATTTATTTATTAGAGGCAGGGCCTTGCTCTGTTGCCTAGGTTGGAGTACAGTGGCAGAATCATAACTCACTATAGCCTCAAACTCCCGGGCTCAAGTGATCCCCCTGCCTCTGCCCATCATCATGCCCAGCTCCCATTCCTTTTCTGGTACTAATTCACCTGAAAGGTGCCTGAGCTATTGATGCTAGGAAAAATGCCCTTTTAGGTGTTGCTTGCAAAGCCAGATTCACATGCTGACTCAGTCACTGCCCAGCAGAAGATATTCCCCACAACCTTTCTCGACCCAGAATTGGGACTGAGGTCTGGCACAGAATGGGTTAAAAAATTCCCTTCTGGGCTGGGAGTGGTGGCTCATGCCTGTAATCTCAACACTTCGGGAGGCCAAGGCAGGCAGATCACGTGAGGTCGAGAGTTTGAGACCAGACTGACCAATGTGGAGAAACCCCGTCTCTACTAAAAATACAAAATTAGCTGGGTGTGGTGGTGCATGCCTGTAATCCCAGCTACTCAGGAGGCTGAGGCAGGAGAATTGCTTGAACCCGGGAGGCAGAGGTTTCAGTGAGCCGAGATGGCGCCACTGCACTCCAGCCTGGGCAACAAGAGTGAAACTCCGTCTCAAAAAAAAAAAAAAAAAAAGATTCCTTCCAAGTTTCCCATACAGGGCACTGCTTTATTCTGTTGAAACTTGTCAGTAAGGGTTAAACCCAGAAAGTCCAAGATCCTTGCTTAGAGTCCTAATAGTTTGCAAATAACCAGATGGACTATGGAAAGGGTGAATGAGAGGTGGGGAAAAAGAAGAATGAGAAAGAAAAGAGAGAACAAATTATTGAAATGAAGTATCTTTTTTTTTTTTTTTTTTTTTTTTTTTTTTGAGACGGAGTCTCACTCTGTCGCCCAGGCTGGAGTGCAGTGGCCGGATCTCAGCTCACTGCAAGCTCCGCCTCCCGGGTTTACGACATTCTCCTGCCTCAGCCTTCCAAGTAGCTGGGACTACAGGTGCCCACCACCTCGCCCAGCTAGTTTTTTGTATTTTTTTAGTACAGACGGGGTTTCACCGTGTTAACCAGGCTGGTCTCAATCTCCTGACCTCGTGATCCGCCCGTCTCAGCCTCCCAAAGTGCTGGGATTACAGGCTTGAGCCACCGCGCCCGGCCTAAATGAAGTATCTTTTGCTAGAACCCTACATAAATTTTTTACTCTTACTGCTCAAAACTCATCTTAGCAAAAACAAAACAGTTGAACAACTTTCAATCCCTTGAGGTGACTAACAGAAAGACTGCAGGGAACATGAAGCAAAAGAAAAAAAAATTTAAATCACCTTCTCAGGGTATGAACTTCAAAAACCAAAGCAGTGGCATGAGATGTGTGTTCAAAGTTCTAACATGAAATAGACAGCTCTAGATTCCCCTAGGAGATTAAATGACAACTGAAGAGTATGCTTCAGTTGGAGCTTGCCTTGAATAACACCCCAAATCCAACTTCACAGTTGCTTGCTCCTTCTCAGCAAAAGGAGAGGACTGAACTCAGGTAATGAACCTGCTATGGAGGTGTCACTACCACATTTTTTTTTAAGTGAAGGGAGCAGACGGGGGACATATTTCACCCTGTGACAGCCTTGTAGCGCCATCTGCAGTTCCTAACTAAGACTACAACAAACCACACCTCTCCAAGCTTGTTAGGACCACCCCATTGTTCAAGAGAAAACTAAGACATAGAGTACTAAAGCCAGTGAGTCCTCAAAAGCCTCCTGGGTCCTAGAGTAGATGCAAACATAACTCTAAGACACAGTGCCTAGGAAAAGATCTAAGGGCCTCAGTTGACTATAAGCTTAATGAGTCACAATTACATAGCAACCAAAAAAAGCTAATAAATTTTCAGGCTGCTGGATTTAAAGGATGATATATTGTTCAGACCTTGAGAACGTAATAGCCCCACAGTACCCCATTCTGTCTGAACACATCTCAGAATTGCATTTAGTTCTGGGCACCACAATTTAAGAGCAATATTGACAAGAGCTATAAAAAATGTTCATACCCTTTGACCCAGTAATCCCACCCATGGGAATTTATTCTAAGGAAATAATTCAAGAGAAGAGATGAATTAGAGGCATGAAGATATTGATGCCACATTCTTTCCAACAACATTATATAAATGTTTCTCAAAAAGGGAATATTATACAGCTTTAAGATATAATGGTGTGTTATTTAAAAATAAAATAAATGTAATGATAATGTATGCTTCAACATATTTGAATCTTTTTTATTTTATTTTATTTTATTTTTTTTTTTTTTGAGACGGAGTCTCACTCTGTCGCCCAGGCTGGAATGCAGTGGCGCGATCTCAGCTCACTGCAAGTTCCGCCTCCTGGGTTCACGCCATTCTCCTGCCTCAGCCTCCCGAGTAGCTGGGACTACAGGTGCCCACTACCACGCCCGGCTAATTTTTTGTATTTTTAGTAGAGACAGGGTTTCACAGTGAAAGCCAGGATGATCTCAATCTCCTGACCTTGTGATCCACCCGTCTCGGCCTCCCAAAGTGCTGGGATTAAAGGCGTGAGCCACTGCACTCGGCCTATTTTATTTTATTTTGAGAGTCTTGTTCTGTCACCCAGGCTGGAGTGCGGTGGTGCAATCTCAGCTCACTGCAACCTCCTCCGCTTCCCAGGTTCAAACAATACTCCTGCCTCAGCCCCCTGAGTAGCTGGGACTGCAGATGCATGCCACCATGCCCGGCTAATTTTTGTATTTTTAGTAGAGACAGGGTTTCACCATGTTGGCCAGGCTGGTCTCAAACTCCTGACCTCATGATCTGCCCGCCTCAGCCACCCAAAGTGCTGGCATTACAGGCCTGAGCCACTATGCCCAGCCCATATTTGAATCTTGGAAACATTGTGTTCAATGAAAGAAGCCAGACACACACAGAGGGCAACATATTGTGTGATGCCATTTAAATAAAATGTCCAGGATAGGCAAATCTAGAGACAGAAAGTAGATCAGGGATTGCAGAGGTTAGGAGCAGGAGAAAACAGAGAGTGATTGCTAATGAGTATGGAGTTTCTTTTTGGGGTGGTAAAACATTCTGGAATTAAATAGTGGTGATGATTATACAACCTTGTGAATCTATCAGAAACCACTGAATTGTACACTGTTAAAGTGTGAAGTTTATGCTATATGAATTATCTCAATTAAATATATATAATAACAGTCTTTGTGGTAATGTTTTAAAAGCTTATTGAATCATAAGCATTTTTATATTTTACTGTAAAGACATCATTATTGTCAGGGAGGGGGGAAAAGTACAAAATTATGTCCCGGATATGATTCAACCATGTAAAATGATGTACATTTATGAACAAGTACTAGAAGTGAACGTGAATAATTGAAAACAAACAATGTGATGCCAGTGAATTCTTGGAGGGTGGGATGGTCATTATACTGTTCCTTTAGCAATTAAATATTTTATTTTCTTCCCAAAACAATGTCCACAAGGGGGCAGACAGAAGATGACAAATCAAACCATTTAATACAAGCCTCAGCTGAAAAGCTAAGAACTACAGAATACAGGTTGAAAGCAAGCTTAAGGTCATCTAGGCTAGGGTCAGTGGCTCATGCCTATAATCCCAACACTTTGGGAGGCCAAGGTGAGAGGATCGCTTGAGACCAGGAGGTCAAGGCTGCAGTGAGCTATGACTGTGCCACTGCACACCAGCCTGTTCAACAAAGTAGATTCTGTCTCAAAAAAAAAAAAAGAAAAAGAAAATCATCTAAGTCATCTAAGTCCATCTCCCTCACCTGACGAGAAAGAAACAGAGGTCCTAGGGGAAAAGTGGCTCACCCAAAGTCACCAGTATGGTCAGTGCAAGAGGCAGAAGTAGAGCCCCATTTCTTCACCCCTTCATCCTTATTCGCTATAGTGCCGCCTCCTTAAACAAGATGGTGGTAAATGTGGCAAATGGAAGATTTAGAGGGATAGGAGATGAAGGGCAGATTCTCATCAAGAAATGGTTTTTGGTTTTTTGTTTTTGTTCTTTGTAGTAAGAGATGGCAGGTCCAGAAAGACATTATAAGGAAGCAAATTTAGGAAACAATTTAGGGAACAATTAAGGATATATGCTTCTAACCCTCTAAAAGGTGAGACAGGTAGGAGATTTCCAATTCAAGCAAAACCCAAAATGGTCATCTCTGAGGCAAGCTGTTTCCAAGATTCTGTACTGTATAGTTGCTTGGGATACAGGCCTTCTCAATTCCCTTCCAACTCTTCAAAGTATCTATGAATTTCTGATTTGTGCAAATGGGAGACTACGAAATCACTGGATTTCATTAAATCAACTAAGGTAGAAAATAAAGAAGACTTGCCAGGCGCGGTGGCTCAAGCCTGTAATCCCAGCACTTTGGGAGGCCGAGACGGGCGGATCAGGAGGTCAGGAGACCGAGACCATCCTGGCAAACACGGTGAAACCCCGTCTCTACTAAAAAATACAAAAAATTAGCCGGGCGAGGTGGCGGGCGCCTGTAGTCCCAGGTACTCGGGAGGCTGAGGCAGGAGAATGGCGTGAACCCGGGAGGCGGAGCTTGCAGTGAGCTGAGATCCAGCCACTGCACTCCAGCCCGGGCAACAGGACTCCGTCTCAAAAAAAAAAAAAAAAAAAAAAGAAAAGAAAGAAGACTCACTTGTTAATGTCTTAGATTTCCTATTATTTTACAAAATTTCCTTCTTCTTTTAAGACTGTATTTTGGGTTTTGTTTTAATTTCATTTACTTGTTTTTATTTTATTTTATTTATTTATTTATTTGAGACTGTGTCTCACCCTGTTGCCCAGGCTGGAGTGCAGGGGCACAGCCACGACTCACTCATGATTGACCTTCTGGGCTCAAGCAATCCTCTCACCTCAGCCTCTTGAAGAGTAGCAGCCACCATACCAGGCCTACTATCTTTTTTTTTTTTTTTTTTTTTTTAAATCACAGCGACCTTTTCTTTTCTTTTTCTTTTTCTTTTTTTCTTTTTTCTTTTTTTTTTTTTTTGAGACGGAGTCTCACTCTGTAGCCCAGGCTGGAGTGCAGTGGCGCAATCTTGGCTCACTGTAACCTCTGTGCCCTGGGTTCAAGGGATTCTCCCCACTCAGCCTCCAGAGTATCTGGGACTACAGGCGTGCGCCACCATGCCTGGCTCATTTTTGTATTTTTTGTACTTCTTATTTTTTGAAATGGAATCTCACTCTGTCACCCAGGCTGGTGTGCAGTGGCGCGGTCTCAGCTCACTGCAACCCTCACCTCCTGGGTTCAGGTGATTCTCTTGCCTCAGCCTCCTGAGTAGCTGGCATTACAGGCTGTGCCACCACGCCCAGCTAATTTTTTGTATATTTAGTAGAGACAGGGTTTCACCATGTTGGCCAGGCTCATTTTGTATTTTTAGTAGAGACAGGGTTTCACCATGTTGGCCAGGCTGGTCTCAAACTCCTGACCTCAGTTGATCCACCACCTCAGCCTCCCAGAGTGCTGAAATTACAGGTGTGAGCCACCGCACCTGGCCACAGCAACCCTTTTAAAGTAGATACTTGGCTCATACCTGTAATCCCAGCATTTTGGTAGGCCAAACAGGAGGGTAGGTTGAAACTAGGAGTTAGAGACCAGGCTGGGCAACATGGCAAGACCCCATCTCTACAAAAAAAAAAAAAAGCCAGGTATGGTGGTGCCTGTCTGTAGTCCCAGCTACTTGGGAGGTTGAGGCAGGAGGATCACTTAGGCCCAGGAGTTCCAGGCTACAGTGAGCTGTGATCACCCCACTAACTCCAGCCTGGGCAACAGAGCGAGACCCTGTCTCAATAAATAAATAAATGAAAAAAAAAGTTTTTTTTTTTTTTTTTTTTGAGACAGAGTCTGGCCCTGCCACTCAGGCTGGAGTGCAGTGGCGTGATCTCAGCTACCTACCTCGTCTCTGCCTCCCAGGTTCAAGTGATTCTCCTGCCTCAGCCTCCCAAGTGCTTGGGATTACAGGCGTGCACCACCACACCTGGGTGATTTTTGTATTTTTGGTCGAGATGGGTTTTCACCATGTTGGCCAGGCTGGTCTCAAACTCCTGACCCCAGGTGATCCGCCCACCTCGGCCTCCCAAAATGCTGGGATTATAGGCATGAGCCACCGTGCCTAGCCAAAAAAATGTTTTAAATAAAGTAGATATTATTATCTCAATTTTAAAGGAAACTAAGATTCTAAGAGGCTGAAGAAATAAAAAATACAACTAGAAAATAATGCAACCTGATTCAAATCCTACTGTTGATTCTTCTGACTCAAAAACTCATGCTTAAGGATGAAAGACAAGTCATAGGCAAGGGAAAAATATCTACAACGCATATTACAAAGGGTTAAGGTTTCTAACATGCAAGGATTCCACCAAACTAGATTTGAGAGAGACAAATAGGAACACAATTTTAAAATAAATAGAGAATATAATGAAGCAATTCACTGAAGAGAAAATTCAAATGCCCAATAAAGATTTGAAGAGGGCCGGGTGCGGTGGCTCATGCCTGTAATCCCAGCACTTTGGGAGGTCAAGGCGGGCGAATCATGAGGTCAGGAGATCGAGACCATCCTGGCTAATACGGTGAAATCCCATCTCTACTAAAAATACCAAAAATTAGCCAGGAGTGGTGGCGGGCACCTGTAGTCTCAGCTACTCGGGAGGCTGAGGCAGGAGAATGGTGTGAACCCGGGAAGTGGAGCTTGCAGTGAGCCGAGACTGCACCACTGCACTCCAGCCTGGGTGACAGAGCGACATTCTGTCTCAAAAAAAATAATAATGATTTGAAGAGATGCTAAACTTCATTAGGAGTCAGGGAAATGCAAATTAAAGTAATTAGATACTATTTCTCACAATCATCTTAACAAAAGTTTAAAAGAGTGGTAACATTCCAAGCCAGTTACAAAGAAAATGCCAGTTTCTTGCACTTGGTGAAAGTCTAAATTGTTAAAACGTTTTTCAGAAGAAATCTGACACAATATCAACCAAATACATTTGTTTGAGGCAGGGTCTTGCTGTGTTGCCCAGGATGGAGTGCAGTGATACCATCACAGCTCACTGTAGCCTCAACCTCTCATGATCAAGAAATCTTCCTACCTCAACCTCCCAACTAGCTGGGACTACTGGCACATGCCACCACTCCTAGCTAATTTTGTGTTTGTTTGTTTTGCTTTTTTAGCAGAGATGAGGTCTCGCTAGGTTGCCCAAGCTAGTGTTGAACTCCTGAGCTCAAGCTATCCTCCCACCTCAGCCTCACAAAGTGCTGTGATGCCAGGCCTGAGCCACCATGCCTGGCCCAATACGATATCAATCAAAATTGTAAAAAACATGGCTTTTTTTGAGATGGAGTCTCACTCTGTCACCCAGGCTGGAGTGCAGTGGCGTGATCTCGGCTCACTGCAAGCTCCATCTTCTGGGTTCATGCCGTTCTTCTGCCTCAGCCTTCCAATTAGCTGGGACTATAGGTGCCCATCACCACGCCAGGCTAATTTTTTTTGTATTTTTAGTAGAGACAAGGTTTCACCATGTTAGCCAGGATGGTCTCGATCTCCTGACCTTGTGATCCGCCCACCTCGGCCTCCCAAAGTGCTGGGATTACAGGTGTGAGCCATCACGCCCAGCCAAATATCATGTCTTCTGTTCGACCCTACTTATCACTTATTGGGATATAGCTTCAACAAAAAACAAAAAGCATCAGTACCTATATTCAAAGATATTTATTGTAGCCTTGCTCATGCTGGAAAAATAAGAACTGCTTATCAGCAGTTCCCATTTGAGTAAATTAAAATATATCCATATTTTGTAAAAAAAAAAAAAGAAAAGAAAAAAAAAAACATAATAAAATTTGAGAACAGTGGCCGGGCGTGGTGGCTCGTGCCTGTAATCCCAGCACTTTGAGAGGCCAAGGCGGGCGGATCATGAGGTCAAAAGATTGAGACCATCCTGGCCAACATGGTGAAACCCTGTATCTAGTAAAAGTACAAAAAGTATCTGGGCATGGTGGCGCACGCCTGTAGTCCCAGCTACTAGGGAGGCTGAAGCGAGAAAATTGCTTGAACCCAGGAGGTGGAGGTTGCAGTGAGCTGAGATTGCACCACTGCACTCCAGCCTAGCAACAGAGCCAGATTCCGTCTCAAAAAATAATAATAATAAAAATTTGAGAACAGTAAAATAATTTTCCATATCAAGGAAAGACCCTAATCACTCCTTGGTCTCTTTTTCCTTATAGATTATTTTGAATATATTTATATTTTATAGAAGTAGTGCTACATGTCATATTTTTTGTTTGTTTTTTGTAGAGACAGAGTCTTGCTCTGTTGCCCAGTCTGGAGTGCAGTGGCGCCATCTTGGCTCACTGCAATCTCCGCCTCTCGGGTTCAAGCAATTCTCCTGCCTCAGCCTCTGAAGTAGCTGGGACTAGAGGCGCACGCTGCCATGCCCGGCTAATTTCTTTTGTATTTTGGTAGAGATGAGAGTTCGAGACCAGCCTGGTCAACATGGTGAAACCACATCTCTACTAAAAACACAAAAATTAGCCAGGCATGGTGGCAGGCACCTGTAATCCCCGCTACTCAAGAGGCTAAGGCAGGAGAATTGCTTGAAACCAGGAGGCAGAGGTTGCAGTGAGCCAAGACCCAGCCTGGGTGATAAAGCAAGACTCCATCTCAAAAAAAAAAAAAAAAAAAAAAAAAAAGAGAGTGAGAGAGAAAGAATAGTCGCTAACGTAATTCCACTATTGTTTATTTATTTATTTTTGTGTTTTTGAGACAGGCCGTCACTGTGTCACTCAAGCTGGAGTGCAATGGCACAATCTCGGCTCATTGCACCCTCCACCTTTTGGGTTCAAGTGATCCTCCCAATCTTAGCCTCCTTAGCTGGGACTACAGGAACACCCCACCACACCCAGCTAATTTTTGTACTTTTTGTAGAGATGGAGTTTTGCCATGTTGCCCAGGCTGGTCTTGAACTCCTGGGCTCAAGCAATCTTCGTGCCTTGGCTTGCCAAAATGCTAGGATTATAGGCAAGAGGCACTATGCCTGGTCATAATTCCACTTTAAAAATTACAGGCCGGGCGCGGTGACTCAAGCCTGTAATCCCAGCACTTTGGGAGGCTGAGACGGGCGGATCACGAGGTCAGGAGATCGAGACCATCCTGGCTAACACAGCGAAACCCCGTCTCTACTAAAAAATACAAAAAACTAGCCGGGCGAGGTGGCGGGCACCTATAGTCCCAGCTACTCGAGAGGCTGAGGCAGGAGAATGGCGTAAACCCAGGAGGCGGAGTTTGCAGTGAGCCGAGATCGTGCCACTGCACTCCAGCCTGGGCGACAGACTGAGACTCCGCCTCAAAAAAAAAAAAAAATTATATATATTACTCAGATTTAACATCCAGAAAGAAGAAAAAAATGTAAAGAATGCACACACACAAAGACAGCAAGAAAGCTGCAGTAAAGGCACATAATTTAAAATCATGTTCCTGGTTTCCAATCTTCCTCTGCAAAGTGAGACATCCTGGGCCCTTTCTTTCACACCTGGCTAGTTACCTAGAATTGAATAAGGCCCCCTTGAGATGCTCCAGCTGCTGGTTTTCTAGGGTTCCCCAAAGTCCCCAAAGGGACATACGACATATAAAATCATGAATCTTTCTGAGTCCCCATAAAACAATGTTATCTGTCCCTCCTCCAGTGTCCCAATACACTATTTATAGCTCTTATGACATTTAGTTCAAAACACTGAACAAGGGCTTTGATATCTGTGTACCTGTGTCATTATCTCCCATCAGATTGTATGCTTCTAGGAGTAGGGTATGTAGCCCAGAATCAGACCTCAAATAATGGGAAGACCTGAGAAGTCAGCCAGTCCAACCACCTACGTAAAGTCTGAGGGCTCTCCAAAAATCCTCCTCTAAGCAGAGGAGGAAGAACTACCCCCATTCCACAGTAGTTTGTTCCTTCTTGGAGAAAGTGTAGCTGCTAGAAAGTTCTCCCATAAATGGAATGAAAATATTTTTCTCAAATTTTGAAATGTAACCCTAGTCTCACCCCATCTATAGAAAAGATCAAATCCTTCTTATCACAGGACAGCTTGTGAATACTAGAACCTTCACATTTTTTCTTCAATCTCCTGACATAGTGCTTTACACATTTATTTATTTATTTATTCATTTATTTATTTAATTTTTGAGACAGAATCTCGCTCTGCTGCCCAGGCTGGAGTACAGTGCAGTGGCTCAATCTTAGTTCACTGCAACCTCCACCTCCCAGGCTCAAGTGATTTTCCTGACTCAGCCTCCCAACTAGCTGGGGCTACAGGTGTGCGCCACCATGCCTGGCTAAGTTTTGTATTTTTAGTAGAGATAGAATTTCACCACGTCGGTTGACCAGGCTGGTCTTGAACTCCTGACCTCACATGATCCTCCCACCTCAGCTTCCCAAAGTGTTGGGATTACAGGCATGAGTCACCATGCCCTGCTGTTTTACACATTTAAAAAATAGTTAAATAACCTTCCTCTATCACACATCAATATATCATGGGTAGGATAAGGTGGTGTGTTCTCTAAAAGATATATTTTTTTCTAATTAATTTTTTATTGATATATAATAGTTGTCCATACTCTAAAAGATATTTGACTGTTTTATAATATGCCTTTCACTCTCTGGTTTTAAGAAAAATTGTCAAGAATGCAATAGCTAAGAATTCAGAAATTCAGAATATAAACACATTCTTCTACCACAATCTTTTCTCACCCCATTAAGGTTTTCTCATGTTCCCTGCAAGCAGTTTCTTTTTCTTTTTCTTTTTTTTTTTTTTTTGAGACAGAGTTTCACTCTTGTTGCCCAGGCTGGAGTGCAGTGGTGTGATCTTGGCTCACCACAACCTCTGCCTCTCAGGTTCAGGCGATTCTCCTGCCTCAGCCTCCCAAGTAGCTGGGACTAGAGGCGCCTGCCACCACGCCTGGCTAATTTTTTGTATTTTTAGTAGAGACGAGATTTCATTATGTTGGCCAGGCTGCTGGTCTCGAACTCCTGACCTCAGGATCTGCCTGCCTCGGCCTCCCAAAGTGCTGGGATTACAGGCGTGAGCCACCACGCCCGGCCCCTGCAAGCAGTTTCTTTAACCTTGTTGGGATGCCATTCCTGGGCAAAGCTAGATTTGGGACAAGTTGCCTAGCTCTGATAGGAAGAGTCAATCCTCAGGGGGAAGTTTCTTTTCACCTCCGGGATCCCCTGGGCTTCCTGGGTTGACTCAGGACTTCATACGCAGCCTGGATCTCCAGGAAGTGCCTCTGTGCCTCCTCTGTCTGGTCCAGGTTGTGGTCTGGGTGCCAGATCTTCACTAGTTCCCGGTAACTCCGATGTATTTCTTCATTTGTTGCCCCTTCTGAGAGGCCCAAAACCTTATGGAAACAGAAGATGACAAGTCAGAATCTCCCAAGTTGTTAGGGTACCTGGGCCTCTCCTTGCACC
Organism: Chlorocebus sabaeus; assembly: GCF_047675955.1. Lineage (NCBI taxonomy): Eukaryota > Metazoa > Chordata > Mammalia > Primates > Cercopithecidae > Chlorocebus > Chlorocebus sabaeus. The sequence goes on along the minus strand of NC_132914.1, from coordinate 47,058,058 downwards.
TTTGCTAAATCAGGCTATCATATCTCTAGAATTGGCTTCTACTTGCCCATGGGAAAGGTCCAGCAGCTCAGGTTAGAATTCCAGCCTTAGAGAACAATAATAAAAGAAAAAAATTATTTTAGAAAAAAGAATGCCAGCCTTTTGAAACATAGACAAGCTCTAGATCTCATGGCAAGGGCCATTAATCACAACTGTCCATTGTCCAACGTGGAACTTCATATCCCTGGCAAGATCTCTTCCCCACAAAAGACATAAATATATGTATGTCCACCAAAGGCATGTACAAGAAAGCTCATAGCAACTTTATTTATAATAGCCCCAAACCAGAAACAACCCAAACGTTCATTAACAATAGAGTGAGTAAATAAACTGTGGTATAATCATACAATGGGATACTACACAACAGTGAAAACAAACAATTTACAATTGCAAGTAACAAGAGGAATAATGGCCGGGTGTGGTGGCTCATGTCTGTAATCCTAGCACTTTGGGAGGCCGAGGCAGGCAGAGCACCTGAGGTCGGGAGTTCGAGAGCAGCCTGACCAACATGGAGAAACCCTGTCTCTACTAAAAATATATAATTAGCTGGGCGTCATGGCCCATGCCTGTAATCCCAGCTACTCAGCAGGCTGAGGCAGGAGAATCGCCAGGAGGCGGAGGTTGCAGTGAGCCAAGATGGTGCCATTGCACTCCAGCCTAGGCAACAAGAGCGAAACTCCGTCTCAAAAAAAAAGAAAAAAAGAAATCAAGAGGAATAAATATCATAAACATGATGTTGAATGAAAGAAGAAAGATGCCAAATACAAAAGAACACATAATGGATGGTTCCACTTTTTTGGAGCTCAAGAATGAACAAAACTGGACCGGGCATGTTGGCTCACGCCTGTAATCCCAACACTTTGGGAGGCCGAGGCGGGCAGATCACAAGGTCAGGAGATCAAGACCATCCTGGTTAACACAGTGAAACCCTGTCTCTACTAAAAATATGAAAAATTAGCCAGGCGTGGTGGCACGTGCCTATAGTCCCAGCTACTTGGGAGGCTGAGGCAGGAGAATGGCATGAACCTGGGAGGCAGAGCTTGCAGTGAGCCAAGATAGAGCCACTGCACTCCAGCCTGCACAACGGAGCAAGACTCTATCTTAAAAAAATAAAAAAGAAGAAGAATGAGCAAAACTAACGTATGGTGACTAAAGTCAGAATAGAGATAACCTCTGAAGGTGGGAGTATAGGCCGAGAAGGGGAATAAAAGAACCTTCTTAGTGCTGGAAATGTCCCATCCCTTGATCTGAGTGGGGTATACATAAAATTAGTGCACCGTATATACGTTGTACCTCAATAAAAAGTAAATAATATACACATATATTTTTCCTACTCTACTATTACAGCCTCTGTAACCTTTGCCCATTGCAAACAGATATCCAAAGAAGCCAGAACATCCTTCTGGCACCTGGCCAACAGACGTAAGTACAGTGCTTCCACATGAGGGCCACCAGAGCCACCAGACAGGACTGAGGGAAGAAAGCCTTACCTGGTAAGCCAGCTGACGCTTCTCATCCTGAAAACTGTGAACAAATTCATAGAGCTTCTCCCACTCCTGGAAGTAGCTGCTGTTGAAGCCAGTATCTCCCATCAATAGCCTCCAGATCCGGTAAGGCAGAAGGAGGACAAACTCCATGAGGCGGCCAAGAAGAGGGAAGAAGCTGAACCAATTCAAGAAGGAGCCAAGGGTTTCTGCCACATAGCTGAGGGTGGCAGCTGTGTTGCAGAGGGCACTGTATGCCAGTGGGCCTGTGAAAGCAAGGTAAGCCAAGCCCAGCCGGTAGAGCCGCACACTGAGCGGCTCTGACACCACCAAAGCTTTGTAGCGGCGATGTTTCTGAGCTGTAATGCTGGCGGCCACACTAATGGGCAGTATGGCTATGGGGCGGCCATAGAATATAGGTGAAGTGAGAAATGCTGCCCCCAGAGTGTTCTTAAAGTCTGAGGTCTGATTGCCAACAGCAGCCACCAGCAAGACCCCTAAGCCAACTGCCAGTGGGAGGGCCACAATATAGAAGTTGACCATGGACGAAAGGCTAATCAGTGCCACAAGGCCAAAATAGATGCCAACGATCACCTGGGCAGCAAAGCGAATGGGACTCAGAGGGGGTGTCACCCCTCTGGGGCTCTGCCTCTGCCCCTGGGCTCTGTTGGCCTGAGCTACAAAGCTTGGGAGCTTCCAGAACTCCCAGAGCCAGCCCAGCCCACCTCCCCCCAGGGTCAGCATCCAGAGCAGGGCGTGGCTGTCCCTTCCCAGGTACAGGTGGTGAAGCCCAGCAGGGCCCCCCACAGCCCAGAGGGCATAAGGAGCCCCTTGGCCATCCTCTAAGGCAAAGGTCTCAGAACAAGTCCGCTTACTCGCAGCACAGAAGTCTTGGAGTCCTCTGTGAGAATCATGGCCGTCATGGCCCCAGAGTTATCCTTAGACCCTAAGAGATGGGAAAAAGCAGAGTCATAAGATGATGTCCAAACTCCAACACAGCAACCATTTCTCTTTCCAATAAAAGTCGAGTCCAGATCTGCCTGAGTCCCCAGTGCTATTTATCTCATATCCCTTGTCCTAGCACCTCAGTCCCATTCTTTACAACCACAGTGACTCCAGATTTAGAGGAGAAAGCTGTTTAAATTTCAGACCTCCCCTCAGACCAATGACCCCAAATGACTCATGGGGGGATGTGTAGAGGGGCAGAGCTGCATTGGATGCCTTTCCAAAGTTCCCACACATTTTTAAAGCCTCGGCCTTACCCACGACTTAACTCCAACTGTGGCTGCCCTCCCACACTGGCCCAGGCTTTAGCCCCTCTCCTGCCTTCCTAACTCTCCAGGCCATGAGATTTTCCCACAGGTCAAACTTGAAAGGGGTCCTGAATTCCCTCTACTAAAATATCCTGGAAAACTACGTTTGACCTAGACCTTTGCACCCCACAACTCAACCACCTCTTTCGGAGGCCGGCTTGAAAAGTCACTCCACAGCAGCTGGACGAATCCTCACAATATCAAACCAGACGTCAAGCGTGCCTGCCAGTGTCCCCTCTATCTGGAGCCACCACCAGTCAGCACCCGCTAGTCCCAAATTAAGTGGCCGTACCTGGGTGCCCCGCTCCCAGACCGAGTCAGACCAGTCATTTCCTTTGACCACAGAGTGAAAATGACATGTCTCGCCCCGCTCCCACTTTCATCCAAATGGACTTTGTCTTTTGTGTCTGTTGTGTCACGGAAGTCCGGCCTCCCCAGGCCAGGCTCCTCCTCAGGGCCCTCCCCGGCCCCCTCGGGATCACATTCCCGCCTGGGACTCCTCCCGCCAGCCCTCGAGGGGAGGGTGCAAGGCTCTGCAGACGCCGGCAGCTCCAGCAGACTCAGCGCCCAGCCCAGGCCCAGCGCCTTGCGCACCACGGCACCACCGCCGCCAGGTGGCGCTGCCGCCGACGGAAGGGCGGGTCCGGGCGGTCCCCAGACTCACCTTGGGCGGGCGCCGAGTCACAGCAGCACAGGACTGCCCCTATGGAGGGGCTGCCTGGAGGAGCAAGGACGCTCCTATCTGTAGTGCTAAAAAAAGGACAAACTCCTGTAAATGCAAGAATATGTCCTTGATTACCTCTTCCCACCCCCACAAATAGAAAGGTGACTCCTCCCTCACCTCAAGCTGCACGCTCCTCTTTTCACGCTCCGTTGACCTTCAAGACTGGATGGTTCCACCTCCAATTCCCCTAAGGCAGAGACATCCACGGACAGGCTGCAGGGAGGGACCCCCAACCCAAGCTGTCCTCAACCCCCCACAGGGCTTGCCTCACGGGCCCACCTCCGAGCCTTCCAGTTAGGGGCTCTGCTTCTGCACCTGAGCCTGAGATCTGAGGAGCCTCCCAATCCAGGGTTGCTCTGTCCCGCGGGCTATGGACCAGAGGGAGAAACGGGAGCAGAGGGTTGGAGGGCGAGGCCGCAGCCCGAGGCTCGGGGTAGTCTGCCTTCCTGTGCCTCTGTGCTGCCACGAAGCTGCAATGCAAGACGCCTTCATTTCAACGTCCCGGGCTCCTACCCCGGGTTCTACTCCGTGACCTTGGCTAAGTCATGCAGCTTCTTGGGCCTCAATTTCCTTCTCTGGAAATCTCGTGGATCTCCAAGGTCCCCCAGTCTGGACTTGCGGGGGCTTCGGGGGGACGGTCGGCCTCGCGGGTGTCACCTCCCTGCAGTAGGCAGCGCGCTTCCCTCCAAACGCCCTCACAGCCCTCATCTCGGCCTGGAGAGGAAATGCTGCTCTCTATATGACCTCTTAGGTCTCACTGAGGGACCTAGGCTGGGAGGGGCCCCAAAGCGACGCCTCAAACTGCTGGGGGCGGGGGCGGACAGGGGCGCTGAATAATGAATGAGACTTAATTGGGCCCGCACTGCGCGACGGCGCGCTAAGCTTTGCAAACAGCGCGGGCGGCAGCGGCCGCCTCTGGACAAACAATCTCCCGGCTCAGGTGGTGGGGCAGCGGCGGCAGCCACACAAGGGAGAGGGAAGAGGCTGGCCGCCGGGGCACCCCCGGCCGCAGCGCGCCACCAGCTTTACGGCCCGAGGAACCCAGGAATGCGGTGCTGCGCTGGCGGCCCAGAGAGTGGGGGTCGGGAAGGGGCTCAGGGTTCGATCTTAGGAAGCGAGAAGTGGGGAGGGAGAGAAGCCGACTGTGCGGGGAGAGCCAGGGGCCCAAGGGCAATGTAAGCGCGAGGAAAAGCCGAAGAAACGAGTGGAAGGCGGAGGAGAGGGGAGAAGTGAGCGAGGAAAAAGCGCACCGGGGGAGGGGCGACGGGGTGGGGGAAGCGGGAGAAGAGCTGTTACCGGGAGGAAAGGGAAGAGAGATGGAGGAACAAGCAAAGGAAGGCGCGAGAAGCCGGGAGAAGAGGAATTGGAGAAGAGACAAGGAGAGGAATAGGAGGTGACCGGAATAAGAACGAGGGGGCGGCAGGGCGGGGGGAGGCGCCCCTGCCTACGCCTCGCCCCGCAGCGCTCCCGCCCTAGTGCTCTCTCCAGCAGCCCGCACTCACTTTGTCACAATTACCGGGCCGTCACTCCGCCCGGATTGTTTTCCCCAAATTGTTGTTCTATATACTGGTGCAGAGTGGGAGGTGGGGGGATCTGACAAGCTGCAGCGAGTGGAAAGTGTCTGAGCTGTGGTGGGGGGCGCGGTGGTGCATTTACCCGCAAACGGGCCCCACGTGGGCGGAGGATCCAGAAACCCATGCAGGAATTCTGGTTGCTGCCCCAGCCTCGTCGCTGACCCCGCTTTTAACCTTTTTGGCTATTCTCAGCATCTGCTGCCTTGGTTTCCCCAGCAGAGCGCGACAAGGATCGGAGGTTGGGGTGGTGGAGGCGCTTGTGGGTGGGGTCCAAACTTTCCTGCCTGCCCCATTATGTCTTGTTCTTTACTACCCAGGTGTCCCCCGAGAGGGCTGGGGTGGTCTATCCCAGCCCAGCTGTTCCCAGAGCGGTCTCGAGTGCCTTCTTCCACCGTGAGTGAAGCTTCTGCCCTCACCCGGTCTGGGCCATCTCCTACCCCGCCTGTGCCCTCCGACCCCCTGCCCTGCGCCGCTCGGTGTCCCAGACTCTCAATTCAGTGAACATATGTTGCGCGCCCACTGAGTGCCAGTGCTAAGTCAGCCTCACCCCGCCGCTTCTCCCCCGCCACCTGCCCCTTCCCGGCCGGCCCGGCCTGTCGGCTCCGTGACAGCAGCCGCCGAAGCCCCGGCCCCGCGGGAGCGGCCGGAGAGGAGCCGCCGCATGGCTGGCTCCGACACTGGCCTCCCCGGCGGCTCCAGGGGCAGCGAAGGGTGGCGGCCGCTGAAGCGAGACTGGAGCTGGCCGGGGGAGTTGACAGGGCTGAGCGCGGGAGGGGGAGGCCCTGGGAGGGCTTTTCTCTGGTTATCTAAGGCCTGTCGTTCTCATTCCATCGCCCTCGGGTCCCGCCCGGGTCCCGACCCCTCCTGGCTTCACCAGTCTGGGACGTGGTAGGCTCCCCACACCCCCTCCTCCAGCCCGGGTGATTTACACGCGGGCTCCGCGCAGCGGCCGCTTCGCAATCAGGAATATCGACCCCGGGCGGGGCCCCCGGGCCGCATCGATCCCTTTAAGGCTCGGGATTTAAAAATGTCAAATTTGCCTTTTCCAGGCGGGCGGAGGGGGCGGGGGCCAGGAGGAGGGAGGTTGGGAGGAGGGAGGGACAGCAGGGCATCGACCAGGCGTCTGTGCCCAGAATGTGAAGTGACCTGCGCGTGCCCGAGTCCTGACACGGTGTGACCATCCTTGGGTTAGCAATCACCTCTGGATGGGGGCAGGAAGAAAGCCCTCCTCCTCCTACTCCAATCTCCCTGGGGTATTCTGCTGGGCTGGTGTATTCTTAAAGAGAAGAGCCCCAAGAGGAACAAAGAGAGAGCCCCCGAAAATGTATGAAGACAAATTTGGAAGATTCCTAAATGTGGAAATATGCAGACACAAAGGAGGGTACAAAGGCTGGGCGCCGTGGCTCACGCCTGTAATCCCAGTACTTTGGGAGGCTGAGGTGGGTGAATCACTTGAGGTCAGGAGTTTGAGACCAGCCTGGTCAACATGGAGAAACCCTGGCTCTACTAAAAATACAAAATAAATAAATAAATAAATAAATAAATAAATAAATAAATAAAGCCAGGCAGAGCCTGTAGTCCCAGGTATTCAGGAGGCTGAGGCAGGAGTATCTCTTGAATCCAGGAGAGGAGATTGCAGTGAGCCAAGATGGAGTCACTGCACTCCAGCCTGGGAGACAGAGTGAGACCCCGAAAAGAAGGAGAAAGAGGAGAAGGAGGAGGAGGAGGAGAAGGAGGAGGAAGAGGAGGAGGAGGAGGAGAAGGAGGAGGAGGAGGAAAAAGAGTACAGAGATAAAGATACAGAAGCTCCAAGAGATACCCTAGCCCCAAGGAACAACAAGGCAAAGGGAAGGGTCTCGCTGAAAAAAACAGGGTGCCAGAGATCCAGAGTCAGCCCAGTTCTCTGCTCTGTAGACCCAGGAGGTTCAGGGCTGGGGAGGAGGCCAGGTTCAACTTCTTGGTGTTTTTGAGAATGAAGATTGAGAGTGGAGACCAAGCAAAACCGAAGAGAGTTATTAGGGAGAGGAATTAGAGTGCAGTTAGCATTATCCTCCCAAGGCATAAACTAGTAACTAACTTGGACTTGAGACCCAAAAGATTAGGATCTCAGAGGCTGCTAATACAGGCTCCAAAGAGGTAGGCTGCCTTGGAGGTCTGAAGGTCAGCCCCTCTCTTCTTGAGCATCACACAGGCATCTGCTCAACATCTACCAACTCCTCTCTGGCCACCACACCAGCCTAGGGAGGCCACATGGGTTGGAGATCACATCTTACACTGGAGACCTCGTGTATGTGTGTGTGTAGGAGTATGGGCTAGACAACTCTGGTAGTAATCACTTTGTTCCCCAGGGCACAGCAACTAGGTGTCCAAACTTTGGCAAAAAAAAAAAAAAAAAAAAAAAAATCCACTACTTTCAAGACCCTCGGGGTAGGGATGTTAGTGGTGAAGCTGCTGGAAGGGAGCAGCTGTCCTGACCAGCACTCTCACAGTTAACATCTAGCACCACCCCCACCCCCCACCTCAGCAGCACACCTCAGTTGTCACCGTCACCGTGCACACTGCCATTTCCTCCATAACTGGAGACAGAGCTGACAGCCAGTTAGGGGGTAGTGGGGAGATGGACACACAGGGGGTGGACACACAGAGAGGGGTGGTTCATCCTCAGATGGGAATCTCACACCTCTACTGGCAAAATCATACTGACACACACCTGGCACTAACACACACAGTCGCTGACCCCCACGTGCGATCCACACTCATCAATCCCTGTCATACACACCATCTCTGAGTGCACAAGTCACGCACAGTTTCTCAGAGGTCAGACCGAAGCGCCTAGCCTTGATACCTGCCTAATACCTTTCCTTGACATCTCGGACCTTAAATCACCTAACCCCAGAAGAGGGCTTAGGTCCCCGCCCTTACATCCCAGCCAGGGCCAGCTCCAATAACTGGGAGGCCGAGCTCAAGGAAATCAAGTCCCAGGGTCAAGGCGAAGGACCAGGAGCAGATGGAGCAGTGGGACTGTTAAACACTTCCCTTAGCCCCCTCCTGCTACTGGCCTGTTTCCCGGCACGTCCACTCGCTGCCCGCCCGACCCGCCACCCGCCTGTCAGTCGAGTAATGAATGCGCGCTCGGGGCCCCGGGCCCCCCTGGAGTCGTTCATCACTGCCAGCACCGCCCACCTCTCTGCCTCCCGCTAGGAGGGCTAAGCGGCCGGGGCTGTGAGAGCCCCTCACCCCCAATCTCGACCACTAATTGTCAGATTGAGATGTTGATTTGTCAGCTGGGAGCTAGCGCCAAAGAATCTGCAGTAAAACCTGGACTCCTTGAACCCCCTCTAGGCTCCCCGCGGGTTCTCCAGGACTTGGAGCCTCTTTTGAGTGGATGAGGATTGGTTGGATTTCTCTGAACAGAGCGGGCACAGAAGCGCAGTGTTCTTCAAAGCCGGTAGGAGGCGCGCCAGGCTAGAAACCCTTGGTTTCCCTAGGAGGGGTCGCCCTGGGCCTGGTTCCATCTGTACCTGCCTGACCTCTAAGGCTTGGTCCCCAACTTCCCAGCAGGGGGCGCCCTGAACCTCGGGCCTCTGGTCTCCGCAGCTTTTGTTCCCTCTTCCCCACTGGGAGGCCCCAAGCCGCTAGCCCCAGTTTCCCTTCGGGGAGCGCCCGGGGCCATAATCCCCCTCCCTTCGGCAAACGCCTCAGGCGCACTCCTCCACTGCTTCTCAGGAGGCGCCCTGCCGCAGGTCCGCCCTCGCCCTGCCCTGGGAGCCTAGGCTGCAGCCGCACCCCGCTCTCTCCCGGGCCTGGCCCAGGAGCTCCCCGGGCGGCCAGCTGAGTGACAGGCGGCCGGTGATTATGCTGAAGGGGGAGCGGGGTGCGCCGCGGGCGGCAGCGCTGACCCTTCACATTTCCGATCCGCCGGGACCCTCATCCATCCGAAGCTGCTCTTTGTCTGGCCGCCTAATTGCCGGCGGACAGGATGGATGGCGGGACCGACAGCCGCGGAATCCCTAATAAAGGCCGCGGCCGCCGGGGAGGGAGTGCAGGAGGGAGGGGGAGCAAGAGGGAAGGGATGGAAGAAGATGGGAGGAAGCACCGGGCCGCGGTCTCCGGCTCCGAGGCGCTGTGCGCGGCGCTCACTGAAGTCCGGCTCGCCTGGGGTGCTAGTTTGGGGTCCAGGTCCGGGTGCGATGGGTTGGGGCTCGTTAAGTATCCTGCTAGTCAGAGAAAAGCTGGGGACCCCAAGCAGAAAGAGCATCCTAGGGCCTTCCTCGCTTAGCCAAGCCCTCGAGACTTGGAGATTAGCACTACCTCCTGGTCTCTGGGCTCTCGTCAGCCTGCGCCCCATCAGCTTCCCGCACCCCACCCGCCTCCTTTCATCTGTGGGTCTCCCAGAGCCGGAGTCAATATCCCAGCGGAGAAATAAGGGGTCTGACAGCTCTCTGTGCAGCCGATCCCCACATTTCATTAACTGAAGGCTGGAGCTGGCGAGTGGTGGAGGCAGCGGGGAGCACAAAGGAAGGTGGAAGAGGCAAAGGCTAGGAGCAGCACCTGGCCAGGGGTGGAGGGCTGCCAAAGTCAGTCAGCAACAGCTCTGGCCTGACAGACACCTTAGAAGCAGTCTTTACCCACTCTCTGGGAAGCCAGGAGCTTGTCTTCAGCCCTGTGGATCCTGGTGCCACACTTTGAACTTAAGGTTGCACTGAGTTTTGGTGCCAGAGGCACTGGCTGATGAGTGGGAGCCCTGGGCCTGGCCCTGCACTCACTCTCTCTGCCTGATGGCAGAGGCAGGCGGGTAGTCTCTGCAAGGAGTCAAACCATGAGTAGGTTCTTGGGCTGGGACGGTTTTCCCAACTGCAGTTGGAGAAGAGCCGACTTCAGGTTTCCCTTTTGTCCCTTAAGCAAATTTTCCTTGACTCGCTTCATTTTCCTTTGCCTCCCTTTTCTCTGCCCTCTCTTCCTCTATCTGGACAGTTGTTCTTTGAAACTAACTTTGGCCATCCTTTAGCCAACAGTTGAGCGCCTGTTGGGTGTCAGGTTTAACAGTGTCAGGATGGGGGTTGGGAGATGCACGGAGCCAAGACCCAACCCTGTTGGCCTCACATACAAAAGTCTCCCAGCAGCCATTCAAATCTCACTGCCCACTCCTGGCCTGCCTCTCTCACTCTTACACTGCCTTGGGTGCCATTTTTCTCCTCTAGGGAACTGAGAAGAAAGCCAGGAGGTCATAACTCTAATTCCAGGACTATCCCTTACAGGGTGATAATGGACAAGTCATTTCCCCTTTCTGGGCCCCAGTTTTTTTACCTGTAAAATGGGGACAATAGAGCTAACTCTAAGGGATGCTGTGAGGATGCAATGAGAAGTTGCATGTTAAAGCCCTAAAATACAATAAGGACTCAATAACGTTTCCCTTTCCATGCCTCCCCTGTCCTCTCACATGGATTCCTTTCTCTTCATACTAGCGGACTGCTATCAGGCAACCCAGGCTGCTTCCAAATCCATGCGAGTTTCAATGTGGGAGCTGAAAGCCAGAGTGTGGGAATGAGTAGGGAGAACCACACTGTGACTGGCCCTGAAGGGGAGGAGGGAGAGAGTGCAAGGAAAAAAAAAAAGTGTTTCCTTAGATCTTGGTAAAATGTCAGGTGGAAGGGAGGTTTCTCTTCTCTTACTGATGAGGAAACTGAGGCTCGTTCAAGTGATGGAGGCATATGACTCTGCTGGAGACTTCCCTCCCAAGGGCCCTCTATTGCTCACCTCTTCACCCTCTTTCTTCCCTTGAGGGGGTCTGGGTCAGTGACAAGAAGTGTGAGAGAAGGAACAAAAGGAGAAAACTTTCAAGGAGCCAGGACCTTTCCACTAGACTTCATAAAATTTTAACATGAAAACTTCCGCAGAGTAGAAGGTACATGTCACATGCAAATCATATGCTAATCACATGCTAATCCAAAGTCTGGTCCTCAGAACTCTGACACACAACTAGCTATAGCCCTGGGGGGAATTCTGGGGAGCCCCCTGGGTACTGGACAGGTGAGAGAGGCATTCCATTTAGGGTCAGTTTCTGGAGTTAAAATTCATTTTATGATCGAAGAGGAGTCAAGTATATAAATAGGGGTTAGGGTCAAGGTTAATGCAGAGTCAACGACAGACTGGTCTATCTGAAGGCTGCATTAACCTTTAAATGGGGGAGCCTAGGATGCTGTTAAAGGCTTCCTCTCCTCTCCCCTCCCCCAGCCAACTCAGCCCCCCACTTCCACTGCCTCTTTTTTGTCCTGCAGCACACCCTTCTCTACCTACCTCCATTCCCAATCATACCACCTCCCTGGGGCTTCCCAGTTTGGCTGCAGGAGGAGCTCTGGGTAAATTGTCCCAGACCCCGGCCTGGGCCCCAGCATTCCCTCGAGCCCAGACACTTGGCTTCTGGCCCCAGGTGCGCAGGCTGGCCTTGGCCCCACCCAGGTCCCTTCTTGGCAGAATGTGGCAGCTGCAGGGGAAGCAATAAGGACCTGGTGAGCTGGCAGCTTCATTCCAGAGTGTGGGGAAAGAGCAACAGAACATGAATAAATTCATGGAGCTGGCCCCTCAGCTCCCCCTGAGCCAAGCTGGCTCCCGAACCACACAGATCCGCTGCCGCCTGCAGCCCTGCTGGTCACCACAGCTCACAGCCTGGGCTGGGGATGGGAGGAGAGGGGAAGCTCTAGAGAGAAGAGGACTGGGACCTGAAAGGGGCAGAGGTGAGGGACTTAAAAAGGGGGCCTTGGTAAGTAGAATGGGTGGAGTGGGGAGCGCGGCTGGGCAGAGGGGGCCTCTGGTAAGTGGAGGGAGGGCAAAGGGAGGGAGAGGAGTGGCAGGACCTGGGGTGGATGGGGCCTGAGGATCAGGCAGGGGAGGCTGGTGTGAGCCTGGGTCTGCTCTCTGATCCATCCATCATCCAGCCTGGGGGAGCAGATCCAGAATTAGACATGCAGAGGGCTGACACGGCCCTCAGCCCCCCGAGGAAGACAAATGGCGACAAAGACCTTGAATAAAATTTGTATTTATGGTTGGAGCAGGAGGCCCCTCCCCCACTGACTGCCAATCCTTTCTCTCCCACTCCTTGCAGATGTGTAGGGGCCTCCCCCAACCCCCAACACAGTCCCAGCCTCAGGAACCTCTCTCTCCCAGCATCATTATGAGGCGGGGGTCAGGAAGGAGTACAGAAAACAAGAGAGGAGGAAATCACTCTCCATCCAATAATCATGCCCTGGTGTGCCCTGTGCCCTCCATCTTACACAATGTATTCCCATACATGACAGTCCTGGCTTATCCTGGTCTCTAAGAGGCCTTTGCAGCTACTCACCTGCAGGGTCTCCAAATGCCCCAACTTTTTACCAGTCCTAGAGCCTGTTTTCCTAGCCTCTGTGGTCCTTGTGAGCAAGCCATTTTCCCCAGAGGGCCCAGGCCCTAAGAAAGGATGCAGTCGGCCGGGCGCGGTGGCTCAAGCCTGTAATCCCAGCACTTTGGGAGGCCGAGACGGGCGGATCACGAGGTCAGGAGATCGAGACCATCCTGGCTAACACAGTGAAACCCCGTCTCTACTAAAAAATACAAAAAACTAGCCGGGCGAGGTGGCGGGCGCCTGTAGTCTCAGCTACTCAGGAGGCTGAGGCAGGAGAATGGCGTAAACCCGGGAGGCGGAGCTTGCAGTGAGCCAAGATCCGGCCACTGCACTCCAGCCTGGGCGACAGAGCGAGACTCTGCCTCAAAAAAAAAAAAAAAAAAAAAAAAAAAAAAAAAAAAAAAAGAAAGGATGCAGTCAATAGCTTTTTCTCTGGACTCTGATCTAGCAATGCCTGTGTCTAGCAATGTCTTAGCCGCTCTGAAAGCCAGATACAGTCCCCTCTTACAGGAGGCTGCCTAGCACCTAATCTCCATTTTACTTACATTAATTTGCTTCAACTCCCACCCCAAATACCCATTATGTGGGATCCAACTTCTCTGGGTTTCATCTAACAACAAACTCTTGAAGGAGGAAGGGGCAGAGACTCCTGGGACTGGATAAGTCTGGGACGAGGGCAGGGGTGGCACTGGGCTGAGCTGAGCAGGGCAAATGAGAAAACCACTGTCTTCTGACTTCCTCTCTCTCCTGTAGATTCCTTCATTCTCAGTTCTAAGGTAGGAAAAATGGCATTTGTGGGCTCCAAATTTAGGGACTAAAAGGAAGACAAATACAAATACCTCCCTTCAAACAGCCCTCACGTATACATACACAAAGACAACACACAATCCACAATCGCACTCACCCAGGGACACACAGGGCCAGGATCCCATGGCCACCTCCACACTTTGGAGCACACTGTCACAACACACGGGCCCAGAGCCTAGCACTGCTGGCAGAGCCGCCCTGCCCCCGCGTCTTCCCCACAGTTGATGTGTCACATTGGAGTCCAAACACGGACCTGGGTGTCTCTCTGCAGCGCGCCATTTACATTTCTCTCTCGATCTGTCAACCTGTCCCGGCTCTGTCTCTCTTCCTCTGTTTCTGTCTCTCCCTCTCCCCCTCTGGGGCTGTCAGTCTGTCTCTTTTCGAAGCTTTGTCTCTGTCTCTGCATCTCTATCTAGCTTTCCTTCTCTTTGATTTCTCTGTCGCTCCTTCTCTGCTTTCTTGTCGGTTTCCTGCTTGCTCCTCCGGGCTGCTCTGTTCTCTTATTTTCTCTCTCTCTCTCTCTCTCTCTCTCTCTCTCTCTCTCTCTCCCCCCCCACACACACACACACACACACACACACACACTCCACTCCGCGCCCCAATACTGAGGGGTGGGGGTGTGGGGTTGGCTAGAGATTTGCCTTTTCCACTTCAGGCCAACTAGTATTAGTTGAACCCTTTACCATGTTATTCGGTCACGGGCGCTGAGGGGCGTGGGGTGGCGAATTTCTATCTTTTCTAGTCCTTCTTATTTTGTTTTCTGTTTGTTTGTGAGGTCCCTCCCCCTCATTTTAGCTCGGGAACCTACTATGCGTGTTTGTATCGTGACCCCTCTTTATCCCATCGCTGTTTTGGGTTTCCTCTGGGCTCTGAGAATGCCAAACTCCGGGTAAACGGTGAAAGTAAAGATAGAGTGGGGGCCACGAGACCCTGAAGAACCCGCTCAGGGCCGGGAAGGAACCTAGGGGCGATGCGGGGGTGGAGGGGAGGCGGGGAGGACTTGGGTGGGGGCGGCTGCCTGCCCCGCCCCCGCGCTTCCCACTCTGGGCACCAGGGGTCGCTCCGCCTCTGGCCGCTTATAGCGGCTCCGGCCGCGCGGCGCCTCACACCACCCGCATCGCCGCCCGGGAGGGAGGGGAGGAAGGTTAGGGACGCGGAGACCGACCGCGCTCGCAGGACAGAGGCGCGGGCCAGGGCTCTAGCAGGGGCTGGGGCCGCGGCAGGGGTAGCAAGGTGAGTCGGTGCTTGCCAAGAGGCAGAGCGCAAAACCTACCAGGAGATCGCGCCCGGTGAGCAGCACCCACAGCTCAGACCCCGGGACGTCCGGAGCGCGGGGAGTAGTCCCCGCTCCAGCCTGGAGCGGTCTATTTGAGCAGCCTGGGACCCAGGCACCGCGCCATCCCTGAGAAAGCAGCGGTCTGGAGAGCAGGCATCTCAGATCTGTAAGAAACCAGCCGTCTGAGAAGCCGCGGATCTCAGGTGCCCAGGATCGTTAGGACTGAACCGGAGGGTACTAGAGGACCACGGGCTCTGGACCGTCAGGAGCTGCCCCTGACGTAACCCACGAGGGGCCTCCCCTTGACGGACGGCTTGGGGAGCGCCACCGCCGCGGCGGGGACCCGTAGAGGCAGGGTAAGGGGAGTGGGGGGCAGCCGTCGGGGGAGTGCAGACCCAGGCCCAAGGCGGGTCACCGCCTCCTGGGCCCGCGGAGAGTCCCGGGCCCCGGCAGCCATTGCGCCCAAGAGTGAAGAAGATTTGCTGGCCCTGGCCGCGTCGCGGCTGAGCCGCCGCAAAAGGGTGGCGGGTGCGGCCGTCGGGGTGGCCATGGTGCTGCTGCTGCTGGTGGCCATCCCGCTGCTGGTGCACAGCTCCCGCGGTCCAGCGCACTACGAGATGCTGGGTCGCTGCCGCATGGTGTGCGACCCGCATGGGCCCCGAGGCCCGGGCCCCGACGGCGCGCCTGCTTCCGTGCCCCCCTTCCCGCCGGGCGCCAAGGGAGAGGTGGGCCGGCGCGGGAAAGCAGGCCTGCGGGGGCCCCCGGGACCACCAGGTCCAAGAGGGCCCCCTGGAGAGCCCGGCAGGCCAGGCCCCCCGGGCCCTCCCGGCCCAGGTCCGGGCGGGGTGGCGCCTGCTGCAGGCTACGTGCCTCGCATTGCTTTCTACGCGGGCCTGCGGCGGCCCCACGAGGGTTACGAGGTGCTGCGCTTCGACGACGTGGTGACCAACGTGGGCAACGCCTACGAGGCAGCCAGCGGCAAGTTTACTTGCCCCATGCCAGGCGTCTACTTCTTCGCTTACCACGTGCTCATGCGCGGCGGCGACGGCACCAGCATGTGGGCTGACCTCATGAAGAACGGACAGGTGAGATGCCCCTCCCCCCAACCAGCTCAGACTGGTCGCTCTCTAGATGTCCCTGCACTCATCCCACAACCTGAGATTATTCCCCCAAAAGGCGTCACTGAATCCAAGAACATGAGGCTGCCAAGAACGATAGACGGCTTCATTTACCCACAGAGGAAATTGGGGGCCAGAGAAGGAAAACCTCCTGCCTAGGGCCTCAGGGAGTGTAGGAATGGTGTTAGAATTAGAACTCAGGACTCAAACCTGAGTGTCTCTGCAGCTGCGACCTCACATTGCAACTATGGGCAACACCATATGTCTTTGGTATCTGGCCCTGCCAACTGGCCTCTTTTCTTGTCCCGTCTTGGGCTATCCTCTCTTCCGCGGCAGCCCTCCTGGCCTTTGGGGTCTCCCAGCCTTGCATTGGACCAGCTAACTGGAGTCTAGACTCCTTCGCATTAGAATGGAATCCATGTCTCAGGCAATAGGAAGTCAGCAGCTGTTCTCAAGTTGAGGGCATTTGGGTTGGATGTTTGAGGAAAAGGTATAAAAGGAAGAAAACATTAGCTTGCTCACTTCACCTGCCGATCAGCTGTCCTATTGCTCACCCCAGGGCTGGGGGCCTAGAACAGCCTTGCCCTCAGCTGAGTCTGTAGCCTGGCAGCTCAACGGTCAGCCAGGTGGCTGGAATGAATGGATTTGGGGGAGGAAAGAGGCAAGGGACTGGTAGAAAAGCCTTGGACCCTAGCCTGGTCTTGTAGGCCCCACACCCTCCCTAGCAATCCCTCAGTATCCAGGTTCCGTGGTTCCCTGCCTTTGTGGGCAGTTGGAGTCACTGTTGCCTCTGTTTTCGGGGAATAGCCCCAGGAACTAAGCTCTAGCACCAAAATTTCACACAAAGTGGAAACTAGAGGCCACAGGTGTGGGGTAGGTGGGAGAAGGTGCCAGAGCTGCGCAGGCCGCAAAGGGAGGTTGGGGCTGAGTGGTGACCTCAGGATGTCCCGCATGAAGGGAGTGGTGGCTACCCAGGAGCTTCAGCCTGCGGGAGCCTGGTACTGCGGCAGGGTCTGCCTGCCCCCAGACCTGCTTTGGGGTCTCATCCCAGCAGGGCTGCCCCAGGAACCCGGGGAAAGGGAGTGAGTGTGCGTCCTCATGGAGTGAGAGAATATATATGTGTATCAGGGAGTGTGTGTGACTGCGGAGTGCAAAGATGTTGAGAGTGGAGAGGTGTCTATCTGCATATAACACCGAGTAGGTGTGCTTTGTCTATGCGGGGTATCTGGGAGGAGGTGGAGGGGGCCAGTGTGTAACTAATTCGTGCAGGTTTCAG
Organism: Chlorocebus sabaeus; assembly: GCF_047675955.1. NCBI lineage: Eukaryota > Metazoa > Chordata > Mammalia > Primates > Cercopithecidae > Chlorocebus > Chlorocebus sabaeus. The sequence continues at coordinate 47,041,069 of NC_132914.1, read as the reverse complement.
AGGGGGAGGGGACCGCGCAACTCCCACTCTGTATTCTTCGGTGCGGGCGCTGCGGCCCTGGGGACGGTAAATAGTGATTAGAATAATGATGAATAATTAATGAGTTAATAACCAGCCCCTGTGGGACTCTCTAGAAGAGGGGGGTTGGAGGCCCGAATCTACCGCCATGAGCCCAGAGGGGAGGAAGGGCTCCCTGTTCTGGCAGAAGACGACCTCCCCGTGCCTGGGCACCAGTGGGTGCTCGGTCGGGAAATCCACGCCCACAGGCGAGAGCGCAACAGTGCACCTCAGCATGGCCTGCACTCTGTGGCACACGCACAGGCACACCTATGCTCCACCGCTGGGGAAGCCAACCCTCCATGAGGACTGACAGGAGGTCCGAGTCGGTTCAGAATTTTAGAAATTATCCTATAGGCAAATTCTTATTTTATTTTATTTTATTTTTTATTTTTTTGAGACAGAGTTTTGCTCTTGTTGCCCAGGTTGGAGTGCAATGGCGCTATCTCGACTCACCGCAACCTCTGCCTCCTGGGTTCAAGGGATTCTCCTACCTCAGCCTCCTAGTACCTGGGATTACAGGCATGCACCACCACGCCCAGCTAATTCTGTATTTTTAGTAGAGACAGGGTTTTTCTATGTTTGTCAGGCTCTTCTCAAACTCCCGATCCCATATGATCCGCCGACCTCGGCCTCTCAAAGTGCTGGGATTACAGGTGTGAGTCGCCGCGCCTGGCCGGCCAATTTTATTTTTTAAATGACAATAGTAATTTGAAAATGCATTAAAAATAATTTAAGAATGGAAACCACTGAGCCAGATGCGGTGGCTCACGCCTGTAATCCCATTACTTTGGGAGGCTAAGGTGGGTGCATCACCTGAGGTGAGGAGTTCGAGACCAGCCTGGCCAACACAGTGAAACCCTGTCTCTACTAAAAATAGAAAAAATTAGCAGGGCGTGGTGGTGGGCGCCTGTAATCCCAGCTACTAGGTAGGCTGAGGCAGGAGAATAGCTTGAACCCGGGAGACGGAAGTTGCGGTGAGCCGAGATCGTGCCATTGCACTCCAGCCTGGGCAAGAAGAGCGAAACTCCACCTCAAAAAAAAAAAAAGCAAACCACTGTTCTGAACACACTTCACACGTAGTAATTCACTTAATCCTAATACCCTGTGAGGTGGGTTCTATTATTATCCTTCACTTTATAGATCAATTTGAGGTCCAGAAAAGGCGTGGAATTTGCTCCGCGTCGCACAGCTAGTGAATGGCAGCGCTGGAGCAACTCCGTGATGTCCTACCCTCCTTCCTGGTCCTCCCCAGCCCCTGCGGCGGCTGCGCTGCCGCCTTCGCACGCCCAGCCACCCCGACCCCTCCCGTCACCCCAGCTCCACACCGAGCATGAGGGTGTTCTTCTCCCTCGATAGGTCAGGGCCAGCGCCATTGCTCAGGACGCGGACCAGAACTACGACTACGCCAGCAACAGCGTCATTCTGCACCTGGACGTGGGCGACGAGGTCTTCATCAAGCTGGACGGCGGGAAGGTGCACGGCGGCAACACCAACAAGTACAGCACCTTCTCCGGCTTCATCATCTACCCCGACTGAGCCGGCCCCGCCCCGTGCCCCCGTTCGCGCCTTCTCTCCCGTCCTCACCCACCTCCAGCCCGCCCCACCCGAGGCACCACCCCACCCTTTGAGAGCCTGGTGGTGGGGTGGACCCTCCCGTTCCTGGAGGCGGCCTAAATGGGCGAACTCTTGGTGCTCAAGGGTATAAGTGGCCGGAAAGAGGAGGAGACCCGGCCGGAGGAGCAGAGCGACTTCCGGAGGGATCACCCGCACCCAAGTGCGCGCTGGACCCCAGAGGGGCAGAGGTCGTGGCTCTCTCTTTTGTACAGAGATGGGGAGCAGTTTTACTAGCGGGATTCAGAGGCCCAGAAAGCCAGAGGGAAGCCCCGCAGCTTGCGAGGGCAATAACAGAAACAGGAGGAGCCCATTTAGGCAAGAGAAGACATTAAGACAGGGTAGTGCAGGTTCTCCGTCACGGCAACTTTCGCCACCCTCTCCTCCCCTCATCTCCACTTTCAGGCTCAGGCTCCAGCCTTGGCAGCCTTCCTGTGAACTGGAGGAACCAGTGAATTCTTTCCTGGCATTTAAAACGCATTCTGTACAGTCTCCATTCCCCCCTATCCGGACTAGGCCCCAGGGCTACAGCTGCTGCTGCCTCATCCAATAAAGTGAGGTTGGGGGATTGTGTGTGGCTGCTTAACTTGGTGCATAGACTGGGGGGAGTGGTTGACCCTTTCCCTCATTCCTCTAAAGGACTCCTACTGTGCTGTCAGTCCCTGCCAGAGGCAAAGTTTTAGTTAATTCCAGGCAAGGCCTGAGAAAAGGGGTGTGTGTGTGTGTGCTTCTACTCTGCTATGGGGAGGAAGAGGGATGTTCTCAGTTTCAGGAAAGCTTTGGGGCCTCACGTTGTAGGTGGAGGGAGACAGCAACCTAACAAGGGAAGATTCCAAAGGTCTGGGTCTGGTGCTTCTGCTCTTCTGCCCAGTGCATGCAGAGAGTTCTAGAAAAGGAGTTCTAGGGGGTGAAGGAGTAGTCTAGGGTTCCTGCAGGTTAAGTGGGACTGATCTCAAAAAGCAAGGGGAATAGCGGTTCCAATTGCTCGCCAACATATTTACAGAGCTTGGGAGTGGGCTTGGCAGGAGTGGGATGCTCAGAGCTTGCAAGGGGGTGGGCTAGGCAGGAGTGGGTTGCTTCCTTCCCTTTCAGGATTCAGGACTCGCTTCTGGATGAGAGCCTGGGGGATCCCAAGAGCCCAGGGCTGTCCTCTGAACTGGAGGACACTGCCACCCTGTGGGCAATGGGAGAGTGACAGCAGTAGCTGGCCTGTTTGGACACTTAGAACTCATTAGCTAGACATGTGGATACTTTGGAAACTTTATTGAGGACAAAGGTGGTCGGCTCCCAGTCCCATGGGCAGACCGACAATAAATAAGGGCTAAAAGGAAGAAGCACGGTAGGGCAAGAGTGGTTGTCTCATGATGGAGAGCCCCGGGAAGCAGAGCCAACTGGAATGAAACACTGGAGAGAGAGAAGACCTTGTCACAGCCCAGCCAGCCTTGCACTGTAGCCAAGCCTTCCTGCTGACCTCTCTGTGAAGGAGCCCAGGTGGCCCCCTGTCCCCGTTCCCCACCTCCCATCAGGCTCACTGTGCAGCCACAGCTGGGCTGTGGGTTGGAGTCTCACCAGGGCGTCCTGCCATTCAAGTAATGTAGCCACAGGGTTGGTGCAGACCCGGGTGGGGCCTGAGGGAGGGGCTCGGCTGGTGTAAAAGGCACACTCATCGTCCAGACGAGCCTCATGGAAGCAGTGGATGGCGGTTAAACATGATTTGAGGCGCTCCCTCAGGGCTAGGGTTCGAGGGGCCAGACTGCTGAGGCCTGAGGGGCATGGAGAATTTAGAGGGCGGTCTGGGGTCCCATACTTCCACCATGTACTACTGTCCTTTCCTCCTCCCCCACCAACGGCCAAGCCAATTAGGAGCACAGGGCTGGAAGTGCAGCCCCTCCCCTCTTCCTGTGGGAAAGCCAGGCTGGGCCAGGGTGGAAGGTGTGGAAGCTTGGGATTGCCTGGAGCAGAGGTGGGGCAGGGCAGGGGTGCAGCTCACAGTGAGTTGAGGAACTCTTGATCACACTCCTTCCCAGCCAACTCCTTACCTGCCTGGCCTGCCGGGGTTCTCAGAGACTGGAGTGAGCAGATAGGGGGGCTGGCACAAAGCGGGTGTTGGGAAGAGAAGATCAGGCTGGTGGTTGCTGGAGCCCACTGACTGCAGCAGGGTGGTAGGCTGGACTCTGGACTTCTATGTTCCAGGGTGCAGGGCTCTGATGCCCCCAGCTCTACCCTAGGGTAGGGCCCTGGGGGTCCAGACTGCCCCTGGGTGCTGGGCTGAAGGGGACTGGGTTCTGCTGGAGGGCAGGGCTCTGGTACCTCAAGCTGTTCCTGCTGAGAGGGCTCTGGTATCTCAGGCTCACTCCTACAGCAGGACTCTGGGAGCCTGGGTTCTGCTGGAGGGCAGGGCTCTGGTACTTCAAGCTGTTCCTGGTGGGAGGGCTCCGGTATCTCAGGCTCACTCCTACAGCAGGACTCTAGGGGCCTGGGTTCTGCTGGAGGGCAGGGCTCTGGTACCTCAAGCTGTTCCTGGGGGGAGGGCTCTGGTGTCTCAGGCTCACTCCTACAGATGGCCTCTGGGGGCCCAGGCTCCGCTGGAGGGCAGGGCTGTGGTTCCCCGCACTCCTCTGGAAGGCAGGGCTTTGGCAGCCCTGAGCATTTTAACAATCCAGGAAGGTGGGAAGTCCCAGAGTTATGCTCTGTGGCATTCAGATTTCTAGAAATCTCAGTCAGCAGGGGCTGAAGTTCAACCATATCCAGAGAAGAGCCTCCATTAAGGGGGGCACACTGGCCCCCTACCAGCCCCTCTATCTCCTGTCTCAACAGCTGCTGCAGGATACCGATGCGCTGTGGTGGGAGAGAGCACCCCAGTGTGACATCAAGATGTGCATTCAGTAGTCTACTTACACTGTCCTATTCCTGACCCCCTATCTCTTTTCCTTCTTCCTCAGCCCCAGTCACTGTTCAATAGACATCAAAGCTGTTGCCCACACAGACTCACTTGAATCTTCACCTCCTGGAGGTTGGGGGTTCTGTTAGAGTGGGGTCCAGAAGGAGTGGCCACAGGTGGTTTCCCAGACCCCTCCAGTGACCTTATACAACTCTCCTGGTCAAACAACCGGACGGCAACCTGCTCCTGTCACCAAGGAACAAGGCACACAAGAAAGCCAGGATGGGGCAGGAGAAAGACCAACCTGAGTCCCACCCTCATGAGGAATGGATTAAAGCCGCTGACTGAGAGGCCCTAGATGTACATTAGGAGGGGCAGCAGAGAAGCAGGGAGAGTTAGGCAGCTTTTCCAGAGAGCATTTTCTAATTTTTAAAATTTTTAGTAGAGACAGGGTCTCACTATGTTGCCCAGGCTGGTCTCAAAGATCTGGGCTCAAGCAATCCTCCCACCTCAGCCTCCCTAAGTGCTGGGATTACAGGTGTGAGCCATCGTGCCTGGCCCAGAAAGCACATGTGTCTCAAACTCCTGGGCCTTCAGGCTGGCAGCACAGGGCAAGGAATCTCAGTAGGGGGAGCCTTCTGATACTTACCCAGGGCAGGGCAGGATCTTCAGAGCAGGACTGAGGGGAAACACCACTCAGCCACCGGGCCTGGCACAGAAGTGAGATGTCAGCAAGGCCTGACACCCGCAGGTGGCACTCAACCTCCCCTTGCTTCTGTCTTCTCTCTCCTGTACCCATCCATCTCCTTTCTCCCCTAGCTATGGCTTCTGCCAGCCACCTCCCCATGCCCTCTCTTACCTGCTGAACTCTGGGGGTTGATGGCATGGGCGTGAATCGGGTTTTAGGTTGAATGGTGAGACGCCGCAACACTGAATATGAGGTCTGGGGAGAGATGTGGGTGGCTTAGCAGACCTAGCAAGGATCTCTGGCCAGACTGTTCTGCCCCTGCCCAGCCCCCAGTTGTTGACACAAACCACAGCTGGAGGGCCTGGGGAGGGTACACGCTGAGCCCGTCCAAAGGGTGATGGACATGGCACCACATGGCCAGGCAAGGGCTGGGCCACAGGGGCAGGGGAGGGCATCAGGTGGGAGTCACGGCTGTCCTGTGAAGAAGAGAAAGGTGGAAGAGTGATCCCTGCTCCCTTTGTCTTCCTATATCTTGTTCTCACTACAGCAGCCAGCGTGATTCTTTTAAGACCTAAGTCAAGCCAGGCATGGTAGCTCAGGCCTGTAATCCCAGCACTTTGGGAGGCCAAGGAGAACACAGCACCTGAGGTTGGGAGTTCGAGACCAGCCTGACCAACATGGAGAAAGCCTGTCTCTACTAAAACTACAAAATTAGTCAGGCATAGTGGTGCATGCCTGTAATCCTAGCTACTTAGGAGGCTGAGGCAGGAGAATCACTTGAACCTGGGAGGCGGTGGTTGTGATGAGCGGCGATCATGCCACTGCACTCCAGCCTGGGCAACAAGAGTGAAACTCCGTCTCAAAAAAAAAAAAGACCTAAGTCAAATCATGTCACTTTCTTGATCAACCCTTCTCCCCATGGCTTCCCACTACTTCCAAGAAAAGCCAAGGACTTACACTGGTGTACAATTCCTTACCCAATCTGATCGTGTTATCACTAAAACCATATCTCCTACCGCTCTCCTTACTCTAATTCAATCTCATTGGCCTCTCCTTTTTGCCGATCCTCAAACATGCCAGGCACATTCCCTCCCCAGGGCCTTTGCCTCTTCAGTTCTCTTGGCCTGGAATATTCCTTCCCCCAGATATCAACATATCTCACTCCTCCTCCAACCCCTGGTCTTCACTTAAACATCATCTTCTCAATAAGAGTTCCCTGACCAATCTATTTTAAATTGCAACACCAACTCCCCTGCTCCCAATTCCCCTTTAGTGCCTTATTTTTATTATTTTTTTATAGAGAACTTATAGTCATCTGAGACACTATTTTATATATGTGTTTATTTCTTGTCTCCCCCTTCTAGAATATGAACTTGTTTATTGCTGTATGTCCAGAGCCTAGAACATGGCCTGGCACTCAGTAGGCTGGTGCTACTCAGTAAATATTTGTGAAGCGAAGGGATGAATGCTTTTGGCTGACAAGTGGCAGATCTGTCTCACCCTTAGCACTGATCTGATAGTGATACAAATATGATCTCTCACCCCAGGCCCTAGACATTTGATAAAGAGAGGTCAGTTTCACATTGGAGAGGGACTGGGTGCATCTGGGGTAAACCTACCCAATAACATCCTGAGGCCCAAGACTGCCTGGCTCTACCTACAATTCTCAGTGTTGGCTGCTGCTGCGAAATTCTCCCAAGCATCTCCTGCACCTCCCACCCACCATCCCAGGAGAGTCGCATCTCACCCTGGTATGTGTCATTTCTCGGTTTTCTCTTAATGGTACTCGCTGGGCCAGACCAAGAGAGGCCACACTTCCTTCATCTGAGCGAGTGACAACCTCATGTTCTCCTTTAGGGAGAGAGAAAGCTAGGAAGAAACGGTACATTTGTTGTAGACTCTAGAACACCCACCAAAGTTTGGCACAGGGTTCTACAACTTCTGAAGAGGGTATATTAGTTTAATAGCCCCCATTGCACTATTAGGGACAGGAACCCATCCAGCAGCCCCTCAACACCCAGCACTCTCAGTAAACACTTACTAATCTGAACGTCTGAGTAGGCTGGGGATGTGGTGATGACACTTAGGGGCTGGGGATAAACAGTGAGTGGAAGATAAATCTTGCAGGAAGTGGCAGAGAGAGGGCCGAAATGGAGACCATCTCCTTTGACACAAGTGCAACTGTGCCAACCTCTGGCCTATCTAGAAAGTCTCTTCTTCTTCTCCTTCTGACCTAGCCTCCCAGCCTCCCACTTTCTCATGCTCCCTCCCAGCTTGCTGAGTTTTATCTGATCTTGTTCCCTGCTTCAGGCAGCCCAACTGCCCCTGTGCTCTCCCCACAGCCAGACACACTCACCAGGCTGGACTGGGGTCTCCAGGAGCAATCCTGAGGCCTGGCTCACTGAAGTCCTGATGACAATAAGGACAGTAGCCAGCAGTCACTGAGTACCAAGTATGAGCTGGACATGTGCTAAGTGCTTTACAAACATCATCTCATTTCATTCTCATGACAATTTCTAATGATGATACAAATGTTATTCTCACTTGACAAAGAAACCAAAGCTCAGAGAGGTGAAGGCAAGCTTGCACAACTAGTAAGTGGTAAGAGTTAGGATATAAACCCAAATCCCATTTATTGCCACAGTCTATACTGTAGCCACTAAACAAAAGATAGCACATTTCTGTCCTCCCTGTCCCCCCATGACTTGAAGAAACTGATGTCACACTGAGGCCTGCCTGTGAAGGCCTGAACCCTAACCCAAGGGCTCATCCTGGGTAATCACAGGTTTCTTGCTTCCCCTTCAGAGTTGGTGGGGAGTCCTAAAGCTACTGGAAGGCCTCAACTCTGGGGGACTCCTGTATCAGACACTGGTTCATTCTTTTCCAGATGACCTTCTCCCACACCCTCTCCTTTCTCACCGGCTGCTGCCAGCTGTCTCCCTTCTTAGCTCCTGGAAACTGGGGCGAGTGGAAGGGTGAAAGGAAGGTCCTGAAGGTGAAATCTGATCCACAGGAGCAAGAGATGAAAACGGAATCAGAGGTGGACCCTAAACCCTCAGGCCTCACCACCAACCCCATCTCCCCCAATAGGATCCCTTGCCTCATCATGAGGTACTTCCTCTCCCAAAGGCCAGCTTTGTCCCTGGAAGGAGCTCCCAGAAGCACCAAGTATCAGGCCTCTCAAGGGCACTCACCAGAGCCTGTAGCCTCTGGGGGCACAAAGTCTTGTCTCGAGGTCCTGGTCCCTCCAGCCTTGAGAAGCAGGAAGCCCTGGCAGGGTCCAGTCGGTGAGTGGGAGTTCTGGGGGCCAAATATGCAGAGGCCCGAACACCCTGGGACACCAACAGAGGCTGTCAGCACAGCTCAGGATGCCCACCTCAGTGCCCCCAGCCTGGTCTCCTCACATCCTGTTTCATTACCTGGCCCCTCTGGGTGGTGCCTGCCTGACTTCCTCGAACCAGTACTCTCTTAGCAAGACTAGGCTGGCGCCCCAGGTGACAGCTCTTCACACCCTCACCTGACAGGATGGTGGCCAGGGCTGCAGGGTCAGCCACAAACTCTATGGTCCCTGGAGCCTCTGCAAGGAAAGAGAAGGAAAGGTAAGAAGGTACAGGAAGGGGGAAAGCTGAGGGGGATAGGGACCCTAGCATAGTCACTTTGAGGTAGAGTCACACTTGAGGTACAAGGTGAGCAAAAGAGACTCATTCAATTGAATTTGGCTTTTTTTTTTTTTTTAAGCAATAGATGGCTGGGCGTGGTGGCTCACACCTGTAATCCCAGCACTTTGGGAGGCCGAGGCAGGTGGATCACTTGTGGTCAGGAGTTTGAGACCAACCTGGCCAACATGGCAAAACCCTGTCTCTACTAAAAAAATACAAAAATTGGCTGGGCATGGTAGCTCACTCCTGTAATCCCAGCACTTTGGGAGGCTGAGACAGGCAGATCACCTGAAGTCAGGAGTTTGAGACCAGCCTGGTCAACATAGTGAAACCCCATCTCTACTAAAAAAAAAAAAAAAAAAAAAAAAATTAGCTGGGCATGGTGGCACACACCTGTAGTCCCAGCTACTCAGGAGGCTAAGGCTGGGGAATCATTTGAACCTGGGAGGTGGAGGCTGCAGTGAGCCAAGATCATGCCACTGCACTCCAGCCTGGTGACAGAGCAAGACTCCGTCTCATATAAAAAAAAATAAATAAATAAATAAATAAATAAATAAAGCAAACAAAAATTAGCCAGGTGTGGTGGCAGGTGTCCATAATCCCAGGTACTTGGGGGAGGCTGAGTCTTGAGAATTGCTTGAACCTCGGAGGTGGATGTTGCAGTGACTTGAGATCATGCCACTGTCGTCCAACCTGAGGGATACAGTAAGACTCTATCTCCAAAAAAAAAAAAGAAAGAAAGAAAGAAAAGAAAAAAAAAAGAAAAACTAAAAAGAAATGGGGTCTCACTATGTTGTCCAGGCTGGTCTCAAACTCCTGAGCTCAAGTGATCCTCCCGCCTCAGCCTCTCAAAGTGTTGGAATTACAGGCGTGAGCCACCACACCTGCCCACCAAATGTTCATAGAATGTTACATAAGATACTATTCTAAGCATTGGGGTCCCATAAGAATAAGACAAAGCCCCTATCCTCAAGAAGCTATCATCAAACTATAGACAGGTAATAGACTCAAGCCAAGGTATATACATGTTATAAAAGAAGTACTGCAAAGTATTAGGAGAACATGTGACATGGGGAACTGGAAAAGGCTTCAGAAGAAGTGACATTTATTATTTATTTATTTTTTAAAGAGATAGGATCTCCCTCTGTCATCCAGGCTAGTCTCCAACTCCTGGCCTCCAGTGATCCTCCCGCTTTAGCCTCCTGAGTAGCTGTGATTACTGGTACAAGCCATGGCGCCTGGTGAGATGATATTTTGCTGGAGGAAAGGGAGATCTTCTAAGAGCAAAGAGCTTTCCAGGAGGTGGAACCAGGACTATCACAGTAAGCAGGAGACAGCAGGAGTGAGTGCAAAACCCCAAAACCCCACTTTTTTTTTTTTTTTTTTTTTTTTTTTTGAGACGGAGTCTCGCTCTGTCGCCCAGGCTGGGGTGCAGTGGCCGGATCTCAGCTCACTGCAAGCTCCGCCTCCCAGGTTTACACCATTCTCCTGCCTCAGCCTCCCAAGTAGGTAGCTGGGACTACAGGCGCCCGCCACCTCGCCCGGCTAGTTTTTTGCACTTTTTAGTAGAGACAGGGTTTCACCGTGTTAGCCAGGATGGTCTCGATCTCCTGACCTCGTGATCCGCCCGTCTCGGCCTCCCAAAGTGCTGGGATTACAGGCTTGAGCCACCGCGCCCGGCCAAAACCCCACTTTTACCCTTCCTAGTTCCCTACTCAGCCATGGAGGCCGTGTTACCAGGGCTCCAACAGGTACCTGTCTGGGCAGGGGGCCCAGGCCCCACATTTTGACCCCTAGGGCTAGGCCTGAGCTCCTCCAAGGGGTTCCGAGGCTGAGGGATCCCCACCAATCTTTGTGATGTCTCTGCCTGGTGCTTGGCTTTGGGCCTGGGGCCTGCTGAATCAACGAGGGGGCGTTGAATATTGAGCGGTGGTTTCTGCAACCATCTCTAGGGGAGGGAGGGGGGACAAAAAGGTGAGGTTTAGTGTTGGGGTGCATTACTGGTGTGACTACTGTCTTCCCCCATTAGGCCGCTCTTACCCTTGGATCTTGGTTCTCCTGGTCCAGGGCGCACGATGTAACAGTGGGGAAAGGCGTGCGTTTCTGAGAGCGTACCGGAATCTTGCTAGGGGTAGGAGATACACCCCGGAGGAGGGGATCCCTCGTGGCTTGCCGGGTGGTCATGATGGCTACAGTTGAGACGGGGAAGAAGGCAGGTAGAATCGGAGATCAAAGATCAACTAGTTCTCGGGGCACCTGTCCTGCCATCCCTGATACCTCTGCCCTAATCCACGCGCCCACAAGCCCCCGGCGCCTGCAAGACCGCTCTTATGGGTGCTACCTCCAGACACCCTGAGCCTACTCTTTCGCCCTCGGACCTCGAACTGCCCTCGTCCATATAAGCCCAGCAGCCCTCGTTCCCTCCAAGACCCCCGTGCCTTACCTTACTGAGAGCCCCTCAGGGCCGACCCAGCTTCCTCCGCTTTTCGCCTGACTCTCTCGGATACGGCTGGAGCTACTTCCTCAGTTTGTAAAATACGCCAAGCTCCTGATTGGCCCAGCCGCGCTCCCGCGGAGGCCTGTGTAGCCAGACTCAGCCGTCCAATCCGCGGGCTTCGCAGGAGGGGCCAAAAGAAGAACCAATTGTCGAACCGCTTTCTGGCCAGAAAAAAAAAAAAAAAAACTGACTCGGCTCAATCAGCCAATCCGAGAGTGGAGCGCCGCTGGAAGGCGGGGAAAGAGGAAGGATGGGGCAGTTCCGAGGCCGTTCCGAGGCCGGGGAAGGCGTAGCAATGGGAGCTCTCGCGAGGCCTCGGGACCGGTGAGGGGCTGGCCATTGGCAGAAAGGGGCCGTCGCGGCCCTGAGGGGACGGTTGCTTGTTGTGATTGGTGCCAACGGTGTTGAAGGCTGGCCCGTGCCCCCCACCCGGCTTGACCATAGCACGGCGCCAAGCTTTGGGGACGCCATTCCAGATACCCATAGAAAATATCTGCGTCCGGGCGCGGTGGCAGGCGCCTGTAATCCCGGCACTTTGGGACGCCGAGGCGGGAGGATCTCTTGAGCTATGAGTTTGAGACCAGCCTGGGCAACATAGCGAGACCACTCCCAACCCTGTCTCTACAAAATAATAAAATAATAATAATAATCCCTGTGCAGTGGTGCGCGCTTGTAGTCCCAGCTGCTCTGGAGGCTGAGGCAGGAGGATCGTTTTGAGCCCAGGAGGTTGAGGCTGTTTGAGTTGTGGTCACGCCACTGCACTCCAGCCTGGGCAACAGAGAGAGACCCTGTCTTAAGGATAAATACATAAATAAATAAAGAGGGAAAGAGAGAGAACATCTGCACGTTGTCTCCAAGATAAGGAACTGCCTTCAAACAGGCAGAGGGCTGAAGGGAATCGAACTGAGCCTAACAATATGTGTGCTCCTTGGAGCCTCACAACCCAGTGAGGTGTCTGGTGAGGTGTCTTTCATTTCACGATAGGTAACAAGACTCATTGTTTTTGAACTCAGTTACCACAGCACCAGAATTGAATGACTACTCACAGCTGGGCTTTCCTTGCCTCCAGGTTGCCTTTTGCAGATCTAGAGGTCTGGGGAGAGGGGGCTCACCTGCTGGTTATTGGTGGGCAGAGCTGTGAGACTGAGAGATCCTAGAATATCCTGCTTAAGATGGAAGGGGTAACCCCTAATGGGGGACAGGAAATGAACAACACTTTCAAGTTGACAGAACTCTGGTGAATTTTCCCCACCAATCACAGAAGTTATTCTTACACAAGTCAGAAACGAGGAGTTACTCCTTAAGTCCTCCCACTCCCTTTACATATCCCATCTCTCATTCACTCTCACTAATTTTACTATTTATGCATTTTTGAGACAGGGTCTCACTCTGTCGCCCAGGCTGGAGTGCAGTGGTGCGATCTCAGCTCACTGCAGCCTGGACCTCCTGAGTTCAAGGATCCTACCACCTCAGCCTCTCAAGTAGCTGGGACTACAGGTGCCCCCCACCAGCTAATATTTGTGTTTTTTTGTAGAGACAGGATCTGGCTACATTGTCTAGCCTGGGGCTGCAGGTGTCCTTCCCAGCACTTTGGATGGCCCAGGCAGATCTCTTGAGGCCTGGAATTCCAGACCAGCCTAGACAATGTAGCAAGATCCTGTTTCTGTAAAAAAAAAAAAAATTTACAGATATGTAAGGTATCTTTACTAATTGTGTGTATCTTTAAAATTCCTCTACTTTCAGGCTGGGCACAGTGGCTCATGCCTGTAATCCCAGCACTTTGGGAGGCCAAGGCAGGTGGATCACCTGAGGTCGGGAGTTCAAGACCAGGCTGACCAACATGGAGAAACCCTTCTCTACTGACAACACAAAAATTAGCCGGGCTTGGTGGTGCATGCCTGTAATCCCAGCTACTCAGGAGGCTGAGGCAGGAGAATCGCTTGAACCTGGGAGGCGGAGGTTGAGGTGAGCTGAGATCGCACCACTGCACTCCAACCTGGGCAACAAGAGAGAAACTCCATCTCAAAAAAACCAAACAAACAACAACAAAAAAATTCATCTACTTTCGGCTGGGTTTATGCCTATAATCCCAGCACTTTGGGAGGCCGAGATGGGCGGATCACCTGAGTTCAAGAATCTGAGACCATCTTGACCAACACTGTGAAACCCTGTCTCTACTAAAAATACAAAAATTAGCTAGGCATGGTGGCTGGTGCCTGTAATCCCAGCTACTCAAGAGGTTGAGGCAGGAGAATCGCTTGAACCCAGGAGGCAGAGGCTGCAGTGAGCAGAGATTGTACCACTGCATTCTCCAGCCTGGGTGACAGTGAGACTCTGTCTCAAAAAAGAAAAATTTTCTTTCTTTTCTTTCTTTCTTTCTTTCTTTCTTTTTCTTTCTTTCTTTCTTTCTTTCTTTCTTTCTTTCTTTCTTTCTTTCTTTCTTTCTTTCCTTTCTTTTTCACTTTTTTCTCTCTTTCTCTTCCTCTCACTCTCTTTCTTTCTCTTTCTTTTCTTTCTTTTTCTTTCACTTTTTTCTCTCTCTTTCTCTTCCTCTCTCTCACTCTCTTTCTTTCTCTCTCTCTCTCTCTTTCCCTCCCCTCCCCTCCCCTCCCCTTCCCTTCCCTTCCCTTCTTCTTTCTCTTGAGATGGAGTCTTGCTCTGTCACCCAGGCTGGAGTGCAGTGGCCTGATCTTGGCTTGAACCTCCCAGGTTCAAGCAATTCTCCTGCCTCAGCCTCCTGAGCAGCTGGGATTACAGGCGCCAGCCACCATGCCCAGCTAATTTTTGTATTTTAGTTGGGACAGGGTTTCACAAACGTTGGTCAGGATGGTCTCGAACTCCTGACCGCAAGTGATCCACTTGCCTTGGCCTCCCAAAGTGAGCCACCGGCCCATCTACTTTCTTGTTCTTGTTAGCACCACCCTAATCCACCTCAGTTTCACCTAGGCAATTGCAAGAGTTTCTTAGTTGGTCTCCCATCCCTTAGTCTCTCTTTCTTTTCACACTCTTCCATTCTCCATATAGCAGCTAGAGTAATCTTTCCAAAATGCACATCCAGTCAGGCTACCACTATCCCTTGACCTCTCCCCACTGAAACTTTCCATCTTCTACCACTCTTCCCCTTCTATTAATACCTCCAACTTTATGGCTTCTTTCAGTTCCTCAAGTTTGTCCTGATTGCTCTATATGGTCCCTGTTTCTGGAATGTCCTTTTCACTTCCACTTTGCCTATTTATGCCTCCAAATTGATTTCCATTGTTATTTCCTCAGGCCTTCCTTGAACCCCTTTACCTACCACCCACCCCAATCTAGTAAAGACCTCTTGGCTATGTGCTCGCAAAAACTAATGTTTGTTTCCTCAGAGCATGTATATTAATTGGTAATTATATATTTATCAATGTGAACATAATATGTTTACTAAACTCAGTTTCCCCCAATAGACCTCCAAGGAGATGATGAAGGTAACCCTCTATTTTTGGCTTACCATCATATCTTTAGTACCTTGCATTATCCTTCGTAAAAGTGCTCAATCCTTGTTGAATGAGTCAGTAGACAGATGAATACATGATTGAATGCATCAACAGGAAAGACCTCCAAGAAGAAATAATGTTTGAACTTCCTCTTTAAAAAAATTTTTAAAGTCAGCCTTGGTGGCTTACACCTGCAATCCCAGCACTTCGGGACACGAAGGCAGGTGGATCACTTCAGGTCAGGAATCTGAGACCAGCCTGGCCAACTTGGCAAAACCCCATCTCTACTAAAAATACAAAAATTAGCTGGGTGTGGTGGTGCATGCCTGTAATCCCAGCTACTCGGGAGGCTGAGGCACGAGAATCACTTGAACCCAGAAGGGGGAGGTTGCAGTGGGCGGAGATCATGCCACTGCACTCTAGGCTGGGAGAGAGAGTGAGTGAGACTTTGTCTCAAAAAAAAAAAATTTTTTTTTAAATATACACTTTTTTCTTTTTTGTATAGAGATGGAGTCTTGCTATGTTGCCCAGGCTGGTCTCAAACTCCTGGGCTCAAGCTATCCTCCTGCCTCACCTTCCCATAGTCCTGGGGGATTACAGATGTGAGTCACCATGCCAGCCTGCTTTTACTTTTCTTTGATTAACTCTGTTTTCAGGATTCATCCTTATCACTACATATAATCTAATTCATTGCTTATAACCGCTACATAGATTCCATGGTAGGCATCCATTATACTTTACTTACCCATTCCTGACTTCCATACACAATGCCAGACAGTTATCTCTTACATAGTCCCCTGTGAGCCAGTTCAAGAATTTCTCTGGAACATATTCCTCGGAGTGGAATTTCTGTGGTAAGGTATGTGCATGCTCAATTTTACTAAGTAGCATCAGATTATTTTTCAGAAAATCTGTAGCTATAAACTGGGCATGGCATGCACTTGTAGTCCCAGCTTCTCAGAAGGCTGAGGGAGGAGGATTGCCTGAGCCCAGGAGTTTGAAGCCAGCCTTGATAACATGGTGAGACATTCTTTTAAAAAACCTGAAAAACAAAACAAAACAAGAAAACCCAGGTCTGTAGATGTTTACAGTATCAACATTATTACTGACAGTTCTTATTACCTCAGACCCTTCCCAACACTTAATATTATACAACTCTCTAATATTTGCAATTCTAACGTGTATATTAAGTGTACTCTTAGTTATTTAAAATTACATTTCTCTGATTACTAGTGAGTTTGAGTGTTACTTCATATTCTTTTTTTTTTTTTTTTCTTGAGATGGAGTCTCACTGTGTTGCCAAGGCTGGGGTGCAGTGGCATGATCTTAGCTCACTGCAACCTCAGCCTCCTAAGTTCAAGTGATCCTCCTTCCTCAGCCCCACTAGTAGCTGGGATTACAGGCATGTGCCACCATCCCCAGCTAATTTTTGTATTTTTCATAGAGACAAGGTTTCGCCATTTTGGCCAGGCTAGTTTCCAACTCCTGACCTCAGGTAATCCACCCACCTTGGCCTCCCAAAGTGCTGGGATTACAGGCGTGAGTCACTGCACCTGGCTATTTCATATTCTTATTAGCCAACAAAACTTCCTCCTCTCTGAAATGCCTATTCATATCCTTTGTGCTATTTTTATTTTGGATTCCTGTCTTTACTTTTGTTCCTTCATAAGATTACACTATATTATGAATATTAATCCCACATTCACTTTTTTAAAAATTATTTTATTTTATTTTATTTTATTTATTATTGTTACTTTTTGAGATAGAGTCTTGCTCTGTCGCCCATACAGTGGCCCGACGTTGGCTCACTGAAACCTCCACCTCCCGGGTTCAAGTGATTCTCCTGCCTCAGCCTCCCAGGTAGCTGGGATTATAGGCACACGCCACCACGCCGGGCTAATTTTTGTATTAAGGTTCTTCAGAGAGACATAACCAACTGGATATATGAGAGGGGATTTATTAGGGAATTAGCCACATGATCACAGAGGCAAAATCCCTTGATAGGCTCTTTGCAAGCTGGGGAACCAGAGAAGCTGGTAGCATGGCTCAGTCCAACTTCGGAGCCAGGGAAGCCAACAGTACAACCCCCTAGTCGGAGGCCAAAGGCCTGAAGACCCCTGAGAGGCCACTGGTGCAAGTCCCAAAGTCCAAAAGCTGAAGAACCTGTAGTCTGTTGTACAAGAGCAGGAGGAGAAAAAGCAGATTGCTCTGGAAGGGAGAGTTTGATAATTACCCCACTTCTTCCTGTTTGTTCAAATCCACCCCAAGCGGTTAGATGATACCCACCCACACTGAAGGCAGGTCTTCCTCTCTCAGTCCAAGGACTCACAGCCAATCTCCCCTGCAACACCCTTACAGATACACGCACAAACAATGCTTCACCAGCCATCTAGGCATCTCTCAATCCAGTCAAGTTGACGCCTTAAATTAACCATCACAGGGCCTGAGGGTTAGGTGGTCAGAATGTATCAAGGTTGGGCTGGGCGCAGTGGCTCATGCCTGTAATCCCAACACTTTGGGGGACTGAGGCAGGTGGATCACCTGAGGTCAGGAGTTCGAGATCAGCCTGGCCAACATGGTGAAACTCCTGTCTCTACTAAAAATACAAAAATTAGCCAGGCGTGGTGGCGGGAGCCTGCAATCTCAGCTACTCGAGAGACTGAGACAGGAGAATCACTTGAATCCAGAAGGCAGAGTTTGGGGTGAGCCAAAATCACACCACTGCACTCCAGCCCGGGTGACAGAGACTCCCTCTCAATAAATAAATAAATAAATAAATAAAATAAAAGCATACTGAAATATTTGAGGCAATATATTGTCAATTTGCTCTCAAATGGTTGAGAAAAAATGTTATGTGTATCCTTGCAAATGTTCTGTAAGTTTAAAATGGTTTCACAAAAACAGGGAAAAAAGTTACTCTTTGGAGAGGCTTCAGATGGTTTCCCACAAGTCAAGGTTGTTCCAGCACTGTTGCTGTTAATATTGGAAATTTTCTATGATAGTGTAAGAAAAAGAAATCAACAGAATCAGGGTTGGGCAAGGTGGCTCATGCCTGTAGTCCCAGCACTTTGGGAGGCTGAGGTGGGTGGATCACCTGAGGTCAGGAGTTAGAGATCACCCTGACTAACATAGTGAAACCCCATCTCTACTAAAAATACAAAAGTAGCCGGGCGTAGTGGTGCATGCTTGTAATTCCAGCTACTTGAGAGGCTAAGGCAGGAGAATCACTTGAACCCAGAAGGTGGAGGAAATCACATCATTGCACTCCAGCCTGGGCAATAAGAGCAAAACACCATTTAAAAAAAAAAAAAAAATCAAACAAAACAAGAAAAACAAAAAATCTAACAAGGTATAAAGATTGAAAGGGAATATGTAAAACCGTTTTGTTTACAGAGGACATAATTATCTCAGTAGAAAACCTAGAAGAATCAATAGAAAAATAAGAAAAGAGTTCATTGGATAGAAAATCAATTATATTCACCCACTAAGAAAATATTTGCAATGTTTAAAGTGGATATGCGGAGCCAGATGCGGTGGCTCATGCCTGTAATCCCAGCATTTTGGGAGGCTAAGGTGGGCAGATCACCTGAGGTCAGGAGTTCAAGACCAGCTTGGCCATCGTGGTGAAACGCCATCTCTACTAAAAATACAAAAATTATCTGGGCCTGGTGGCGCACACCTATAGACCCAGCAACTCAGGAAGCTAAGGCAGGAGAATCGCTTGAACTCGCAGTGAGCCGAGATCGAGCCACTGCACTTCAGCCTGGGCGACAGAGCAAGACTCCATCATAAAAAATAATAATAATAGCCGGGCGCGGTGGCTCAAGCCTGTAATCCCAGCACTTTGGGAGGCCGAGACGGGCGGATCACGAGGTCAGGAGATCGAGACCATCCTGGCTAACACGGTGAAACCCCGTCTCTACTAAAAAGTACAAAAAACTAGCCGGGCGAGGTGGCGGGCGCCTGTAGTCCCAGCTACTCCGGAGGCTGAGGCAGGAGAATGGCGTAAACCCGGGAGGCGGAGCTTGCGGTGAGCAGAGATCCGGCCACTGCACTCCAGCCTGGGTGACAGAGCCAGACTCCGTCTCAAAAAAAAAAAAAAAAAAAAATAATAATAATAATAATAATAATAGATTGGGCACGGTGGCTCACACCTGTAATCCCAGCACTTTGGGAGGCCAAGGCGGGCGGATCATCTGAGGTTGGGGGTTCAAGACCAGCCTGATCAACATGGTAGTGATCAACAGCCCCATCTCTACTAAAATACAAAAAATTAGCTGGGCATGGTGGCGTGCACCTGTAGTCCCAGCTACTCAGAAGGCTGAGGCAGGAGAATTGCTTGAACCTGGGAGATGGAGGTTGCAGTGAGCCGACATCGCACCACTGCACTCCAGCCTGGAGACAGAGCAAGACTCTGTCTCAAAAAAGTAATTAATTAATTAATATAATAATAATAAATAAATAAAATAAAGTGGATATGGGGCTGGGTGCAGTGGCTCACTCCTGTAATGCCAGCACTTTGGAAGGCCAAGGCAGGCGGATCATCTGAGGTCAGGAGTTCTAAACCAGCCTGGTCAACATGGCAAAACCCCCTGTCTACTAAAAAATACAAAAATTAGCCAGGTGTGGCCGGGCACCATGGCTCACGCCTGTAATCCCAGCACTTTGGGAGGCTGAGGTGGGCAATCACCTGAAGTCAGGAGTTTGAGACCAACCTGGCCAACATGGTGAAACCCCATTTCTACTAAAAATACACAAATTAGCCAGGCATGGTGGCAAGCACCTGTAATCCCAGCCACTTGGGATGCTGAGGCAGAAGAATCGTTGAACCCAGGAGGCAGAGGCTTCAGTGAGCTGAGATTGGGCCTCCGCACTCCAGCCTGGGAGACAGAGCAAGACTCTTTCTCAAAAAAAAAAAAAAGAGGTCGGGTGTGGTGGCTTACACCTCTAATCCCAGCACTTTGGGAGGCCGAGCCAGGCAGATCACCAGGAGGTCAGGAGATCAAGACCATCCTGGCCAACATGGTGAAACCCCATCTCTACTACAAACACAAAAATTAGCTGGGCATGGTGGCAGGCGCCTGGCCAGTTGTCATATCTCTTTAGTCTCCTTCAATCTCAAACAGTTCTTCATTTTTGACTTTCATAACCTCACATTTATGAGGATTATGGGCCAATTATTTTGTAGAATTTCTCTGTTTGAGTTTGTCTGATGTTTTCTTATGATTAAACTCATGCTATAATCTTTGGCAGGACTGTCACAGAAGTTATGCTGTTTTCTTCCTACTACATCCTATCAGGTGACTCCCATTTCAGTGTGTCCTGTTACTTTAATTATTAGATTCAAGTGGTAGCCAGGTGTGGTGGCTCATGACTGTAATCCCAACACTTTGGGAGGCTGAGGCAGGAGGATCGTTTGAGTCCAAGAGTTGGAGACCAGCCTGGGCAATATGGTGAAACCCTGTCGCTACAAATTTTTTTTAAAAAATTAACTGGGCGGCCGGGTGCAGTGGCTTACGCCTGTAATCCCAGTACTTTGGGAGGCCGAGGTGGGTGGATCACCTGAGGTCAGGAGTTCGAGACCAGCCTGGCCAACTTGGTGAAACTCTGTCTCTACTAAAAATACAAAAATTAGCTGGGCGTGGTGGTGGGCACCTGTAATCCCAGCTACTCAGGAAGCTGAGGCAGGAGAATCACTTAAACTCGTGGGGTGGAGGTTGCAGTGAGCTGAGATCACGCCATTGTATTCCACCCTGGGTGACAGAGCGAGACTCCATCTCTAAAATAAATAAATAAATACATAAATAAAAATTAGCTGGGCATACTGGCGTGCACCTGTAGTCCCAGCTACTTGGGAGACTGAGGCAAGAGGATCACGTGAGCTGAGAGTTTGAGGTTATCGTGAGCCAGGATCTGATCACTGCATTCCAGCCTGGGAGACAGAGAGAGACCCTGTCTCAAAAACAGCAACAACAACAACGAAAAAAAAAAAAAAGTGATATCTGCCAAGTTTCTCCACTGTAAATTACTCTTCACTTTTGTAATTAAGAAGTATTTTCTTTGGGAGGCTGAGGCGGGCGGATCACGAGGTCAGGAGATCGAGACCATCCTGGTTAACATGGTGAAACCCTGTCTCTACTAAAAATACAAAAAAAATTAGCCGGGCGTGGTGGGGGGCGCCTGTAGTCCCAGCTACTCCGGAGGCTGAGGCAGGAGAATGGCGTGAACCCAGGAGGCGGAGCTTGCAGTGAGCCGAGATTGCGCCACTGCACTCCAGAATGGGCGACAGAGCGAGACTCCGTCTCAAAAAAAAAAAAGGGAGTATTTTGTGTGTGGGGCGCTCTTGTTGCCCAAGCTGGAGTGCAATGGCGTGATCTCAGCTCACTGCAACGTCTGCCTCCCAGGTTGAAGCGATTCTCCTGCCTCAGCCTCCTGAGTAGCTGGGATTACAGGCATGTGCCACCATACCTGGCTAATTTTGTATTTTTAATAGAGATGGGGTTTCTCCACGTTGGTCAAGCTGGCCTCAAACTCCTGACCTTAGGTGATTCACCCGCCTCGGCCTCCCAGAGTGCTGGCATTACAGGCATGAGCCACCGCACCTGACTTCTTTTGCTTTTTAAAATTGTATCAGTATGAACTCATAAATTCCTATTCAATGGACCACTATCCAGTTACTAATATTGTTTTTTTCTTGACACTTTTTCTCTGATTTGGCCAGTGGGAGTCCTTTCAAGTTGCCTACTGTATCCTTTTAACATAACCTCATCACTTCTTTTTTTGAGACAGAGTCTTGCTTGTTACCCAGGCTGGAGTGCAGTGGCATGATCTCGGCTCACTGAAACCTCTGCCTCCTAGGTTCAAGCCATTTTCCTGCCTCAGCCTCCCCAGTAGCTGGGATTACAGGCGTGCACCACCACACCCAGCTAATTTTTGTATTTGTAGTAGAAACGGGGTTTCACCATATTGGCCAGGCTGGTCTTGAACTCCTGACCTTGTTATCTACCTGCCTCAGCCTCCCAAAGTGCTGGGATTACAAGCCCGACCACCTCATCACTTTTAAGCATTCTTATGCTCCAGCATAGCGACATGTTGGATGGAATATTCTGTATATGTCTGTTAGGTTCATTTTGGCTATAGTGTTGTTCAAGTCTGCCATTTCCTTATTGATTTTCTGTCTGGATGATCTATCTATTGTTGAAAGTGGGATATTGAAGTCCCCTACTATTATTATGTTGCTGTCTATTTCCACCTTCAGTTCTGTTAATATTTGCTTTATATATTTGCTATATATAGTTATTCTGATGTTGGGTGCATATATATTTACAATTGTTATATCCTGTTGATGAACTGACCCCTTTATCATAATAATAGAGGT
Organism: Chlorocebus sabaeus; assembly: GCF_047675955.1. Taxonomy (NCBI): domain Eukaryota; kingdom Metazoa; phylum Chordata; class Mammalia; order Primates; family Cercopithecidae; genus Chlorocebus; species Chlorocebus sabaeus. The sequence continues at coordinate 47,018,825 of NC_132914.1, read as the reverse complement.
CTGAAAACAATAAAAAGTTAATGAAAAAGATGTAAGAAAATACAAAGAGATTAGAATTAATGTTGTTAAAATGTTCATACTACTCTAAATGATCTACAAATTCAAGCAAGCCCTATCAAAATTCCAATGGCATTTTTCACAGAATAGAAAAAAACAATAAAAAAATTCATATGGAACTACAAAGGACCCCAACTAACCAAAGCAATTTTGAGCAAAAAGAAGAAAGTTTCATGACATTAGTCTGGGTAATGATTTTTTTTTTCTTTTTGGAAATGAACCTAAAAGCACAGGCAACAAAAGCAAAAATAAACAAATGGGATTGCATCAAACTAAAAGACTTCTGCACAGAAAAGGAAACAATCAACAAAGTGAAGAAACAACCTATGAAAAGGGAGAAAATACTTTCAAACCATATATCTGAGAAGGGGTTAATATCCAGAATATATAAGGTATTCAAATAACTCAATAGTACAAACAAAAACAAGACCTGATTTATTTAAATGGGCAAAGGACCTCAGTAGAGATTTCCCAAAGGAAGACATAAAAATGAGCAACAGATATATTTATTTTATTTTATTTTATTTTGAGGCAGGGTCTCACTACATGACCCAGGCTAGAGTGCAGTGGCTCAGTCTTGACTCACTGCAGCCTCAACCTCCTGGGCTCAGCTGATCCTCCTACGTCTGCCTTGCAAGTAGCTGGGGCTGCAGGTGTGCACCTCCACACTTGGCTTTTTTTTTTCTCTCTTTCTGTATGTTTTGTAGAGATGGGGTTTCATCATGTTGGCCAGGCTGGACTCAAACTCCTGATCTTGTGATCTGCGCACCTAGGCCTCCTAAAGTGCTAAGATTACAGGCATAAGCCACTACATCCAGCTAACATATATATTTTAAAAATCAACATTACTAATCATCAAAGAAATGCAAATCAAAACCACAATGAGATATCACCTCACACCTGCTAGAATGGCTATTATCAGAAAGATACAAGATGTGTGGCAGGATGTGGAGAAAAGGAGACTCTTGTTGGTAGGAGTGTAAATTGGTACAACTATTATGGAAAACACTATGGGGGTTCCTCAAAAAATTAAAACTAGAACTACCATATGATTCAGCAATCCCACTACTATACATATACCCAAAGGAAAGAAAATCAGGACCTCTGGTCAGACGCGGTGGCTCACGCCTGTAATCTGAGAACTTTGGGAGGCCGAGGTGGGCGGATCACCTGAAGTCAAGAGTTTGAGACCAGTCTGGCCAACATGGTGAAATCCCATTTCTACTGAAAACACAAAATTAGCCGGGTATGATGGCATGCACCTGTAACCTTAGCTACTCGGGAGGCTGAGGCAGGGAGAATTGCTTGAACTTGGGAGGTGGAGGTTGCAGTGAGCCGAGATCATGCCACTGCACTCCAGCCTGGGCGACAGAGTGAGACTCCATCTCAAAAAAAAAAAAAAAAGTCCAGCTTTCCTTACATATACTGTTAGTAAAAATATGACTGCTAACAACTCTGCCAGGGAGGGCTCAGAAGGAAGTGAGGAGCATAGGAGAGAATCCTTATATTATCTTAGAGAATCTCTAAGTCATCATGTCGGTAGAAATGTGAATGTTAGTGCTGACATTGAGGGCTTAGAAGGAAATGAGGAACAGGTTTTTTAGAAAATGGAGGAAAGGGGATTTTTCATATAGTAGTAGGAAGCTCAGCAGAATTGTGTCATAATTATGTGGAATGCAGAATTTGTAAGGATGAACTTGGATATTTAGCTGTGTTGTAAAGTGTTGAAGGTGGACTGCTTTCTTTTTGCTGTTTATAGTAAAATGTGAGAGGAGAGATAAACTGAAGGAGGAACTGTTGAGCAGAAAGGAAGCAGGACTTGGGATCTGGGAAATTCTCAGCCTACCTGTATTGGTAAATATGCTCAAATTAGGCCATTCACTGTCAGGAAATGTGCTCTGAAAAGAAATCCAAGAGCGTACCTGGACAATCTTCTGCTAGTGCCTGGGAAGGATCAAAGGTCAGATCATTCAGCCATACAACGGGTCCTTTGGAGGGTTTTGGCATGTGACTAGTGAGTCTCCTCAGTCATCTAAGCAGAATAGAAATAGGATTATTCGAAAAGATTTGTGACAGAGCCTCTTGTCTAATGAGGTGAATCCCTGAGACATACATAGGAAACCCACGAGATTCTTGAGAATGTCATGTGACAGAAACACTGCCAGCTTGTACTGAAAGGAACAGAGAGAGGAAAAAATTAGAGAAGGCTGGACCAGGCACGGTGGCTCACGTCTGTAATCCCAGCACTTTGGAAGGCCAAGGTGGGTGGAATACAAGGTCAGGAGATTGAGACCATCCTGGCTAACATGGTGAAACCCCGTCTCTACCAAAAAATACAAAAAATTAGCCGGGCATGGTGGGGGGCACCTGTAGTCCCAGCTACTCGGGAGGCTGAGGCAGGAGAATGGCATGAACCCAGGAGGCGGAGCTTACAGTGAGCCGAGATCGCACCACCGCACTCCAGCCTGGGCGATAGAGCGAGACTCCATCTCGAAAAAAAAAAAAAAAAGAGAGAGAGAGAGAAGGCTGAACCAGGTGCAATGGCTCACACCTATAATCCCAGAACTTTGGGAGGTTGAGGTGGGAGGATCACTTGAGGCCAGGAGTTCAAGATCAGCCTAGGCAACAGGGTGAGATCCTATCTCTACAAAAATAAAAATAATAAAAAAAGAAAGAAGACTGTCAGAATCTCAGAATTCTGCAGCCAATAAATAACATAGGACAACACATGGAACAAGGAGGATGATGCCAAGGGCAGAACTGCATGGCCAGGAAGGGGAGCTAAGACCACAGAGGATTATTTCTAGGCCTTGACATCTGATGTTTTCCCAGTTGGGTTTTGAAATTGCTTCAGATTAGTAAGTCCTTTTCTCCTTTCCATTTTCTCCCTTTTTGAATAGGAATGTCTATAACTATTATCCTATTGTCCGTCCCACCATTGTATTTTAGGAACAGATAACTTTGGCCTGAGCATCTTGGCAAAAACCCATCTCTATAAAACACATAAAAAATGGGCCGGGCGCGGTGGCTCACGTCTGTAATCCCAGCACTTTGGAAGGCCGAGGCGGGCGGATCACGAGGTCAGGAGTTCAAGACCAGCCTGACAAACATGATGAAACCCCGTCTCTACAAAAAATACAAAAATTAGCCAGGCATGGTGGTGCACGCCTGTAATGCCAGCTACTTGGGAGGCTGAGGCAGGAGAATCGCTTGAACCTGGGAGACAGAGGTTGCAGTGAGCTGAGATCAGGCCTCTGCACCTCTGCACTCCAGCCTGGGCAACAGAACAAGACCCTGTCTCAAAAAATAAAAAATAAAAATAAAAATAAAATGATGGTGCACACTTGTAGTCCCAGCTGCTCGGGGACTGAGATGGGATGATCGCTTGAGCCCAGGAAACTCAAGGCTGCAGTGAGCCATGATCATGCCACTACATTCCAGCCTGGGTCACAGAGCGAGACCCTGTCTCAAAAAAGGGGGGTGGGGTGTAGGGGGGACAGATAACTTGCTTTCTACTTCCACAGGTCCACAGATTGGGAAGAATTTTCCCCCAGGAGTGATTATATCCAGAGACTCACTCATACCTAATTTAGACGATTTAAATGATGAGATATTGGACTTTTGAGCTGATGAGATTTAAATGAGATTTGAGACTTGAGTTGATACTGCAATGGCTTGAGACTTTTGGAGATCTTGAGATGGGGTGAATATATTTTACATGTGAGAAGAACACGAATCTTCAGAGGCCAGAGGGCTGAATATGGTAGGCATAATAATGTCCTCCCCAAAAGGTGTCCACATCCTAACCCTCAGAACCTGTGAATACGTTTTCTTACATTGCAAAAGGGACTTTAATGATTTAAGTCTTTTCTTTTCTTTCTCTCTTTCTCCTTCCTTCTCTCTTTCTTTCTCTCTCTCTTTCTCCTTCCTTCTCTCTTTCTTTCTTTCTCTCTCTCTTTCTCCTTCCTTCCTTTCTTCCTTCCTTCCTTCCTTCCTTCCTTCCTTCCTTCCTTCCTTCCTTCCTTCCTTCCTTCCTTCCTTCCTTCCTTCCTTCTTTTTTCAAGGCCTTTCTCTGTCACCCATGCTGTGTAGAGTGGTGCGATCATAGCTCATTGTAACCTCAAACTCATGGGCTCAAGCGATCCTTCTGCCTTAGCCTCTCAAAATGTTACAATTACAGGCATGAGCCACTGCACCTAGCCAAATTAGGGATTTTGAAATAGGGAGATTATTTTGGATTATCTGAGTGCACCCAATGTAATAACAAGGATCCTTATCAGAGGGAAGCAGGAGGCAGGAGAGTCAGAGTCAGAAATGTGACAACTGAAGTAGAGGTTGGACTGAGGCAATTGCTGGCTTTAAAGATGGAAGAGGACCACAGGTTGAGGAACACGGGCAGTCTTTAGAAGTTGAAAAAGGCAATTAATCTTTTTTTTTTTTTTTTTTAATAGACAGATTCTCGCTCTGTCACCCAGGCTAGAATGCAGTGGCGCAATTTGGGCTCACTGGAACCTCCATCTCCCAGTTTCAAGTGATTCTCCTGCCTCAGCCTCCCAAGTAGCTGGGACTACAGGCGCCCACCACCACACCTGGCTAATTTTTTGTATTTTTAGTAGAAACAGGGTTTCACCGTGTTAGACAGGATGGTCTCGATCTTCTGACCTCACAATCTGCCAGCCTTGGCCTCCCGAAGTGCTGGGATTACAGGCATGAGCCACCATGTCCAGCCACAGCCAAGTAATCTTGAAAAGGTTCCTCTGAAGCCTCCAGCAGGAACATAGCTCTGTTGACCCATTTTAGACTTCTGACTTCCAGAACCTCAAGATAATAAATGTATTGTTTTAGGGGTTTTGTGGGTATTGTTTGTTTGTTTGTTTTTGTTTGTTTTGAGACAAGTTCTCACTCTGTCACCCAGGCTGGGGTGCAGTGGTACAATGATAGTTCATTGCAGCCTTGAGCTCCTGGACTCAATTGATCCTCCCACCTTAGCCTCCCCAGTAGCTGGGACTACAGGCACATGCCACCCAGCTCATTTTTTCATTTTTTATGGATACAGGTCTTTCTATAGTTCCCAGGCTGGTCTCAAACTCCTGGTCTCAAGATATCCTCCTTCCTGGGCTAGGTGCAGTGGCTCATGCCTGTAATCCCAGCACTGTGGGAAGCTGAGACAGGCAGATCACCTGAGGTCGTCAGGAGTTTGACACCAGCCTGGCCTACATGGTGAAACCCCATCTCTACTAAAAATACAAAACTTAACCAAATGTGGTGGTGAGCGCCTGTAATCCTAGCTATTCAGGAGGCTGAGGCATGAGAATTGCTTGAACCTGGGAGGCAGAGGTTGCGGTGAGCCGAGATCATACCACTGCACTCCAGCGTGGGTGACAGAGCGAGACTCTGTCTCAAAAAAAAAAAAAAAAAAAAAAAAAAAGATGGCCGGGTGCTGTGGCTGTAATCTCAGCACTTTGGGAGGCTGAGGTGGGTGGATCACCTGAGGTCAGGAGCTCAAGATCAGCCTGACCAATATGGTGAAATCCTGTTTCTACTAAAAATACAAAAATTAGCTGAGCATGGTGGCATGCACCTGTAGACCCAGCTACTCAGGAGGCTGATCGCTTCTCAGCCTTTTGGCTAAGATCAAATGTACTCAAGAGGCTGACACAGGAGAGGTGCTTGAACATGGGAGGTGGAGGTTGCAGTGAGCAGAGATCACGCCACTGCACTCCAGCCTGGGCAACAAAGCAAGACTCTGTCTCAAAACAAAACAAAACAAAAACAAAGACAAACCCACAAACAAAGCAGAAAACAGGCTTTAGAAAGTAAAATCAGCTAGGCACGGTGGCTCACGCCTGTAATCCCAGCACTCTGGGAGGCCAAGGCAGGCAGATCACGAGGTCAGGAGTTCAAGACCAGCCTGGCCAGCATGGTGAAACCTCGTCTCTACTAAAATACAAAAAAATTAGCCGGGCATGGTGGTGTGCATCTGTAATCCCAGCTACTCAGGAGGCTGAGGAAGGAGAATTGCTTGACCCCAGGAGGTGGAGGTTGCAGTGAGCCAAGATCCTGACACTGCACTCCGGCCTGGGTGACAGAACAAGACTCTGTCTCAAAAAAAAAAAAAAAAAAAGAAAGAAAGAGAGAAAGAAAAGAAAGTAAAATCAGAGCTAGGTGTGGTGGCTTACGCCTGTAATCCCAGCAGTTTGGGAGGCTGAGGTAGGCAGGAGATCGAGACCATCCTGGCCAACATGGTGAAACTCCATCTCTACTAAAATACAAAAAATTGGCCAGGCGTGCCGGGAGGCTGAGGTGGGGTAATTGCTTGAACCTGGGAGGCAGAGGTTGCAGTGAGCCAAGATGGCGCCATTGCACTCCAGCCTGGGCAACATTCAGTCTCAAAAATAAAATTAAATAAATAAATAAATAAATAAATAAATAAATAAATAAATAAGATATCCTCCTTCCTCAGTCTCCCAAAGTGATGGGATTATAGGGATGAGCCACCATGCCTGGCCCTTAAATTTGTTGTTTTAAGCCACTAAGTTTGTGATAATTTGTTGCAACAGCAGTAGGAAATGTATATAGCATGAAAAGGGCTGAAACATATTTTCAAGCTTTCTGCTTGAAATAGAAAAAATCTTTGAGGTTTATACTGCTGAAGAACAATTAGAACTGTGATCCTTGGTCTATAATTTATGATCAGTCCCATGCCACCCTGCTGAGGGCAGCAGTCCAGGTCATATTCTGAACAGTGTCACCCTATTCTCCTGAGTACAGGATAGCCGTGTCCACTCAGCTCTGCATGAATCATCTCATTTCATCTTCACATAGATAATTACTTCACAGTAATCCTATAAAGCAGCTACTATTGTTGTGTCCATTTTACAGATTAGGAAACTGAGGCAAAAAGATGTGAAGCATCTTTCCAAAGGTCATGCATCTAGTAAGTAGAAGATTCAAGATTCAAATGCAGAGATTCTTTTTTTTTTTTTTTGAGACGGAGTCTTGCTCAGTCGCCCAGGCTGGAGTGCAGTGGCACCATCTCAGCTCACTGCAAGCTCCACCTCCCAGGTTCACGCCATTCTCCTGCCTTAGCCTCCCAAGTAGCTGGGACTACAGGCGCCTGCCACCACGCCTGGCTAATCTTTTTTGTATTTTTAGTAGAGATGGGGTTTCACCATGTTAGCTAGGATGGTCTTGATCTCCTGACCTCGTGATCCACCCGTCTCGGCCTCCCAAAGTGCTGGGATTACAGGCTTGAGCCACCGTGCCTGGCCCAAATGCGGAGATTCTTAACTACTATGTCATCTGTTAAATGAAAGTTGTATGATTCACTCTTTCATTAGTTTAAGAAATGTTTACTTGAACGACAGGATTTTATAACAAATATAAGTGTCAAAAACAGATTTAGGAACAAATATGACCAACATGTGTTATGCATTTAACATTTGTTAACTCAGCCTGTGGGAGCCAGGGTGCACAAGGAACTAGTGCAGCTGTCTCACGAGCTCAGCATGTTTTGGATATCAGGTGGGAATAATGTCTTACAGAGAGGGTGGAGAATATCGAGCCATTTGATAAGATTGATAATGTGGGCATCTTCTGTGATAGGAAGCGAAAGAAAGCCCCAGAAATCAGTATGCAGTTGCTACTAGGCAATGGAAGCTGTGGGCAGTCAAAGCCATGAGTAAGAAGAAACTGGGTAAGCAAACACCAGAGCGAGGTCATTTGTTCATTGTGACAGGAGCAATCACCATCCCGGCCAACATGGTGAAACCCCGTCTCTAGTAAAAGTACAAAAATTAGCTGGGCATGGTGGCGCACACCTGTAGTCCCAGCTACATGGGAGGCTGAGGCAGGAGAATCGCTTGAACCCAGGAGGCGGAGGTTGCAGTGAGCCGAGATTGCGCCACTGCACTCCAGCCTGGCGACAGAGTGAGACGCTGTCTCAAAAAAAGAAAAAAAAGACAGGAGCAATCAAAGAAGTAGAACCCTAGGTGAGGGAGCAGTGTGCCCCCTACTGCTAAGGGTCTCCTGCCTGGGAGGCCCAACTGGACTCATTCTTCCCAAGAAGAATGTTGTACAGATATTTCCTGTAATCCCAGCACATCGGGAGGCCAAGGTGGGCAGATCACCTGAGGTGGGGAGTTCAAAGCCAGCCTGACCAACATGGAGAAACCCCTGTCTCTATTAAAAATACAAAATTATCCAGGCATGGTGGCGCATGCCTGTAATCCCAGCTACTCGAAAGGCTGAGGCAGGAGGATTGCTTGAACCCAGGAGGCAGAGGTTGCGGTGAACCAAGATCGCGCCGTTGCACTCCAGCCTGGGCAACAAGAGCGAAATTCCATATCAAAAAAAAAAAAAAATCAGATCACGGCTGGGCACAGTGGCTCACACTTGTAATCCCAGTACTTTGGGAGGCCGAGGTGGGCAGATCACTTGAGGTCAGGAGTTTGAGACCAGCCTGGCCAACATGGCGAAGCTATCTCTACTAAAAATACAAAAATACAAAAATACAAAAATCAGCTGGGCATGGTGGCACGCACCGGTGGTCCCAGCTACTTGAGAAGCTGAGGCACAAGAATCACCTGAACCTGGGAGTAGAGGTTGCAGTAGCCGAGATCGTGCCACTGCACTGCAGCCTGGGCAACACAGCAAGACTCTGTTTCATAAATAAATCAGATCACCTTGATTAGAATTGGATTTTGAGTTTTCCTAAAACTTTTCAATCACATCCAAGTCTGAGGTTGTATCATTTTAACAGAAGGCTGGGCTCACCCAGGACAATTTGATTGTTTAACATTCTCTCCAGCATTAAACATGTTCATTCCTGGTCTCTTTTAATTTTTTTTAGCCACAGTATAAAGATAAAAAGTGAATTTTAGGCCAGGCATGGTGGCTTATGCCTGTAATCTCAGCACTTTGGGAGGCCAAGGTGGGAGGATCAATTGAGCCCAGGAGTTTGAGACCAGCCTGGACAGCATGGCAAAACCCCATCTCTACAAAAAAAAAAAAAAAAAAAATTAGCCAGGTGTAGTGTCATGCACCTGTAGTCCAAGCTACTCAGGAGGCTGAGGTGGGAGGATTACTTGATCCCAGGTCAAGCCTGCAGTGAGCTGTCATCTCAGCATTGCACTCCAGCTTAGGCAACAGGGCAAGACCATGTCTCAAAAAGAGAAAAATAAAAAATAGGGAGGGTTTGGTGGCATGAGCTCATGCCTGTAATCCCAGCACGTTGAAAGGCCGAGGCAGAGGATCACTTGAGGTCAGGAGTTCAAGACCAGCCTGGGCAACCAAGTGAGGCCGAATCTCCATTTAAAAGAAAAAAAATTGACCAGGCGTGGTGGCTCACACCTGTAATCCTAGCACTTTGGAAGGCTGAGGTGGGCAGATCACGAGGTCAGGAGATCGAGACCATCCTGGCTAACACGGTGAAACCCTGTCTCTACTAAAAAAAATACAAAAAATTAGCCGGGCATGGTGGTGGGCGCCTGTAGTCCCAGCTACTTGGGAAGCTGAGGCAGGAGAATGGCGTGAATCCCGGAGGCAGAGCTTGCAGTGAGCTGAGATCGGGCCACTGCGCTCCAGCTTGGGTGACAGAGCAAGACTCCGTCTCAAAAAAATAAAAATAAAAATAAATAATAAAAATTAAAAAATTAAATAAAAAGGAAATAAATGTAAAAAACATTAACCAAAGTGTGGTGGCATGCACCTGTGGTCCCAGCTACTTGAGAGGTTGAGATGGGAAGATCACTTGATCCCAGGGGGTTGAGGCTACAATGAACCATGTTCATGCCGCTGCACTCCGGCCTGAGCAGCATGAGATTCTGTCTAAAAAAGAAAAAGAGGCTGGGTGCTGTGGCTCATACCTGTAATCCCAGCACTTTGGGAAGCCGAGGCAGGTGGATCACGAGGTCAGGAGTTTGAGACCAGCCTGGCCAACATGGTGAAACCCCGTCTCTACTAAAAATACAAAAATTAGCCGGCTATGGTGGCGCGCACCTGTAGTCCCAGATACTCAGGAAGCTGAGGCAGGATAATTGCTTGAACCCAGAAGGCGGAGGTTGCAGTGAGCTGAGATTGTGCCACTGCACTCCAGCTTGGGTGACAGAGCAAGACTTCATCTTAAAAAAAAAAAAATGCTGGGTGTGGTGGCTGACACCTGTAATCCCAGCACTTTGGGAGGCTGAGGCAGGTGGATCACAAGGTCAGGAGATCAAGACCATCCTGGCTAACATGGTGAAACCCCATCTCTACTAAAAGTACAAAAAAATTAGCCAGGCGTGGTGGCAAGCACCTGTAGTCTCAGCTACTTGGGAGGCTGAGGCAGGAGAATGGCGTGAACCTGGGAGGCAGAGCTTGCAGTGAGCCGAGATTGCGCCACTGCACTTCAGCGAGACTCTGAAAAAAAAGAAAAGAAAAGAAAAAGAAAGAAAGAAAAAACTTATTTTATTTATTTATTTTGAGACAGAGTCTTGCTCTGTCACCCAGGCTGGGCTTACTGCAGCCTCTGCCTCCCAGCTTCAAGCGATTTTCGTGCCTCTGCCTCCCGAGTAGCTGTGTTTATAGGCACCCGCCACTACGCCCAGCTAACTATTGTATTTTTAGTAGAGACGGGGCTTCACCATGTTGGCCAGGCTGGTCTCGAACTCCTGACCTAAGTGATCTCCCCTCGGCTTCCCAAAGTGCTGGGGTCACAGGCGTGAGCCAACGTGCCAGGCCAAACCACATCTTAAGAGCGTACTCTGGGCCGGGCATGGTGGCTCAAGCCTGCAATCACAGCTACTCAGGAGGCTGAGGCACGAGAAGCACTTGAATCCAGGAGGTGGAGGTTGCAGTGAGCCAAGACGGCGCCATTGCACTCCAACCTGAGTGACAGAGTAGACTCTGTCTCAGAAAAAAAGAGGGTACTCTGGTCTTCACTTCCTCATCTCTCATTCACTCCTCTTTTTTCTTCTGACCCAATTCTGCCTTGAATCCTCTCTCACTGAGCTCTCTAGCATCTTCCTTGTTGATAAATCCTAAATTTTCCTATTGTTTTCTAACTTGGGCTCCCAGTATCATTTGGCCCACTGCTCCCTCTTTAAAGCTTTCTCTGGCCTTGAGAAGTCAAGGCCACACTTTCTTGGTGTTCCTCTTCCATCTCAGCCTGTTAATTCTCCACATTCTCTTTAAGATTCTCCCCATGGTCCTTTTCTTTTCTCACTATATGCACTGTTCTTGGATGATTTCTTTTTTCTTTTTTTTTTCTTTTTTTCTTTCTTTTTTTTTTTTTTTGAGACGGAGTTCTGCTCTTGTTGCCCACGCTGGAGTACAGTGGCGTGATCTCCAGCTCACTGCAACCTCAGCCTCCCGGGTTCAAGTGATTCTCCTGCCTCAGCGTCCTGGGTTGCTGGGATTGCAGGTGCACACCACCATGCCCAGCTAATTTTTTGAATTTTTGTTAGAGATGGGGTTTCATCATGTTGGCCAGGCTGGTCTCGAACTCCTGACCTCAGGTGATCCACTTACCTTGGCCTCCCAAAGTGCTGGGATTACAAGCATGAACCACCACGCCCGGCCAGGTGATTTCATTTCTTCCCATGTGTGACACCTGAGACGTCCCATGCCCTTCTTTGGCTCAGTCTCTCTTCCTCGTACCCAGTACAAATCATAGGCCATGAACTGATGTAAAAGTTTTCAAACTGGAACATTTGCCTACTTAAACACCTAAATATTTGAAACCCCAAAGCTTTTGTCTGCTTTTCCACAGTGATATTTCTCCTTTGAGGTAATAGGTGCTACTGAATGGAAGAGAGCAAAGGCACGGGGTGTAAAGAATGCGTGTATACGTGTGTCCTATGCAGAGGGTAGTGGTGAAAGCCTGAGCAACGTCTGGTGTGACCTCATGGATTCTTGACTTCCATTCCTTTCCGGATAATGAGCCCAAGGCAGTCAGCAGCTGTCCCCTGGCAATTGTTATTAGTTCAAGAGTAAACACACCAAAGACATTAGCTAAACAGTCTAATGGGAAAGATTTCTATCTCATACCTGCCATCACCCAGTAGCTGCTGACAGCCACTGTGGAATCATGAGGACCATCCCAAGGGCAAAGTACCCCTCCAAGGAGGAGGCTGAGCAGAGCCATGGACAGGGCCTGGGTCCTTGGTGACATCATTGAGCTTCTGAATCAACCAACCTCAGAGCCTGCCCCCTACCTCTGGCTCTTTGTTATGTGAGATATTTCCTATTTATTTATTTATTTATTTATGAAACAGGATCTCATTCTGTTGCCCAGATTGGAGTGCAGTAGTAAGATCATAGCTCCCTGCAGCCTCCATCACCCAGGCTCAAGCGATCTTCCCGCTTCAGTATCTGGAGTAGCTGGGACTATAGGTGCATGCCACTAATTTTTGTATTTTTTGTATAGATAGGATTGTCCTGTGTTGTCCATACTGATCTGGAACTCCTGGGCTCAAGAGATCCTCTCACCTTGGCCTCCCAAAGTGCTGAGATTACAGGTATGAACCACCACACTCGGCCTTATTTTTCTTAGAGAGATTATCTGTTACTTGTAACAAAAAGCATTCTAATAGATTCAGTATCTCAAAATATCCAACCACGCCTGAACTCCAGACCTGTGACACCAGCTGCCTGGCATCCCTTCATCCCTTCCCCTTGGATGTTCCAAAGCATCTCATGCTCAGTGAGTCTAAAACTGACTTTGTTGTCTTGGGTTCCCACTTTCCCCATTTCACTTCAGTCTTCCCTTTTTTTTTAGAGCTAGAGTCTCCTGATGTTGTCCAGGCTGGTATTGAACTCGGCTTCAAGCAGTCCTCTCACCTCAGCCTCTCGAGTAGCTGGGATTACAGTCGAGAGCCACTGCATCCAGCTTTGCTCTTTCTTTGAAAGGTACCATCATCTAGCTGCCTGGTTGTTCAACCAAAAACGTGGGTCATTGTTACTATTCCTTTTCCGCACACTGCCAATCAATCCTAGAAACTGCAGATTCCACCCTCCAGTATTTCTCAAACCCACCTCCGGTGACCATACCCATCATCATCTCTTGTATTTTTCACTGAAAAAGCCTCTGACCTGATCTCCCATCTCCTTCCAATTCTTTCTGCATATTTCAGCAAGAGTGATCTTCCTAAAATGCAGATCTGAATCACCCTCCTTATTAAAACTTTTAAGTTTCTTTCCCTTTTTCTTAGGATAAATTCCGGGCCGGATGTGATGGCTCACACCTGTTATCCCAACCCTTTGGGAGGCCGAGGTGGGAGGATTGCTTGAGGCCAGGAGTTTGAGACTAGCCTGGGCAACATAGCAAGACCCTGTATCTACAAAACAATTTTAAAAATTAACTGGGTGTGGTGGCATGCGCCTATAGTCCTAGTTACTGGGGAGGCTAAGGCAGGAAGATCACTTCAGCCCATGAGTTGGAAGCTGAAGTGAGTTATGATAGTGCCACTGCACTTCAGCCTAGTGTCAGAGAGAGACCCTGTCTTTAAATTAAAAAAAAAAAAAAAGAAAGAAAGAAAGAAAAGAAAAGAAAATCCAGGTACAGTGGCTTATGCCTGTAATCCCAGCGCTTTGGGAAGCCAAGGTGGGTGGATCACCTGAGGTTGGGAAAAATTAGCCGGGTGTGGTGGCACGTGCCTGTAGTCCCAGCTACTTGGGAGGCTGAGGGAGGAGAATCACTTGAACCTGGGAGGTGAGATCTCACCACTGCACTCCAGCCTGGGCAACACAGTGAGACTCTGCCTCAAACAAATACATAAATAAATATATTAATTAATTAATTAAAAAACAAAAACCTGACTGCTTTAACATGGCTTATCAAGCCCTCCATGACTGGGCCCTTATTCATCTTTCCAGCATCAATGCTGTTCCTTCCATTCTAGCCTTCGCTCCATCATTATAAAACTGCTTTTAGTTTCCCAATTCGCTGTCTTACCTCCTGGCTAATTTCTCTACCTAGAAAGTCCTTCTCTCCTTGCTTCACCTGACTAACTCCTGCTCATTCTTCAGTGCTTAGTGTGATGTTACCTCCTGTGGGAAGCCACCCCTCCTGCCTAAGCCTGGCTTAGGTGCTTATCTTCATATTAACATCACTATGTGCTTACTATCCCAGACAGCACTCCTTATGAGGTTGAAATTGTCTGCTTATGCTGCCTGTCTCCCCCATCCCAAACTGTAAATTCCTTGAGATCAGGGACTCTGGCTTATTCCTTGCACCTAGCACCATAGCTGAGTGAAGATGATCATCTTAAATTCAGATGTGAATTTTGACTTGAAGGCAAGGGTAGGATGGAATGGAGGAATGGAGCTGGAAGTTGGAAGACAGCATGGGTGTTTCTTTTTTTTCTTTTTTCTTTTTGTGGAGACAGGTTCTTACTTTATTACCCTGGCTGAAGTGCAGTGGCACTTTTCTTGGCTCACTGCAACCATGACCTGGGCTTAAGTGATCCTCCTACCTCGGCTTCCCAAATAGCTGGGACCACAGGCTCATGCCACCATGCCCAGCTAATATTTTAATTTTTGTGGAAATGGGGTCTCTCTGTGTTGCTGAGGCTGGTATCGAACTCCTGGCATCAAACCATGCTCCCACCTTGGCCACCCAAAGTGCTGGGATTACAGGCATGAGTCACCACACCTGGTGATACACCAGGAAATAGACATTTTCTAGCAGGGGCAGGGATGGTGATAGCATAATCTGATTTACTAAGGGTATTGAATAGATTTGGGCAGGTGGCAGAGCAGGCCAGGAGAAGGAAACCATTGATAATGTAGATAATGTGACCCAGGCAAGATATGGTGGTGGCCTGGACTAAGGTGTTCGTAATGGGGACGGGGAGAACCAGACAGACTTGCAAGAGAGTTAAGAAGTAGACTCCATACCAGGCACAGTGGCTCACGCCTGTAATCCCAGCATTTTGGGAGGCTGAGGTGGGAGGATCACTTGAGCCCAGGAGTTTGAGACCAGCCTGAGCAACATAGAGAGGCCCTATCTCTACAAAAAATGGAAAAATTTGCCATGAGTGGTGGCATGTTTCTGTGGTCCCAGCTACTCAAGAGGCTGAGGTGGGAGGATCACTTGAGCCCGGAAGGTCAAGGCTGCAGTGAGCTATGATTGTGCCACTGCACTCCAGCCTGGGTGGCAGAGTGAGACCGTCTCAAAAAAAAAAAAAGCCTAACATGATATCTCGTGCCTGTAATCCTAGCATTACTTTGGCCAGCTGAGGCAGGAGGATCATTTGAACCCAGGAGTTTAATACAAGCCTAGGCAACATAGCGAGATCCCAACTCATGAAGCAAATTTAAAAATCATTTTTGGCCGGGTGCAGTGGCTCATGCCTGTAATCCCAGCACTTTGGGAGGCCGAGGTGGGTGAATCACTTGAGGTCAGGGGTTCGAGACCAGCCTGACCAACATGGTGAAACCTCGTCTCTACTAAAAAGAAATACAAAATTAGCTGGGCATGGTGGTGCGCACCTGTAATCTCAGCTACTTGGGAGACTGAGGCAGGAGAATTGCTTGAACCTGGGAGGTGGAGGTTGCAGTGAGTGGAGACTGCGCCACTGCACTCCAGCCTGGGCAACAAGAGAAAAACTCCATCTCAATAAATAAATAAATAAATAATTTTTATATATTAATTTTTTTTTGAGACAGAGTCTCACTCTGTTGCCCAGGCTGGAGTGCAGTGGTGCAGTCTCAGCTCATTGCAACCTCTGCCTCCTGGGTTCAATTGATTCTTCTGCCTCAGCCTCCTGAGTAGCTGGGACTACAGGCATGTGCCACTACGCCCGGCTTTTTTTTTTTTTTTTTTTTTTTTTTTGAGCTCTGTCACCCAGGCTGGAGTGCAGTGGTGCGATCTCAGCTCACTGCAAGCTCAGCCTCCTGGGTTCACTCCATTCTCCTGCCTCAGCCTCCCGAGTAGCTGGGACTACAGGTGCCCACCACCACGGTTGGCTATTTTTTTTTTTTTTTTTTTTTTAGTAGAAACGGGGTTTCACCGTGTTACCCAGGATGGTGTCGATCTCCTGACCTCGTGATCCACCTGCCTTGGCCTCGCAAAGTGCTGGGATTACAGGTGTGAGCCACCTTGCCTGGCCTATTAAAATTTTTTAAATAGCAAAAGAAGTAGACTTCACAGAATTGGGAGTCAGGTGAAGAAAAGGAGGGTGCATAAGTTGAGCTGAATTCTAACTTGGGCACTAGGTGTCTTAGTGGTGCCTTCTTCTGGGGTAGGGAATCCAGAGGAAGAGCATGATTGCAGAGGGAGGTGAGGAGCTCTGTTTGGGACAGATTGAGTTTGAGTGGCCTGTGAGGCACCCAGCAGGTGGCTGGGCATTCTAGGCTGCAGGTGAGGAACAAAAGCTGAGAAGGAATGGACAGAGATAGAAAACCTAGAAGGGTATATTGATGCCAAGAGAGTGACAGCCAGAAAAGAAATGACTCGAGGAAAAGGGAGAACACCGCTGAGGCTCCTCCCCTCAGGCACCCCACACACACTTCCACAGACACAAATGCACTGGAGAGTTTTCTCTTGACAGCATTTTATTTGGTTCAAACGTGAAACTCAGACCCTGGCTCACCCACTTCTCATCGTGGCTGGAGTAGATTTGTCCTGGGGGGGGGGGATCATTGGCTTCTTATCGGGACATGAAAAGGGGAGCACATAGGTCACATCAAGTGTCAGGGCAGGGAGAGGCTCAGCGACTGCTGGCCGGGTAGGGTTTGGCCATAAGCCAGGAAAGGGATGCCTGGTACCACCTTTTAGACACATGCAGTGGAAGAGGAGACAATTCAGGAGTTGTGTTAGGGTTTGGGCTTAGAGCAGGCCTAGGGCAGAGTCAAGGCTCTGGACCAAGGGGTTCAGTAACTGTGGGCAGAAGACTTGTCCAGCTCACTGCGCTGCTCCTTCTGGGACTCTGTCACCACCTGTTGGGGACAGGGCACATGATGGGCACAAGCCATTCAGCGCCACCCTCCATCCTACTCCTTTGGATCATAGAGCCCCACTCCTTGGGGTAACCAGCAGAGACTCCTGTTTATCTATCCATGTTCTCTGTCTCCTCCTCTGTCTCTCCCCAACAATTACCCACCCTAAGTAAGATTAGCGACAGCCAGGCTGGGACTCAGAAACAATATGGGAAATGGTGGGGTCCTGGGATTAGGGGCCATGCCTCACCTCCCCATTCCGGGTCTCAATGGTCTTGATCAGAACCGTCTTCCGGCTGTGGCTGTCCTGGGGAGGCTCCACCTCAGGCACTGGAGAAAGTAGGATGAAGGATTCAAGGGGTAAGGCTTGGGAATATCTCCTCTTAGGCTCCCACTGCTATATCTGAGGGCAGGGGAGGGGCGGGGTGTGAGGAGTAGGGGTGGGTATAGGCCAAGATCCAGAAATTCCGTGAGGAGAACAGATCCCTGAGATGAGTCAGAGCAGGAGCCCAAGGAGCGCAGAAGTGGACAAGGAGAGGTACAGGCTGCAAGACAGACTCACCAGTCGTCTTTATACTTAAGGAGGCAAAAGAATGGACGGGCACGGAGATCCTGGAGGCGAAGCAAGCTGTCAGAGCCCCTGCCCAGGCCCCGGCCCTCCCCGCCCTGTCCCGACCCCTCCCTGCCCCGCCCCAGCAGCCCCACCCTCACCGGCTCTCCTCGCCCTCCAGCAGCTTGCGGTAGGTGGCGATCTCGATGTCCAGGGCCATCTTGACGTTGAGGAGCTCCTGGTACTCCCGCAGGTGCCGCGCCATCTCCTCCTTTAGCTGTCGCAGCTCCTCCTCGAGCCGCGCGGCGCCCGCCTGGTAGCCCCCCGCCTCCAGGGCGAACTGCTCCTCCAGCTCTCTCAACTGCCTGAGCAGCGCCTCGTTCTGGGGTAGGGGAGTGGAAGGGGCCAGTTGCGGAACATTTCATCGTCCGCTCCCCGGGCCCGGGCGCGCAGCTTCGTACTCACCGTGCCGCGCAGCCCGTCCACCTCGCATGTCAGACTCTGGATCTGGCGTCGGGACTCGTTCATCTCCTGCTTGGCCTGGCGCAGGGCCTCGTGGTTCCGGTTGGCAGCGTCGGACAGGTCCGCGTACTGCGAAGTGGGGGTAACCCAGGCTTGAGTCGGCTGGGAAGCGCGACACCACCCCAGCGCCCCGTCTCGCAGGCCCTCCCGGCTCTCGCACCTTGGACTTGTACCACTCCTCCGCCTCCTGCAGGTTCTTCGCGGCAATGCTCTCGTACTGCGCGCGGATGTCCCTCAGCGCTGCCGTCAGCTCCGGCTTCACCGTGGCTTCCACCTCCACCTGCTGCACCTGCTGGCTCTCCACACTCACCTGCAGGTCTCGCAGCTCCTACGGCCGGGAGCAGGCAGAGGATGGACAGTGGCGCAAATCCCACGCGGGCCACGCAGTTCGTGCACAGAAAAGAGAAGAAACGCTTGAACTAACAGAAGGGGGCGCCAGGGAGGGCGGGGCGTACAGCCCTGCGACTCCGCGGGCACGAGACCAGAGGCCAGGTTTCAGAGGTACAGCCCCGCTGCCCGCCGCCAGGTGGCGCAAGGGTGGGAGTCGAACCACCTGTAGACTGGGGTGGAGGGGCTGCGTCTACCCAGCATCGTCCTGATCCCCAGGGCGATGCCTCCGCTCCGCCCGCCAGCTCCAGCAAGACCACCCCACAACCTCAGGAGCCGCCCCTGATACTGGGCCCACTTACCTCCTCGTGCAGCTTCTTGAGGAATTCAATCTCATCCATCAGAGACTCAATCTTGCGCTCTAGTTCCAGGCGGGACAGAGTGGCGTCGTCCACATCCTTCGAGGGGTGGCAGTGGAGGTTCAAGATAAGTTAGGGGCTGCGCAGGCCGAGGAAGGACCAGACCTCCCTGTCTGCCTCGGGAGGCGTCTGGTTGCCCCCTTCTCCCCGCGCCCACCGATGCCACCTCTGGATACTGAGGTCGGGGGTTGGGGTGGGGAGGCTGAACTCGGAGAGGGGCTCGGACTCACCTTGCGGAAGAGCACGAGGTTGTGCTCCGCGTCCTCCCGCTTGCGCGTTTCCTCCTCCAACCTGATGGGAAGAGCGCGCAGAGGCTGAACTGCTGGGTCGCCGCCCAGCTGGCACCCCAGACCGCGCGCCCCCCGGGATCTGGTTAGAGGCTGTTGCTGCTGCCCAGGACTCTAAATGGAGGACTGAGGCTGCCTGATAAAATTGCCCCGCTTTCTCTCTAACGGACTGGGAGCTGAAAAGGGGGTTCCGTCATTACTCAGGAGAGGCGCAGATACCCACTTCTCCCACCTCCCCAGACAGAGCAAAGTGGGAGGCAAGGGGGACTTGGAGTCCGTGGGCAAGGATGCTGCCTGCACACACCTGGGTTGGTAAGGGGAGCCACACCCTTGGGCTGCTGATGGAGAGGGGAAGCGAGGGGAGGGAAGAGCAGCCGCCTCGACGGCCGCTTCGACCTCGCCTCGACGGCCGCGGTCCAGCCCTGCCCTCTGACCTCTGCTTGAGCGCCGCCAGGTCCTCCGCCAGCCCGTCGCGCTCCACCTGCACCCGGTCACGCTCGCGGCCCAACAGCTCCAGCTCTCGCCGCAGCTCGCGCAACTCCTGCTGGCACAGCTGGTCCGCGCGCGCCGGCTCCTGGCCCCGGGCTTGGCTCAGCTCCCCGCGCAGGGCCGCGTTCTGCTGCTCCAGAAAGCGCACCTTTTCGATGAAGTTGGCGAAGCGGTCGTTGAGCTCCTGCAGCTCCTGCTTTTCGTTGCTGCGCGTGGCCAGGAACTCCTGGTTGAGGGCCTCGGCCATGGAGAAGTCGAGGCGCTCCGAGGGCAGGCGCAGGAGGGCGCCCGCTCCCGCCCGGGGGCTACGGAAGCTGCCCAGGCGCACCGAGGAGCTCGGGGACGCAGAGCCCAGCAGGCGGCTGCTGGAGAAGCGGGAGCTGGACGAGTAGGAGAAGGCCCCGGGGGATAGTGAGGGCGGTGGCCCGAAGGTGCGGCGGTATGAGGTGGAGCTGAAGCCGGCCCGAAGGCCCGACGGGTGGTGGCTCATTGCAGCCGAGGATGGGCAGTCACCGTTGGCAGAGCTAGGCCGGGGGCTGGGAAGGAGCCGCAGACCGCTGCGAGGCGGCTTTATAGCCCTGCGGTCTCAGGGGGGGCACGGGCAGCTCCTCCTACTGGCCTGATGGCCCGCTGGAGGGGGGTTGTGTGGGGAGGGGGATGCCCCACCCTTGCGGAACAGCAGGAGCGCCTTCCCCTCCCTTCCCTGGTTGCAGGCCTCTGCCCACTTGATTGCCCCCTGTTGCAGCTGGAGTGGGGGTCACTACCTCCCAACAAGCACCCAAAGCTAGAACCTAGGGTAGGAAGGCCTGATTTAAACTAGGGTCCCTGAAAATTGCAAGGTAGAAGGACCTGAAGTTAAAGGGCAGGCTTCTGGCACAGGAGTAGGGAGGAGGCCAGCTGGAAGGAGAGTTGACCTGGCTTAGGCGCCATAGCTGGTGCCTTGACTTGCCCCCTGAAGGCCAGGCTCTACTTTCACCTGCTGTCAGCTACCCCTCCTTCACCACACCCAGAGTGGAATAGGAGACAGGGGCGCAGAGGCAGATCGGGCTGGGGAAGAGCTACACTCCCTAATCCCCAGGGCCCTGTGAAGGGCTGGTGCCTGGCGCCAGTTCTGCTGCTAATGGGCTGACCAGCCCTGCTTCCCCTCCCCCTCCCCTGAACACTGCCCAGCAGAGGTTGTCTGCTGATGTTTCAGCCTTAAAGACACAGCCCCTAAACCTAGACATACTCCCCAAGAAGCCCCAATGAGGTGGGTACATCATAGGGGGCTGAGGGTGGCTGGACCCAGCTCTGGATCCCACGCAGGAGGGTCTGCCCCATGCCCCGGGTTGGGCTGAGTGGGCCTTTTGTATTCTATCTGGGTTTACTGGATTCTCCCTGCCCCCAACCCCACACCAATTGCTGCTCAGTCATGGGCTTTACGGGAACCAGAGTGATTCCTGAGGTAGGAAGGGGAGGGCGGCTGAGGGGCAACAGCTGCTGCCAAGGCTGAGAGATGGACGGACTGGCAGGAGCTGGTTTCCAGTATTGATGAGTTGCAGGTACCAGGGATGGGTGGGGCTGGATGGGGAAGAGATGGGGAAAGAGAAGGTGCCCATCCCCAGCAGTCTGAAAGAGAGAAGGCCCCAAAACAGGTCCACAAACCTGCACACACAAACGGATGCATACACACAGCCTTGTATATGTGCACACACATTACATACACACAAATACACACACAATCACACACCCAACCACACCTCCCCTACCCCAGAGTTAGCGGGAAGGCTGATATCTGGCCTTTGTGTGTCAAACAGCTTCCAGAATGCAAGCACAACCTGCCCAGGAGTGGACAGAGGCAGCTCGGATCATCTGCAGGAGCCGGGTTGCTGAGGTCTGCTGGGTTTGCCAGGAACCATAGGGCTGGGGATGCTGCTGCTGCCGGGGACTCCAGCACTCTCCTGTGAGACAGGTCTGCCTCAGATGGGACCTGAGGACAAGAGAGTGCATCTGGGGAAGCAGAGTTGAGGCTCCTGCCTGGATATCTGGCTGGGGGTGAGGAGGGTGGCTCCCTGGCTGGCCAGCTCCTCAGTATTGCAGGGCAGCGTCCCCCTCCCCCCTCTGTGTGTCCTCTGAGATGGGCCAGGGCCAACGCCCTGCTCACGTCCCTACCGCCTTCGTCTCCTCTCCAGGCCCCTCCTTCCTTCCGGGCCATTAGTCTCTCCCTGCACAGCTGCCAGTTCCTTCTCCTTGATGGGTCTGGTTTGGTTGCCAGGGGAGTGGGAAGCGGGAGGAAGGGAGAGATGGGACAGGACGGATAAATGACAGCTTGGCCTCCCCCAATTCCTGGGAATGGGGAGGGGTAGGGTCCCACCTGGGATAGGGCCAGAAGGCTTGGTGGGTGTGAGGAGGGGGCTAGGGAAGCCTTGGTGCTTCCTGCCGCAGTCCTGGGCACTGAGCCCCAGCTGCCGTTGGCCTGGAGCCCCATCTATCCCAGATTTGGCCCCACCCTCCAGGAGCAGGGAGCCAGCGCTGCACCCGGAGAGGTGGGCAAGGCCTGGGGAGGACCAGCTCAGGCCCTGTCTACAGGGCGCTTGTGGGGAACCCAAGCCTACTGAGAGTAGAGGCTGCTGGGGCTGCAGCTGGGTCTGGGGCGTTCCAGATGGAGGTTCCGTCCTCACCCTGCTTAAGCGCTCTGCTGGCCACCTACATGCCTCGGAGGAGAAGGGACAGAGGGCTGCCACAGCAGGGCTCTGGAGCTGTGGATCAGGCCTGGGTGGGGAACTGCAAGGCAGAAGAGGCTCCTCCCCTCAAGCAGAAGGAGCAGGCCAGAGACACCAGGCGGAGCAAAGGTAGGCAACGAGTCTGGCTTAAGAGCTGGGCTCTGGCATCCAGCCGCCACACTTCCCATCTGATCCACAACTCTGTGTTGTAGAATTTAGGCTCATCGCTATGTCCCTTCATGTCCCTCAAGAAAAGGGAGATAACTGTAGCTTCTACCTCATAGTGTTGTTGGGAGGACTAAAGGAATAAATAAATACATGTGAAGTGCTTAGAACACACATCTTAAAGCCTAAAAATGGAAACTGGTTTTATTATTACTATTATTATTATTAACCTCCAGAGTGATAACGTCAGCCCCAAGAGCAGTGAGGGTCTGGCCTTCTTCTGGACTGTGCCCCTGGTAGCTGAGAGCAGTGCAGGACACAAGGCAGAAGAAGCCAAGTCCTCCCTGGCCTCACCCTCCCCTGGTGGACGGGGACTCTGGGCAAACGGCGCAGGGTCAATCATGGCTGCACACCTTAATTAGCTATGTGCTTTGGGTTTTCTGAGTGACTTAACCTTTGTTCACCCCATTTCTCTTTTTCTGAGATGGAGTCTCGCTCTGTCGCCCAGGCTGGAGTGCAGTGGTGCAATCTTGGCTCACTTCAAGCTCCGCCTCCCAGCTTCATGCCATTCTCCTGCCTCAGCCTCCCGAGTAGCTGGGACTACAGGCACCCACCACCACACCCAGCTAATTTTTTTGTATTTTTAGTAGAGGCGGGGTTTCACCGTGTTAGCCAGGATGGTCTCGATCTCCTGACCTTGTGATCTGCCCATCTTGGCCTCCCAAAGTGCTGGGATTACAGGCGTGAGCCACCGCGCTGGGCCACCCCATTTTCTTTATCCACAAATGGGAATGATAATAACAATACTTACCTCATGGTGTTGGGAGGATTAAGCAAGTTACCCTCTGTAAAGCACTTAGTGCTTGGCACCTAGTACATGCTGTAGAAGTATTTGCCAGTATTCTCATCGCCCCTCCTCCTCCTGCCTCCCTTGGCTGCTCTGATGAAGACTAGAAGAGAAACAACGATTGCATGTGTTCAGGGGTTTGCAGGGAAGGTGAGTAATGAAGTTTAGGTTACTGGCAAGAGTTCTATTTTTTTATTTTATTATTATTATTATTTTGAGAGAGAGTCTTGCTCTGTCACCCAGGCTGGAGTGCAGTGGCTTGATCTCAGCCCACTGCAACCTCCGCCTCCTGGGTTCAAGCGATTCTCCTGCCTCAGTCTCCCTAGTAGTTGGGATTACAGGTGCCCGCCACCATGCCTGGCTAATTTTTGTACTTTAGTAGAGATGGGGTTGCACTATGTAGGTCAAGCTGGTCTCGAACTCCTGACCTCAAATGGTCCGCCTGCCTCGGCCTCCCAAAGTGCTGGGATTACAGGTGTGAGCCACCATGCCCAGCCAAGAGTGCTATTAAATGTCAGGCCACGGACTCAGAGCTGGATTAGGAGGGCATGTAGGCAAGAGAGGGTGGGAGATTGGGAGAGTAAAGAGATCCATGGCTGGCCAAAGAACAGTCATAGAACAAAGACATGCCGGCGGAGTGCAGTGGCTCACGCCTGTAATCCCAGTACTTTGGGAGGCGAAGGCAGGCAGATCACCTGAGGTCAGGAGTTCGAGATCAGCCTGGTCAACATGGTGAAACCCCGCCTCTACTAAAAATACAAAAAATTAGCCGGGCATGGTAGCACACACCCATAATCCCAGCTACTTGGGAGGCTGAGGTAAGAGAATCTATTGAACCTGGGAGGCAGAGGTTGCAGTGAGCCAAGATCATGCCACTTCACTCCAGCCTGGGCGACAGAGTCACTCTGTCTCAAAAAATAAAAAATAAAAAGACATGCTAAGTTCCTCCCAGCCTTACCCTCTGCTTCAGCACATCCCTAATACTTGCATCTGTCACCTGGGGTTTCCTTGCCTCTCCACGTCTAGGATTGACACAAACCTCCACGCCAGGCCAGGCGAGGTGGCTCACACCTGTAATCCCAGCACTTTGGGGGCCAAGGTGGGCAGATCGCTTGATCCTAGAAGTTCAAGACCAGTCCTGGGCAACATGGAGAAACCCCATCTCTACATAACACACAAAAATTAGCCAGGCATGGTGCCATGCACCTGTAGTCCCAGCTACTTGAAAGGCTGAGGTGGGAGGATTACCTGAGTCCAGGAGGTCAAGTATGCTGTAAACCGTGACCGAACCACTGTACTCCAGCCCCAGTGACTGAGACCCTGTCTCAAAATAAATAAATAAATAACCAAAATAAAATTTAAAAACCTAAACCTCCACTCCACATCCTGGGTGAAGTCCAGGGTCCTCTCCAGGATTCCTTTGTCTTCCCAGCTTTATTTTGTTTTTATTTATTTATTTAATTATTATTATTACTATTATTTTTTGAGACGGAGTCTCACTTTGTCACCAGGCTGGAGTACAGTGCACGATCTTGCCTCACTGCAACCTCCACCTCCTGGGTTCAAGTGAATCTCCTGCCTTAGCCTCCCAAGTAGCTGGGACTACATCCTGGGCGCGCCACCATGCCCAGCTAATTTTTGTATTTTTAGTAGAGACAGGGTTTCACCATGTTGGCCAGGATGGTCTTGATCTCCTTGGCCTCGTGATCTGCCCACCTTGGCCTCCCAAAGTGCTGGGATTACAGGTGTGAACCACAGCGCCCAGCTTATTTTATTTTTATTTTTTGAGAAGGGTCTCACTCTGTCACCCAGGTTGGAATGCAGTAGCACAATCTCAGCTCACTACAACTTCCACCGCCCAGGCTCAAATGATCTTCCTGCCTCAGTCCGTGAGTAGCTGGGATTACAGGAGTGCACCACCACGATGGCGAATTTTTGTTGTATTTTTGGTAGAGATGGGGTTTCACCATGTTGCCCAGGCTGATCTCAAACTACTGAGCTCAGGTAATCCATCTACCTCAGCCTCCCAAAGTGCTGGGATTACAAGCGTGACCCACCATACCTGGCCCCCGAGCTTTATTTTTTATTTTATTTTATTTTTTTTTTGAGACGGAGTCTTGCTCTGTAGCCCGGACTGGAGTGCAGTGGCCGGATCTCAGCTCACTGCAAGCTCCGCCTCCCGGGTTTACGCCATTCTCCTGCCTCAGCCTCCGGAGTAGCTGGGACTACAGGCGCCCGCCACCTCGCCCGGCTAGTTTTTTTTTGTATTTTTAGTAGAGACGGGGTTTCACCGTGTTAGCCAGGATGGTCTCGATCTCCTGACCTCGTGATCCGCCCGTCTCGGCCTCCCAAAGTGCTGGGATTACAGGCTTGAGCCACCGCGCCCGGCCCCGAGCTTTATTTTTAAGTCCCTAGCTCCAAGTCCTTGTTGCCCCTGAATTGCCTGAATATATAGTTGCTCTTGCGATGTCCCAGATGTGGAACTCAGCACTGTTCCTTGGTTCCTGCGGTCCTATTTCCCCATCACTTAAGTAAGAACTGGGGCTCAGAGGGACCAAGTTGCATGTCTGAGCTTGTACCGTGAGCTAGTGGTGGTTTCCTCTCTGGAAGGGCGCATCCTGGTTGATCAGGCCCTGAGTGACCCTGCTGGTGTTCTGCGCTCTGTGCCCGCAGGACCCAAGGTGAGCCTCAGCCAGAAGGGATCCAGCACCACACTTTTGAAGGTAGACTCTCCCAGCCCAGTTTGGCTGCAGGGTCCCCACTGACAGAGTGGCTTTACCAGAGTGGAACTCTTTCCCATTGTCTCCACTTGGGGCTCCACTGCTCCCAGTTAGGGAGCACCGTGGGCATCTCTGCCAAGCTCATCCCTTCTCTCACTGTATCACATAGTAATGGCCACCCTTTGCTAGGTCTAACACATTTATTTAATCACTCCTAATCCTCACAGTAACCCTATGACATAGGTACTGTTACTATTCCCACTTCATAGTTGAAGAAACTGAGGCACAGCGAGATTAAGCAACTTTCCTAAGGTCACACAGCTAGTAACTAATAATCTGTTTATATGTCTGACTCTGACTTTCTGCTCCCTGACAATATGATCTTTGAGGGCAGCGATCAGATCTTACTCATCTTTTTGTCCGTGGTGTCTGGGGTGGGACCTAGGTCAATCAAATGTGTGAGAGTCACCAGAAAAATCTGTTGGTTGGAGGCCCCTAAAATGAAGCAAGGTATGTTGCTGCCACCTTCTGGTCAGAAGTCAGAATGACGTGCTGACGTGTTCAGTCTGCATCTATGTTGAATTCAAGACTCAAGACTCCTGGAACACTGGAATTTGGGGAATACTTCAAAATTTATTGTGACTTCTTTTTTTGTTTGTTTGTTTACAGATGATATTAATCCAAGGGGGTGTAAAATGGAGTCAGAGAAGCACTGGTATTAGGAGTTTGGAGCCCTCATTCCATTCTTTCCCTGAGTTCTAGGAGCCTCTTCTATTCCAGAACCCAAAAGACAGGGCAGGAAGACAAAATCTTTCCTCAACTCTTCACCATTCTCTACGATGTCCACAATCTCCAGTTCCACCCTCACTGTAAAATCACATCTCCATCCACCTGCCTGATCTTTCAGTCAGCCACTCCTCAGCTGGAGAACGGGAAATAATGGGCTGTGCCAGCGAGCCACACTCCAAGGGCAGAGTGCTCAGTGAACCTGCTCAAAGTGTGGCCTGTGCAGCTGCCTGAGGGTTGCCCGGGCCATGAAAAGGTAGACTCCTGGGTCCCACCCAGATCTTCTGAATCTTTAGAAGGGCATTGACAAATGCCCTAGTGATTTTTAAGTATTCCTGGATTAAAGTATTTTTCTTTAAATTGTCTACCTTTTACTCTGTTTTATTTTGAAAAAATCAAACCCAGGATAAAGTTGAAAGAATGCTGCTATGAACACCAATATATCCTTCCCTTGGATTTACCAGTTGTCAATGTTTTGCCACAATTCCTCCGGAAGTATTAGACGTCATTATATTTAATCTCTGAACACTTTAGCATGTGACTCCTAAGAACAAGGACATTTTCCTACATAACCACAGTAGGATTAGCTCACTAAAGACATTTAACATTGATTTGCCTTTATTTGTGTAAAAAAAATTGTAACTAACAAAAAAGACATTTAACACTGATATAACTATTATCTAATACACAGCCTATATTCAAATTCCCTCAATTGCCCCAATAACATTCTTTATATCTATTTCCAAGCAATCTAGGATTTGAAAATCATGAATTGTATTCAGTCATCACCTGAGCAGAAGGGTAAGGCTGGGATAAGGTTGGCATGTTTGAGGAATTGCAGAAAGGTCAGTGAGGCTGGCGCAAGGCAGATGAGGGAGGAGAGTGGGAAAGGTGAGGTTAGAGGCATGGCAAGGAGTCAAATATTATGAAGCTTTTAAAATCGGAGTAATGAGTTTATTTTAAATGCAATGAAAAGCCATTGGAGGGTTTGAAACAGGGAATAACTTAATCTGATTTATGATTTTTGTTTTGTTTTGTTTTTGAGACGGAGTCTCTCTGTGTCGCCAGGTTGGAGTGCAGTGGTGCGATCTTGGCTCACTGCAACCTCTACCTCCCAGGTTCAAGTGATTCTCCTGCTTCAGCCTCCTGAGTAGCTGGAACTACAGGCACCCGCCACCACGCCTGGCTGATTTTTTGTATTTTTAGTAGAGATGGGGTTTCATCGTGTTGGCCAGAATGGTCTCGATCTCCTGACATCGTGATCTGTCCGCCTCTGCCTCCCAAAGGGCTGGAATGACAGGCATGAGCCACCTTGCCCCACCCTGATTTAGGATTTTAAAAGGTCAATCTGAAGACAATTTCAGAGTTGGGACATTCTATAAGACTTTTTAAGAGTCCTAGACTCTTTAAAAACTTAATGTCAAAGCCAGGCACGGTGTCTCACACCTATAATCCCAGCACTTTAGGAGGCCTAGGTGGGCGGATCACCTGAGGTCGGGAGTTGGAGACCAGCCTGGTCAACATGGGGAAACCCTGTCTCTACTAAAAATACAAGAAAAAAAGAAGTTAATGTCAAAATAATAATAATAAAAAGTTTATATCATTTTTTGTTGGTGTTTTTTGGAGCTTTCATAACAAATTGCCACAAACTTGGTGGCTTAGAACAACAAAAATGTATTCTCTCACAGTTCTGAAGTCCAGAAGTCCAAAATCAAGGTGTTATTTTTTCTATTTATTTATTTATTTAAAATAGATACTGGGTCTCACTATGTTGCCCAGGCTGGTCTCAAACTCCTGGGCTCAAACAGTCCTCCTGCCTCAGCCTCCCAAAGAGCTAGGATTACAAGTATTAACCACTAGGCCCAGCTGAAATATGGCAAATATCAGCTGGGCACAGTGGCTCACGCCTGTAATCTCAGCACTTTGGGAGGCCAAGGTGGGCGGATCACCTGAGGTCAATAATTCGAGACCAGCCTGGCCAACATGGGGAAACCCTGTCTCTACTAAAAATGCAAAAATTAGCTGGGTGTGGTGGTGGGCATCTGTAGTCCCAGCTACTTGAGAGGCTACGACAGGAGACTCACTTGAACCCAGGAGGCGGAAGTTGCAGTGAGCTGAGATTATGTCACTGCAGTCCAGCCTGGGCAACAATGAGTGAAACTCCATTAAAAAATAAAATAAAATAGGCATTTATTAAAGACAGGGGTGGGTCTCAGACCACTGCCCCCAGTAGTTCTTTTTGTTTTTTGTTGTTATTGTTGTTTTACTTTTTAAACAGCCCCCTATGGATATAGGCTACCCCATAGGCAGTGTGCCCAGAGTAGCCTTTGTTTGCGTTTTGAATTTATGTTTTTATTTTTTAACTGCTCTTTGTGGAGTGGGGAAGGAGTCCTAAGCTCTTCCTTCTCAGGGGGATGCCCCAAGATCCTCTGGGTGGGAATGAGCAGTCATCCCTTTACCCAGGAAGGAAAGGGCAGGGGGAAGTGGGGACAACCCACCTCAGGACCGTGCTGGAGGTGGAGCGTGCCTGCAATCTCCTCCCCAGGTAAAGGGAGGATTTTTAGAGTAGACCACAGTCGGGGTGTCCAAGGAGGGCAGCAATCCTCTTCACCCCTGCCAACTCTGAGTACTGGGACTGTCCAAGAGGAGGTGCAGCCCTGATGTGGGCCCATCTGTTATCCCCCTCTCTCCTCCACACAACCTCTGAGCTCCTCAGCCTGGAACCCTGGAAGATTAGAGAAGGAGGAAAACTGGGATCACCAGGCACAGCCCCTCATCCCCAACCCCCTATTTCCTGCTGAAGATGCTGAGGGGGAGCAGTACTTGCAATTCTGTGAGCCGGGGAGAGATCTCGCCCTGGTACATGGTTATGGCTTTTCCCAGGCAGTGACTGGAGCACATGCGTGTGCCTGACATGAGACAGGGCAGGGGCCTGTGCCTATCAGGCCAGTTGTCAGAGGCTCTTCTTCAGTCACGACACTCTGCCATCCGTCTAACCCTGCCTCTTGCAGGGAGAGGTTGGGTGACAGCTGAACAGACAAATTCACAGGGTCTGAAGCCCTACAAACTGCCCCGCCTGCCCTCTGCTTGCAGGCTATGTAGGTGTTGGTTTGACAGCTGCCACCAGGACTGAGCTTCTGGAGTCAGTGGCTCTCATACCCAGAGTGATTTGATGGCAATGTCTGTCAGAAATTCTCTTGGCCAGGCACAGCGACTCATGCCTGTGAACCCAACATTTTGGGAGGTCAAGGCAGGAGAATTGCTTGAGCCCAGGAGCTCAGGACAAGCTTGGGCAACATAGGGAGACCCTGTCTCTACAAAAAATTTAAAAATTAGCTGGGCATGGTGGTGCACACCTGTAGTCCCAGCTACTTGGGAGGCTGAGGTGGGAGAATTGGTTGAGCCCAGGAGGTTGAGGCTGCAGTGAGCTATGATTGTGCCACTGCACGCCGGCCTGGGTGGCCAGGGGAGCCCCTATCTCAGAAAACAAAAACAACAAAAGAAGAACATTCTCTCACTCTCTAGTTGGATTCTTTCTGTAGTACTCAGCTATCTGTGCTGGCCCCTGGCTGGAGGGGAGGGCAGTGGCAGAGGGGATGGAGACAGGAAAAGGGAGAGTTGAGTGGGAGAGAGAGGGAAGTGGGAAATGAAGGGGGAAGAGAGGAGGGGAGAGGAGAAGGTAAATGGAGGTGACAGGTAATGGAAAGAGGGGAGGAGGAAGAATAGAGGAAACCAATGGGCCAGAAATGGAAACTTGGGCTTTTTCTTCTCACAGGCCCCAGAGCCTCCACACGGGGAGCAACCAGTCAGCTAACCCCATTCACATCCCAGAGCCCTCAGAGTCGGGTCTGGGTCTCATCCACGTCACCCTGCACCGCTCCGTGTCTACAAGATCCTTGGTCTGAAATAGCATGGGAGGCTCTGGAAGCTGTTGCATTGCCCTGGGGTCAGGCTCATTCTGATGGGTACCTAGGAGGGGGGCATTCCTTCAGGGTGGAGCCTCCTTGCTCTTCTCTACCCCCTCACATCAGGCCACAGGCCTCACTCATAGCTGTATGTAAAAAGGAAGAAGATGAGGCCAGGCATGGTGGCTCACGCCTGTAATCCCAGCACTTTGGGAGGCTGAGGCGGGTGGATCGCCTGAGGTTGGGAGTTTGAGACCAGCCTCACCAACATGGAGAAACCCCGTCTCTACTAAAAATATAAAATTAACCAGGCAGGGTGGTAGGTACCTGTAATCCCAGCTACTTGGGAGGCTGAGGCAGGAGAATCGCTTGAACCTGGGATGCAGAGGTTGCAGTGAGCTGAGATCGCGCCATTGCACTCTAGCCTGGGCAACAAGAGCGAAACTCGGTCTCAAAAAAAAAAAAAAAAAAAAAAAGGAGATGGCACACTGTTTGAACTTGCAGATGTTCTATCCTTTTTTTTTTTCCTTGGGACAGGGTCTTGCTGTCTCACCCAGGCTGGAGCACAGTGGCACGAACACAGCTCACTGCAGCCTTGATCTCCCAGGCTCAGTCAATCCTCCTACCTCATCATCCCGAGTAGCTGGGACTATAGGTGCGTGCCACAGCACCTGGGTAATTTTTAAATTTTGTGTAGAGACAGGGTCTCACTATGTTGCCAGGCTGGTCTCAAATTCCTAGCCTCAAGCAATCCTTCCTCCTCAGCCTCACAAAGTGTTGGTTTTACAGCAGAAGCCACCATGCCTGGTGTCTGTGTTCTTTTCATTTATGGTTTGAGTTTGGCAAAGGCACCTGGGAAGACTGGAAGGAAAAAGCAGATCCATTTGGTGGACCAGGAACTACAGGTGGAAGAAGGCAACATATGAGGAAAGAAAGAGGGGACCGGATCTTCACTCGCCCAAGGCAAGGTTTGCACTGGCAAAGGGGCTCTGCAAATTCAGAAGGGCCTTAATACTTTTTGGCCTGAATGAAAGCAGGGCCTTCGTATTTTTATTATTAATTATTTTACTACAAATTTCTGGCCAGTCACAGTGGCTCATACCTGTAATCCCAGCACTTTGGGAGTCTGAGGAAGGTGAATTTCTTGAGTTCAGGAGTTTGAGACCAGCCTGGGCAACATGGTAAAACCCCGTTTATCTTTTTTTCTTTTTTTTTTGAGACAGTCTTGCTTTGTCACCCAGACTGGAGTGCAATGGTGCGACTCGACTCACTGCAACCTCCATCTCCTGGGTTCAAGTGATTCTCCTGCCTCAGCCTCCTGAGTAGCTGGGATTACAGGCTCATGTCGCCACACCTGGTAGAGATGGGGTTTCACCATATTGGCCAGACTGGTCTCAAACTCCTGATCTCAAGTGATCTGCCCACCTCGGCCTCCCAAATTGCTGGGATTACAAGCGTGAGCCACCGTGCCCTGCCAAAACCCTGTTTCTACTGCAAAAGAAGGAGGAAGAGGAGGAGAAAGAGGAGGAGGAGGAGGAGGGGAGGAGGAAGAAGAAAATACAGAAAAAAATGTTTTTGTTTTTTTTTTTGGAGACAGGGTCTTGCTCCGTCGCCCAGACTGG
Source organism: Chlorocebus sabaeus (assembly GCF_047675955.1). NCBI lineage: Eukaryota > Metazoa > Chordata > Mammalia > Primates > Cercopithecidae > Chlorocebus > Chlorocebus sabaeus. The sequence continues at coordinate 46,986,507 of NC_132914.1, read as the reverse complement.
AGTGCAGTGGCACGGTCACAGCTCACTGCCTCCTGGACTCAGTTCAAGCCATTTCACCTCAGCCTCTGGAGTAGCTGGGACCACAGGCGCACACTACTATGCCTGGCTTCTTCTATTTTATTTTATTTTATTTTATTTTATTTTATTTTATTTATTTATTTATTTATTTTTGTAGAGACAGGGTTTTGCTATGTTGCCCAGGCTGGCCTCGAACTCCTGACCTCAAGTGGTCTACCCATCTCAGCCTCCAAAAGTGCTGGGATCACAGACATTAGCCACGGCGCCCAGCATAAAATAAGGAAAAAAAAATTATATTAACAATTACATAAGGCTTTAATGTTAGTTAGAATGCTTTTGGCAGGAAACAATAGAAGACCCAAATCAAAATGTCTTAAACAATAAAGGGACTTAAAATCTTGTAAAAACTTCGCAGCAGAGCAAGGTTTGGTGTCAAGGTTGGTTAATTCAGGGGCTTAGCACTCTATCGGGACCCATGCTCTTTTCAGCTTTCTGTGTTGCCTTGCTCTGAGCGGTAGCTTTTGTCCTCGTGTTTGTCCCCTTCTGGTCACAAGACAGCTGCAGTAAACTCAAGCACCAGGCACAAGCACAGGCACAATGTACTCACACAGTAATGCCCAGGGCTGCAAAAGGAAAATCCTTTCCCTGAGTTCTTTTATAAGAGCAAGGAAATTTTTGCAAGAATATCTTCCTTCCAACCCCCAACCGGCAGACATTACCTCACCTCTCATTTCCATAATTACATCACATGCTGGTTCCTTAACCAGACCCTGGCAAAACAACTGGAATTACCTTGATTGGCTTAGGGGAAGGTTCACCCTGGTTGTGAAGCCCAGCCCCTCCGATGCACATGGGTGTCCCACACCGGGACAGAGCTGGGTTGTGTTGGCAAGGGGAACAAGCTGGGAATGGCTTTGAAGTAGCTATGCAACAATGGCTACTGCCTATGACAGCCTCTTCTGTGACGTGTGGCATATACTGTCTCGAATTAGGATTATGCATGTGTGGTCTGTCTCTACAATCTGAGAAGCAAAAAGCTAAATATATTTCCTATAGTACCCAGCACAGTGACTTGCACCAAATAAGTGTTCCAAAAATAATGGACGAATAAAACTTGAAAGTTGAAAATGAAGCCCAGTGCGGTGTGCTATTGTCACAGCTACACAGGAGGCTGAAGTGGGAGGAGTGCTTGAGCCCAGGAGGTCAAGGCCAGCCTGGGCAATGTAGCAAGACTCAGTTTCTAAAAAAATAAACTTAGCAAGTATCAGGCTCAATTTTAAAAAAAGAAAAACAGCCGGGCATGGTGGCTTATGCCTGTAATCCCAGCACTTTGGGAGGCCGAGGTGGGCGGATCACAAGGTCAAGAGTTCGAGATCAGCCTGGCCAACATGGTGATACCCTGTCTCTACTAAGAATACGAAAATTAGCCAGGAGTGGTGGTGGGTACCTGTAATCCCAGCTACTTGGGAGGCTGAGGAAGGAGAATCGCTTGAACCCAAGAGGCAGAGGTTGCAGTGAGCTGAGATGGCGCCACTGCACTCCAGCCTGGGTGACAGAGCAAGACTCTGTATTGAAAAAAAAAAAAAAAAAAGAAAAGAAAAACAAACAAAAAACTGGAGATGATTGCCAGAATAGTATAATTGAATTACCTTTGCCAAGGGCATTTCAGTATTAGTTTACTCTTGGACTAGACATCTCTTGGAAGCCAAAGGAGATATTTGATAAAAATAGAGCAGTGTGCAGAGAGGTTGAAGGGAGACAGAGTGAGGTTTCATTCATACCTGTCCTCCTCCATGAGTTAAACTAATTTCTGTAGACAAGGTCTTTGTGTAATTAGGAAACCTTTATATTCTGTAAAACCTTTATAGTCTGTTCCAATTTTTAAAAGAGGAAGAGGCCAGGCGTGGTGGCTCACACCTGTAATCCCAACACTTCGGGAGGCCAAGGCAGGCGGATCACGAGGTCAGGAGAAGGAGACCATCCTGGCCAACATAATGAAACCGTGTCTCTACCAAAACTACAAAAATCAGCTGGGCATGGTGGCACATGCCTGTAGTCCCAGCTACTTGGCAGCCTGAGGCAGGAGAATTACTTGAACCCGGGAGGCGGAGGTTGCAGTGAGCCGAGATCGCAGGTTGCAGTGAGCCGAGATCGCGCCACTGCACTCCTGCCTGGCGACAGAGTGAGACTGTCTCAAAGAATAAATAAATAAATAAATAAAATAAAAATAGAGAGAGAAAAACAATCCAGTGGTGAAATTAGTGTTTAAAAGCATTTTTTGTATTATGACTAAAGCAGACATGTCTCTAGCTCTGGAAGGTTCATTGATTCTGACTATTGCTCTCCTGCTGCAGACTCGGAGGGAGTGTAGAGAAGGAAAGAACTGTTTTCCCAAAACCTGCTCGGGGCTGACATTGACAAATTCAGGGGCACTAGATTCTTGGCTTGAAAGGGGCAGTGACAGGCTAATGAGATGTCAGCAAAGGGGACCTATGTCACGGGGCCAGGGCCCGCTCCTGCTCCACAGCCCCCACACCCAAGGGTCTATTTTCTCTTCAGCTTCTGCTGCCTTGTGTCTCCTAGACAGTCACCCTGGCATTGGGCCCTAGGAGCCATCTGCCTGGGTCATCTCTGCCAGCTTCACTTTGCGGCCTCAGCTGATGGGCACTGACCACTCTGGCCCCAGGGCGTACAGCAGCGAGGCTCCAGGTGTGCGCTGTCCTGCCTATGCCTCAGCTGGTGTCCCTGTTGGCAGGAGACCAGGCAGGTGGCAGCAGCCATCCTCCAAGGACACTGTATCTCCCCGTGACCTGAGAATAGAGTTCAGAGGGAGGCCTGGACAAAAATGCCCCCTCACTAGAGAAGCTACAGCCTGGACAGTGGGGACCAGCTGGCTTTGCCATTTAAGGTCAGTGAGCTACCACCTGGGCCCAGGAACGGGGCTCCTGGGAGGTTTTCTGACAATCATTGGCATGATGAGATCTCCCTGCGACTACAGCTCCATCCAGTGCTCATGTGAGGGCTGGCCCCTGTTGGTCTCGTGCGCAAAGGGGCCTGGGAGGTGGCACTATCCCCCCAGGACTGGAAAGGCTGCCAGGGGCAGAGCTGATTTCCCCTGGGGCTCCTTAGTGGCTGGACAACAGAGTATAGTGAGCCTAGGCTTTGGAGCCAGAGCTCTGTAGTCAAATTGTAGTTCTGCCACTCATTCTGTAGGCTTAGGTTAGATATTCAATCTCTCTGAGCTATGGAAGTGGGTATAATAACATCACCTCCCAGGGTGTTGTGGAAACTGTGAAGGCACGTTTTCCTCCCACCCTGACACCACCCCTGACCTCCTTCAGCCTCACCCAGGACTGTCACACCACCTCCCAGCAGTCAGAGGCCTGAAGACAGATTTGTAATTGTGTAACCCACTTGGCCATCCTGTGGCCCGACAGATTCCTGCTGGAGAAGAGTCACTTGCCAGTTGTTTCCCAAACACAGTGACTGGTGGACAGGCAGGCCCTCAGCCCCTCAAAGTCGTTATCCCCCTCCTCATCCCAGCCCAAAGCACCTCTGCCCAGACACACTCACCTCTTAGTGGTCAGCGGCCTCTGTGTGGGGGAAGCAGGTTGCTCCTCTGGCCAGGTCAGGTGAGGGCAGTCTAAGCCCTCTGTCCAGACAGCCGGAACCGGGGGCCGCCGCCAGCCTCAGGAGCCCACATCCTCTTAGGCTGTGTCCATTTATTCCCATCAAGCCTCAGCGGCCTCAGCATCAGCATCAACTGCAGCTCTGGGTCCAGACTTTCCATTTGTGCTCAAGGGCAGATCAGATGATTGTCAGCCACAAAGCAGTGACCTAGACCTTGGGGTATATTTGTTCTTGCTGCAGGCTAACTTCTATTCACTTTCCCTCCAACACAGGAGGGGGAAATCATCTTTACAAGGACAAATGCCACCTCCCCCCCCCCCAGCCACTGGCACTTTGCTCTTCCAATTCCCCAGGCTCTATTCTACTGGAATATTTCTTCTCAGCTAAACTCTTCTCTCACCTTCTTTCACCCCAGACCTCTGCGGCTGCTTAAAGCTTTCCAACCTTTTTCACATCTTGGCACGTGTAGAAAATAATTCATCTGTAAGGCGTACAGAGGTAAATGGAGGGGGCTGCTCCTGGCCAGGGGTGACTGGCCCCAGGGAGGATGGGTGAGTCAGGCTTTCCAGGTTCCACCATGTCATTCTAAAAGCCAAAGGGATCCTATAAATGCACCCTGAATCCCATTCTCATGGCACCCTGCTTGGGAAATGCTAGTATCATGGGGTGTCACACTCGCCTAAGCTTTGTGATTTATCTGCTCCTTTTCATATGTGGGTGTCCCATTTCCTCCAGTGCTTGCACTATGGCAGTCAGCAGTTCTCCTGGGCTGGGAAGGTCTCGAAATCCCCTCTGGCAGACTGGCCGGAATCTTCAAGGTTCACCTTCTTTCCAGGTATCCCACCCCGTTCCCCTGCCCAGGCTGCAGGAAGAACCTGGTGTATCTGAGAAGTAGCAGTGGCTGAATTTGTGCTGGGGTCTTACCTTGCCCCGAAGGACATAAAACCATAGTTGCTCTTGACAAATGCTCTATAAAATCATCCTGAGCACATAGTTGAGGCATCTCAGGCTGCAAAAGCATGCTGTGCTATGTATGCAAATACAACATAGACATTTACAATTTTTTTTGAGACTTTAAAATTTTTTTAAGGGAAAAAAATAAATTGTTGTCCCTTAGGCTGGAGTGCAGTGGCACGATCTCAACTCACTGCTACCTCCACCTCCCGGGCTCAAGCAATCCTCCCACCTCAGCCTCTCAAGCAGCTGGAACCACAGATGTGCACCACCACACCCAGCTAATTTTTTGTATTTTTAGTAGAGACAGGGTTTCGCCATATTGCCCAGGCTGGTCTTGAACTCCTGAGCTCAAGTGATCCACCCGCTTCAGTCTCCCAAAGTGCTGGGATTACAGGCGTGAGCCACTGTACCCAGCCAAAAAAATGCTCAAAATAGAGACAAGGTCTCCACTGTTGCCCACGTGCTGGTCCTCCTGGGTTTAAGCAATCCTCTCACCCTGGCCTCCCAAAGTGCTGGGATTGCAGCTGTGAATCCCAGCGCTGGCCTTAAACATACACATCTTTCAGATGCAATTCTCACAGTAAAGGGGCTAAAGTGAGCAATGGGTAAGGGATACAAAACACCTTTGGGAAAGGGATGGTAACTGGGTACCATCAGAATAAAGTCACGGAGGAGAGGTGAGTTATGTCTGCAACTGTGCCCCCAGGGCCCATCTGCTGCCACTCATTAGGCATTCCCACTCACGCAAGCACCCAGGCACCAAAACCGATTCCTCCCTTCTGCATGAAGCCTGACCTTTTAGTCATTGTCCTTTCCCATTGCTCAGAGTTCAACTGAGTACCAGGCACCAAGCTCTCCAGCTACGTGTAACACTCATGCCCCTTCACCCGTCTGCTCTCAAGAACCACGGTCCTCCAACAGGTGCTTGGAAAGAAGTCCAAATCAGAAAACTCACCCCTCTCCAATCTTTCGTACACATGCATATTACTCCTACTTTAAATAATCTCCATGACATACAATTTGGGTCAAGCATGAAAAACCAGTGACTGGTGTTTTGTCTGACAGCTTCACTTTCTCTAAGCAATAACCCCTTCAGTGCAAACCATCTTTACCATTGTAGGTTTCAGCTAAGTATGAAATAAATCAGGATTCCAAGCCCTTCTCATGCGACCAATACTTTATTAAAGATTGACAGCAATAGTTCTGGCAGTGTGGTTGGGCACCTGAATTTTGGCTCCAACGTTTACTGTTATCTAACCCTTTGCTACTGTACATGTGGTCACATCAGACCAACAGCATCATTTGGGAGGTTATTAAAAAAAAGTATCTAGGGGCCAGGTGTGGTGGCCCACTTCTGTAATCCCAGCACTTTGGGAGGCAGGACTGCTTGAGCCCAGGAATTCAAGGCCAGCTTAAGCAACATGGCAAACCCCATCTCCACCAAAAAAAAAAAAATTACAAGAATCAGCCAGGCAGGTGCCACACACCTTTAGTCCCAGCTACTTGGGAGGCTGAGGTGGGAGGATGGCTTAGCCCAGGTCAAGGAGGGGCGGTGAGCTATGATGGTGCCATTGCACTGCAGTCTGGGCAACAGAGACTATCTCAAAGAAAAAACAATTAAGACATGTCTGAAGCCTCACCTCAGGCCTATAGACTTAGAACCTGCATTTTGTTTTTAAATGCGAGTCAGGGGTCTCCCTGTTACCCAGGCTGGAATGCAGTCGTACAATCACTGCTCACTGCAGCCTCAACCTCCTTGGGCTCAGGTGGTCCTCCCACCTCAGCCTCCCAAGTAGCTAGGACTATAGGCATGTGCTACCATACCACACAAATTTTTTTTTTTTGGTAGAGATGGGGTTTCATCATGTTGCCCAGGCTGGTCTCGAACTCCGGGGGCTCAAGTGATCACCCAACTTGGCCTCCCGAAGTGCATGAGCCACCAGGTTGACCCCAAACCTGCATTTAATATCTACTGTTGGTTCACATCCATTTTTGTTAGAGAAGCACTGGCTCAATCTGAACTTGTTTCCTTGCTTACAAAATGATTCTATAACCACTCACTTCAGGCCCAAATTAAAAACAGATAAACCAACAAGCTGGGCAGTGGCTCATGCCTATAATCAAAACTTTGAGAGGTTGAGGCAGGAGGATCACTTGAAGCCAGTTCAAGACTACCCTGGGCAGCATAGCAAAAACCCATCTCTACAAGAAATAAAAATAGCTGGGCATGGTGGTATGCACCTGTAGTCCCCAGCTACTCAGAAGGCTGAGGCAGGAGAATCACATGAGCCCAGGAGCTCAAGGCTGCAATGAGCTATGATCATGCCACTGCACTCCAGCCTGGGCAACAGAGCAAGACCCTCAAGTCAGGTGGTTCATCTATCCAACTTTAACTGGATCAAGTATTTAAGTCAGCTAGACATTTAAAATGGAAATATCACTTTTATTAACAATTTAGGGCAATAGACATTTACAGAACAAAAATAAGACAGTTCCAAGACAATGGAGTGTAAAAGTACAGCACACAGGTTAATACTCTTCACCCTCATCCTCTCCATCAGCACTATCTGCTCCAACCTCCTCATAATCCTTCTCAAGGGCAGCCATGTCCTCACGGGCCTCAGAAAACTCGCCTTCCTCCATCCCCTCACCCACATACCAGTGAACAAAGGCACGCTTGGCATACATCAGGTCAAACTTGTGGTCCAGGCGAGCCCAGGCCTCGGCAACAGCTGTGGTGTTGCTCAGCATGCACACAGCTCTCTGTACCTTGGCCAGGTCTCCACCAGGCACCACAGTGGGAGGCTGGTAGTTGATGCCAACCTTGAAGCCAGTGGGGCACCAATCCACAAACTGGATGGTACGCTTGGTCTTGATGGTGGCAATGGCAGCATTGACATCTTTGGGAACCACATCACCACGGTACAACAGGCAGCAAGCCATGTATTTACCATGGCGAGGGTCACATTTCACCATCTGGTTGGCTGGCTCAAAGCAAGCATTGGTGATCTCTGCTACAGTAAGCTGTTCATGGTAGGCTTTCTCAGCAGAGATGACAGGGGCGTACGTGGCCAGAGGGAAGTGGATGCGGGGGTAGGGCACCAGGTTGGTCTGGAATTCTGTCAGGTCAACATTCAGGGCTCCATCAAATCTCAGGGAAGCAGTGATGGAGGACACAATCTGGCTAATAAGGCGGTTAAGGTTAGTGTAGGTTGGGCGCTCGATATCGAGGTTTCTACGACAGATGTCATAGATGGCCTCATTATCTACCATGAAGGCACAATCAGAGTGCTCCAGGGTGGTGTGGGTGGTGAGGATGGAGTTGTAGGGCTCAACTACAGCTGTGGAAACCTGGGGCGCTGGGTAAATGGAGAACTCCAGCTTGGACTTCTTGCCATAGTCAACTGAGAGACGTTCCATGAGCAGGGAGGTGAACCCAGAACCAGTTCCCCCACCAAAGCTGTGGAAAACCAAGAAGCCCTGAAGACCGGTGCACTGGTCAGCCTGCAAAATAAAAACGTTTCATTTTAGTGTTGTGAGACATCTGGTGAAACCTGCAGAGGACTTCTATAAATCTATGGCTACACCAATTCCAATTTTAAAACTTTTCTGGGCCAGGTGCAGTGGCTCACGCCTGTAATCAACACTTTGGGAGCCCATGCATTCAAGACTGATGATCATGCCACTACACTCCAGCCTGGATGACAGAGTAGACTCTGTCTCACAACAAAACAAAACAAAACAAAAGCTTCTAAGTGCTAAGTGATTCAGAGCAACTTTTCACAATCAAGTCCTTGAGCAGAAAACCTCTGCTAAGACTATTTTAAGATGAACTATTTCCTCAGGCAAAGGAATCACAAGGTCTAGGCTTGCATGCACGACTCAAGTTTTGGTAACTGGGAGGGCAGCCTCTGGTTCCCTTGCTGTGGCCACAGAACAGGGCAGTTTCTTAGTTGGAGCGCTCCTAAGGGGCAGGCCCAGGACCACCAGCCCAGTACAGTGGATGTCTTATAAAGATTTGGCAGCTGCTTTCTGAGGTGGAACAACAGAATAGCCAAAGTTCTAATACCCTGGTACTGGAGTCAGGCTGTGTCAGGATCTGGCTGTACCAGTTCCTTACTGTATGACCACATTCATTTCTCAGTGTTTCCACTGATTAAATGAGAATAGTAATCTACCTTAGGTTGAGAATTAAATAAGTACTTAGCATAGTGCTTGGCACAGTAAGCACCCAATATATGATACCAGGTACCAAGAAGTCCATTCATTTCGGGTAAAGTGACACAACCACAATTCCATGAGACCTCAGATTGTTGGGGATTTCTTCCACCTAACTGGGCTATTTTGGTTAGCAAATTGCTACTTTAAGAAGGAATGATTTTGACCTTCCAAATAAAGCATTCTGTTGTAAATTCTTGCTTCTCCAAGTGATGGGGCTCAGATTTGTGAACATCTCTACTCAGCTCCCTCATAGCCTGTGGGTCCATAAACTACATGAGATCAATGCACAGGACAGACTCTCACCTACCAATTACACCCATTAAGCCTCCTGTGAACCCAGTAACGCTAAGGACAAATGCAATTATTTTGGCAGGCAATAAACCTCACTCCAGAACCCTAACTAGCTACTAGGTTTATTTGTCCCTAAAGGCAGGTCCTGATTTCCAAGTCAGTGCTTGTAACTAAAGCTTAGTTTTTAAGCATAGGAAACATCAGTCCAGTTTTTCTGGGAAGACTACGTAAACATTTGAGGAAAGTATGAAGCCATGAATGATGAGGCCATTCTTTTTTTTAGAATGGAGCAGTCATGGCTGGGCTTAATACAATGTGATTTTCTTGACAAGTTACTCTGCCCAGGCCATCATGCTTGATCTCTGGTTAATTACTTACAAGCTGCCCACATGCCTAAGGAGCAAAGAGTCTTCTGATTGCCAGGCTCTTAAAGTGATCCAAACAGCACACTTCATAAGGAAGCTCCCGACTCCACTTTCAGCTGTACTGGAAGTTTCCACTGTTGGCTGTTTCTTGTCAGTGTGACACTGGTTTCTTGTTCTCTGAACTTTATTGACATGAAGGAACCAGTCCAGATTTTTTAAAAGTGACTTTAATCAATTAGTTGTATATAGAAGTCAGCCACCTACTCAGTGTGACTAAGATGACCTCAAAAGGGGTGTCTCAGCTTGAATCAAAATAGGCTAATGAGCACTTCCTCCTACCCCATAGTTATCCCATAAACCCAAGACCATCTGGTTCAGAGATCCAATTAATTTAGTGAGCAGTTGCATTTTAGTTGCAATGCCAATAGTCTCATTTCAGTTGGAAAGAATGATTTTTGTAGTTTGGTCTCAGAACCACAAAGGAAACTCTTGCCCCACTTTATTTAAAGTACTATATTTACCAGCTTGCGAATTCGGTCCAACACGAGGTCAATGATCTCCTTGCCAATGGTGTAGTGCCCTCGGGCATAGTTATTGGCAGCATCTTCCTTGCCTGTGATGAGTTGCTCAGGGTGGAAGAGCTGACGGTAGGTGCCAGTGCGAACTTCATCTGGAGAAGATGACGGTGAAGAGCAGGGGAGAGGGAAAGAGTGGGTGAGTGAGTGACTAGCGGAGCCCCCAGGACAGACCTCCTGTCCGAGCAACCTGGGATCTCACTTGGATTACTGAGGTCAACTCACCAATGACAGTAGGTTCTAGGTCTACAAACACGGCCCGGGGCACATGCTTGCCAGCGCCCGTCTCACTGAAGAAGGTGTTGAAGGAATCATCTCCTCCCCCAATGGTCTTGTCACTTGGCATCTGGCCATCAGGCTGGATGCCATGTTCCAGGCAGTAGAGCTCCCAGCAGGCATTGCCAATCTGGACACCAGCCTGGCCAACATGGATGGAGATGCACTCACGCTGTGGGAGGAAGAAAGGAAAATGTCAGGATATGATACATCAGATGGGACATTTAGGAATGATTCACACCTAATGACTGATTAACCTTCAAGACAGATAACTGGCTGGGTGCAGTCACTCACGCCTGTAATCCCAGTACTTTGGGAGGCTGAGGCAGGTGATCACCTGAGGTCAGGAGTTCGAGACCTGCCTGGCCAACATGGCAAAACTGTGTCTCTACTAAAAATACAAAAAAAAAAATTAGCTGGACATGGTGGCACACACCTGTAAGTCCCAGCTACTTGGGAGACTGAGGCAGGAGAATCACTTGAACCCAGGAGGTGGAGGCTGCAGTGAGCTGAGATCACACCACTGCCCTCCAGCCTGAGTGACAGAGATTCCATCTCAAACAAAAAAAGATAACCATTTTTCAGCAGGCCACTCCTGCTCAGGGACTATACTTTCAAAAGTAAAAATTTTTGAAGATCTAATTCAGCAAAAATGCCTTGGAAAACCAAAGATATGTTCATGAACTACTCGGCAAGACCAGACCGTTGCTTTGTAGCCACAGTAGATATGATTCCTTAAACTAAGGCAAAATTCCCCTTTCCAGCTCTGATTCATTCTCTGAATGATTGTGTAACTACTGAGCTCATTCTGGTCCTGCTTTAATCCTATTCTTTGGGAGACAAAGGCTTCTCCCTCCCTCCTTTAAAACCAGCTTAAACCAGCAAACTACAGCCATATGACTCATGAAGAAAATGCTGGATAAGCAGCAGTTAGCTGTATTTTAAAAACTGTGGTCAGAGGCAGCTTTTTAACCATGTGGAAGAATCTGTTAGGAAGAACATTTTTCCTTCACCATCAAAACATCTCCCGGAGAGGGAAGACCATAATAATAAAGGCTAGAAATGTTACCAAGACTTTACTGATAGGTTAAGAAATTAGTTGTTTCTGGCCAGGTGCTGGCTTACACCAGTAATCCCAGCACTTTGGGAGGCCAAGGTGGGCAGATCACCTGAGGTCAGGAGTTCAAGACCAGCCTGGCCACATGCTGAAACCCCATCTCTACTAAAAATACGAGAATTAGCCGGGCGCGGTGGCTCAAGCCTGTAATCCCAGCACTTTGGGAGGCCGAGACGGGCGGATCACGAGGTCAGGAGATCGAGACCATCCTGGCTAACCCGGTGAAACCCCATCTCTACTAAAAAAAAAAAAACACGAAAAACTAGCCGGGCGAGGTGGTGGGCGCCTGTAGTCCCAGCCACTCGGGAGGCTGAGGCAGGAGAATGGCGTGAACCCGGTAGGCAGAGCTTGCAGTGAGCTGAGATCCGGCCACTGCACTCCAGCCTGGGTGACAGAGCAAGACTCCGTCTCCAAAAAAAAAAAAAAAAAAAAAAAAAAAATATATATATATATATATATAAATATATGAGAATTATCCAGGCACGGTGGTGTGCGCCTGTAGGTCCCAGCTACTTGGGGTGAGCTGAGGCATGAGAATCACCTGAACCCAAACCAAGGAGGCGGCGACTGCAGAGATCTCACCACTGCACTTCAGCTTGGGAAACAGCGCCAAGACTCAGTCAGTCTGTGTGTGTCTCTCTCTCTCTCTCTCTATATATATATATTTTTTTTGAGGTAGACCAATTTAGAAGGGCCAGAGGGGCCAAAGCAAAATATGGTTAGAAGTTACCAAACCCACACCTGCTTAGTAAAATAAGGCAACAAACATAGAATCTGTACAGACTTAACAGGAACACAAAACAGGTGTTTAGTATTTCATCATAAGTCAGATTAGCCACTTTGGAGACTGGCAGAGCACTCGATAAGTTCTCAAAGGGCCTGGTCTCATAACCCAAGAGATAATAAAACCCTAATTACTCACAACCTTTAACCTCCTTCCCGCCTACACTCCCCATGAAATAATCAAGGTCTCCTGACCACATCAGCAAGCTCAGTATCACCTGTGTCTACTTGCCCAGCTCCAGGTCTGTGGGAGAACAGGAGCAGTTTGTTCTAATGAGCCCATGATTATTTACCATTGCATCATGTTTACCTTTTTCTTTCGAGAAAAAGTCTCGCTCTGTTGCCCAGACTGGAGTACAGTGGCATGATCTTGGCTCACTGCAAACTCCGCCTTCCAGGTTCAAGTGATTCTCCTGCCTCAGCCTCCCAAGCAGCTGGGATTACAGGTGCCCACCACCATCCCCGGCTAATTTTTTATTTTTAGTAGAGATGGGGTTTCACCATGTTGGCCAGGTTGGTGTTGAACTCCTGACCTCAGGTGATCTGCCCACCTCGGCCTCCCAAAGTGCTGGGATTATAGGCGTGAGCCACCACGCCCGGCATCATGTTTATCTTTAACTGGACTTTGGAAACGCCAAAGCCCCAAAAAGCTGGAGATTGATACCTGACCATGATGGCCCCCAGGCCCAAGGAGATAAAATATCTAAGATCCACTCATTTTAACAAAATGCTTCTTCTGTTTAAATGCTTCTTCTATTTTGGCACCCACAATCTTTCTTTCATTGCTCAGCCTAAACTGTCTTCTTGACGCTTAGCAGGCAATGTCCTCGGCCACTGCCTTACCCTCCACTCTCCCCTGGCCACGTGGGAGAAAGTGAGGCACAGGTGGAGTCAATTGGTCTAGTGTTCACTGGATAAGCAGCTTTCCTCTCGTTAAAAAACAAGAAAATTTAACCAGTGTTCGCCCAAATCAGTCTGCTGCCGCTCTTTTTTTTAAATTTTTTTATTTTAAAAACAGAGTTTCACTCTTGTCACCCAGGCTGGAGTGCAGTGGCACCATCTCAGCTCACTGCAACCTCTGCCTCCCAGGTTCAAGTGATTCTCCTGCCTCAGCCACCTGAAGCAGCTGGGATTACAGGCGTGAGCCACCGCGCCCGGCGGCTCTCCTGCTTTTTAAAAGGTCTCAACTACTTTGTGAATCACACTTTTACCAGTATCTTTTTGGTATTGCTTGAAAAGAAACAATAAGTTGTACAGAGCGACATATACATGTATTTACATATGATTTTTATATTTAAATTCATATATGTATTTTTGAGATAAGGTCTCGTTGGAGTGCAGTGGTGGGATCTAGGCTCACTGCAGCTTCCACCTCCCAGGCTCAAAAGATCCTCCCACCCCTGCCTCCCGAGAAGCTACGGGCGCACATCAAGATGCTCAGCTAATTTTTGTATAGACGGAGTTTCACCGTGTTTCCCAGGCTGGTCTCGACCTCCTGAGCTCAAGCGGTCCTCCCGCCTCAGACTCCCAAAGTGCTGGGATTACAAACATACGCCATCGCGCCCGGCCTAAGATAGTTGTTTTCAATACTTCTGGAAGCTTTATGGAGAACACTCAAGTTATGTATAATTTCACGTTTCTTGAAAACCGAACTAAGAACACGTGGTACTAGTTTACTCTGGGATTTCCGTTTTTTTTGAGACGGAGTTTCGCTCTGTCGCCCAGGCTAGAGTGCAGTGGCGCGATCTCGGCTCAGGGCAACCTACGCCTCCTGGGTTCAAGCGATTTTCCTGCCTCAGCCTCCCGAGTAGCTTACAGGCGCGCGCCACCACGCCCAGCTTTTTTTTTTTTTAAGTAGAGACGGGGTTTCACCACGTTGGCCAGGCTGGTCTCGAACAAGTGCTGGGATTACAGGCGTGAGCCACCGCACCGGGCCAACTCTGATTTTATAAGAAAATATCCTTTTGTGGACGTGTTTTTAAACCCGGCTTAAGTAGAAAGCTCCAGCTGTAAACCTACCACTAGATTAACACCAGAAATGCAGGTTTAGGCAACGTGAAAGTTAATTATTCCCTTCCAGGGAGGGGACCGCCTCCATCCTCAGGTGGACTGGCGCAGTTGGAAGCTCTCCCCAGGGCCGGGCCACAGGTGACTCAGCAGCGAGTCACTGGGTGCTGGAGAGCGGGCGCCAGGAAGTGCTGCACCGTCGGTGCGGGAGCGCACGAGGGCCTCCGGAGCCCGGTGCGTAAGGCAGTGGGAAGGAAAAGTCGCTTGAGAAAACGTGGGGAGGGATTTTTAGTTTAAGTTCTTGGAGACCAATGACTAGGCTCCTTGACCTTCCTCCCTATACAGTCGCGGGCCCTGCGGGGAAAGCCCTCACTACGATCAAGTGGGCTTTCCATTTCCACTGAGGGCGGCACCCGGGACAGGTCTTCGGGACCGAACTGGTGTCTGCCCAGTGAACTCGACCTTCCAGTCCGGCCACAAGCCAGGTTAACCGGAGGGGACTGGGGCCATCTGGAACTGTCCTGGGCGAGGCCCGAGGTGCAGGCGGTAGTTCCCGGGCCCGCCGTCCCCTGGGACGCGCACTCTTCCCCAGCCCCGAGGGACCCCACTCACCATGACTAGAACTTGAAGGGGTCTGCGGCGCTGAAGGAGGCGAAGGGCGACAAGTATCTCCCACTAACAGACTACCAAGGAGTCCGGGGGAGAAGTAGTGAAAGGGTGGCCGGCCCCGAGGGGCCTTATATACCCGATTCCCGGCCACGTGTCCCGAGGGCGGGCCCCGGGCCCCGCCCCGGGCCGCCGCGGCCCCACCTTCGAGCCCTGGCCTGCGCCAGGCCGCACCCGCGGAGTTGGGGCGCGCGGCGCTGATTGGCTGATTCAAACGTTCAAACCAAACTCGTCGGAAGGAGCCAGAAACAGGAAGGGGAGGAAAGAGAGGAAGGGTCCTGGGGCTGGGGAATGGCTGGGACAGGGGCGGAAGCGTCCACTGGGAGGAGGGAGCAGGCCAAGCGTCTGGCCCGTCCCCAGTGGGTGCGGGGGCGTCAGGTGGGCAAAACCCCAGCGAGGGGAAACGCCAGGTAAGAGGGCGACCGCGCCCTGGAGGGAAGCCCTTCCTGCACCGCCCCGGCCTCGCCTCCGGTCCCCGCGGCTGCGCTCCCTACGCAGCCGGGGAGGCGCCGACGCCGGGGCCAGGCTGCGGGTTCCGCCTCGGAGTCCTGGCTGCCGGGCACCCCGGCTGGGCCCTTGGGCGCCCGCTCCCCTCGCTGCTGAGGGCTGTCCAGAGAGAGGGCTTGCTCCGCACTCTAGGTCTGAATCACCACGAACGCGCCTTAAACCCTATTCCCACCTTTTTGGCTGCTTTTCCTTACCTCCTCTTTAAATGAACCTTGGCTCCTAACAGTCTCCTCCCTATAGCTGCGAAAGCGTTTTTTTCAGCTCATTAGGATAATGAATAGCTTCCAGTTTTTGATTGCTAACTATGCAGAGTAGTTGGCTTTTTTTTTTTTTTTTTTTTTTTTTTTGGCGGGGGGGGCGGTACGGAGTTTCGTTCTGTCACCCAGGCTGGAGTGCAGTGGCGCGATCTCAGCTCGTTGTAACCTCTGCCTCCCGGGTTCAAACGATTCTCCTGCCTCAGCCTCCTGAGTAGCTGAGACTACAGGCGCGTGGCACCACACCCGGCTAATGTTTTGTATTTTTAGTAGAGACGGGGTTTCACAGTGTTAGCCAGATGGTCTCGATCTCTTGACCTCGTGATCTGCCCGCCTCGGCCTCCCAAAGTGCTGGTATTACAGGCGTGATCCACCGCGCCCGGCCGAGTAATTGGCTTTTCATATCACATGATCACATTTCATTCATATGACAAGCCCTATGAATTATTATCCCGTTTGCAGATGAGGCAAGTAGGGCTCCTAGGAATTAAATCCTTCAACACTAACTTGTACTGCTTCATACTAAATGTGCCTCTCTGACCATCTCTGCCAAGGTTTCTGAGAAGCGCCCTTTATTTCTGTTGTTTTTGTTTCTCTGCAACTCTATCACGTTATCTTAGCTCATGAATTCCTTGACCATCTCTGGGAGACACAGAGTTTATGGAAATATTGAGAGAACAAAAGTGAATTTTCTGGCTGGGCACGGTGGCTCACGCCTGTAAGTCCAGCACTTTGGGAAGCTGAGGCAGGCAGGTCACTTGAGGTCAGGAGTTCAAGATATATACTTCAACTCACACATACATATGTGTAGAGATTTTAGTCTTAGTAGAGCTTTTCAACTTTTTCATTCATTCCCCAGATATATTTAGCACAGTATCCGAGGTGCTTAGGGAATATGTGTGAGCAAAACTGATGGCCCTGCCTCATGGAGAGTATATTCTAGAGTGGGATAAGGAAGAAAACGAACAGGCCTGGCGCAGTGGCTCAAGTCTGTAATTCCAGCACTTTGGGAGGCTGAGCTGGGCGGATCACTTGAGGTCAGGAGTTTGAGACCAGCCTGGCCGATATGGTGAAATCCCATTTCTACCAAAAAAAAAAAAAAAAATACAAAAATTAGTCAAGCATGGTGGTGCACACCTGTAATCCCAGCTACTTGGGAGGCTGAGGCAGAATTGCTTGAACCTGGGAGGTGGAGGTTGCAGTGAACAGAGATTGTGCCACTGCACTCCAGCCTGAGTGACAGAGACTCTGTCTCAGGAAAAAAAAAAAAAAAAGTAATTCTCTTCAAATAAATTTTAAGCATTGGGATCCATATTTAAATTTGCTGCTCTCTGCTGGAATTTTTTTGGGAAAAATCTCTTTCCTGGATAGACAGTTAAACATTCACCCTTTATATTAATAGATCTTTATGAGTCTAAAAATTACAGTGTAAGGAGAGGCAGAAACTGTTCTTACTTTTTAGTTGACAGTTTCCAGAATTCACCAAAAATATGCTAAATTATTATTTTGAGATGAAGTCTCGCTCTGTTGCTCAGGCTGGAGTGCAGTGGCACACTATCAGCTCACTGCAACCTCCACCTCCCAGGTTCAAGCAATTCTCCTGTCTCAGCCACCCAAGTAGCTGGGATTACAGGCATGTGCCACCACGCCCAGCTAATTTTTGTATTTTTAGTAGAGATGTGGTTTCACCGTGTTGGTCAGGCTGGTCTCAAACTCCTGACCTCAGGTGATCCACTGGGCTCAGCCTCCCAAAGTGCTGGGATTACAAGTGTGAGCCAGTTCGCCCAGACTATGCTAAATTATTAATAGGGTGACAGAAGACTTGCTTCAGTGATCAGCCTTTTTTTTTTTTTCTTGCTATAAAACTTTCTTTTTTTTTTTGAGACAGGGTCTCACAGGGTCACCCAGGGTGGAGTGCAGTGGTGCAGACTCGACTTCCTGGGCTCAAGCAATCCTCTTGCCTCAGCCTTCCAAGTACCTGGTACTACAGATGTGTGCCACCAGCCTGGCTAATTTTTTTTTTTTTTTTTTTGTAGTGATGGAGTCCTACTATATTTCCCAGGCTGGTTTTGAACTCCTAGGCTCAAGCAATCCTCCTGCCTTGGCCTCCCAAAGTGCCGGAATCACAGGCGTGAGCCACCATGCCCGGCTAATAAACTTCGGATGGACATTTCCCCTCCTCAGGGTCCAGGTTTTGAATGTGAAATATGAGGAGATTGGACAGGATCCTCTGTAAGGCCCTTCCAGCCCTAACACTCTGTGATGTGTGACTCAAAGTTTGTGGGGTTCATGTGAGCTCTACAAATATGAGCAAAGGAGAAAACATGCTTCCTCAGTCAACATCTTGACTGAAGAATCACCAGAACGTTAGATAAATAGTTAGAGATGGGGCTTTCATTGTAATCTTACAATGCTTTAGGGAAATAAGCATTGCATACCTACTGCAGCTTTGGGGAACTTGGGCTTTAAATTATCATATAGCATGTTCACAAAACATCACAAAACATTAGTAAAGAGAAAAGAATTCAGATAAAACTGAACCTTATTTTTTTTCAGCCTAACTCTTGTTTTCTTTGCTGGAATACTAGTAATGCTGAAGTATTTATTTGTATTCAGTTACAAATTACATGTTACAATTAATGATGTAGGAATATTTTGTGCTTATGTAGCAATTTCTAACAAAATGTTTTCTATTGCAGTAGTGCCTTGGTAAAGTTTTTATAAATGAGTTTTTACAAAGGTATGTATTATGGAACTAGGGAAAATAAAGTCCTGAGACTTGAAATAATTTACTCCAAACCACAAGAGATAGGAGTCAGATTAAATACCTACAATGACAGTTGTCTCTTTTATTCTAGGTTCTTCCTCAGCCTGTTATTGGCTCTAGTTAACAGGGAAAGGGAAGTCCTAGAAAAGTCATTTATTGAATTTGTAGTCCTATGGCAAGGTTACTAATGTAACAAGAAAAAAAAAAGAATTTACCCTACTTTTAACAACCCCAAAGGGCAGCTAGGACTCGGCAGTTGAACAACCTTCTTTAAAACAAGCGTTTTTGTTTTGTTTTGTTTTGTTTTGAGACAGAGTCTCGCTGTGTTGCCCAGGCTGGAGTGCAATGGTGCTATCTTGGCTCACTGCAACCTCCACCTCCCGGGTTCAAGTGATTCTCCTGCCTCAGCCTCCAGAGGTGGGATTATAGGCACCCACCACCACGCCCAGCTAAGTTTTGTATTTTTAGTAGAGATAGGGTTTCACCATGTAGGCCAGCCTGGTCTCAAACTCCTGACCTCAGGTGATCTGCCTGCCTCGGCCTCCCAAACAGCTGGGATTACAGGCATGAGCCACCTGCGCCCAGCCTACAATAAGCATTTTTTAAGATTTATGCATTTCAGCCAGGTGAGGTGGCTCATTTCTGTCATCTCAACACTTTGGGGGCCAGGGTGGGCAGATTGCTTAAGTCCAGGAGTTCGAGACCAGCCTGGGGCAACATGGCAAAACCCTGTCTCTGCGAAAATTTTAAAAAAATTAGCTGGACATGGTGGTGTGTGCCTGTTGTCCAGCTATTTGGAAGGCTTTAGTGGGAGGATCACTTGAGCCTGGGAGGCTGAGGCTGCAGTAAGCCAAGATCTTGCAACTGCACTCCAGCCTGGGGGGAAAACTGAGACCCTGTTCCACCCAAAATAAATAAAATTATGTATTTTAAGGCAGTTTGTTTTTTCTCCTTTCTTACGCCTTGTACGTACAGAATAGCAGGACATTATTTTCTAGGTAACATGTTATTTTCTTTTATGGGATAAACAGTCCTTGGATCCTTTAACTTTTACTTATTTCTCTTTTATCCCACAAATGTTTGCTGTCTTTACAACTTTCCTACAAATTCTTTAGAAGTTCTCTTCCTCCCTGATCTGAGCTGTGTTTTGGATGACTTCCCCTTTGGCATGGATTAGTATGTGAAATGCTAGCTCCGTTCTGGGAGGTTACCATAGAAGATTGACTTTCATCTCTGAAATTACACATTTTCTTTCCACTGAGATTTGACTTGTTCTGATCTGCTTTACATTTCCTAAAAATAAAGTGCTGTGGCACTGCCTCCTCGGTGACTAACTGAAACAACTGAACTGGTTCCTTTGCCCTGTATTCCCACCCTGTATCCCTACACCCACGACTTCTTACTCAAGCTCTTGCTAATCATTATTTCCTGGAACTAACCACCATTCCCTTGCCCCCTTCCCCCATTCCCTTAGGATACACAGATAAAATTCTCTTGGAGGAAATTAAAAGGAACTACTCATATTCTTCAATTGTCTACAGTATTATTCTAATAAGTGGACTATATCATAGAGTCTGAAAAACTTTTCTATTTATAGTAACATTAATACATTTATTCATGTACTGAAAAAGCACTTGGGCAGCCCAAAGTGGAAGACCCCTGAAGGTTTTCTTTCCCTGTGACTAACTTCTTGCCACCAAGCAAGACAATGGGGAATCTGTTTAGGGACTGTGAATCTCAGGATAATATTTTCCCTTTTACTTTTCTGTATCTCCACCTGCCTCCTCCTGCTCCCAGGACACACAGCCAGCCATTATAAAGTACACTAAGTAATTTTTTTTGTACATAATTAAGGCAATAAAATCTGAATACTAGAGAATATCAGTGCATAAATTACAGTTAGGAAACTCAGAGGTAAAACCGGTCTCTTTTTACTCATGTACAGCCGTGTGTCACGTAACAACCAAGATCTGTTCTAAGAAATGCATCCTAGGCAATTTCTTCATTGTGGGAACATCACAGAGTATACATATGCAAACTTAGCTTATTGCTCCAAAGCTAGAAACTTGTGCAGCCTGTTACTGTACTAAATACTTAGGCAATTGTAACTAGATGGTAAGTATTTGTATCTAGGTTGGGCATGGTGGCTCACGCCTGTAATCCCAGCACTTTGGGAGGTTGAGGCAGGCAGATCACTTGAGGTCAGGCGTTTGAGACCAGCCTGGCCTACATGGTGAAACCCCAACTCTATTAAAAATACAAAAATTAGCCAGGTGTGGTGGTGTGTACCTATAATCCCAGCTACTCAAGTGTCTGAGGCACAAGAATCGCTTGAACCCAGGAGGCAGAGGTTGCAGTGAGCCGAGATTGCACCACAGCATTCCAGCCTAGGCGACACAGTGAGACTCCGTCTCAAAACCTATAGTAAAAATACGGTATAAAAGATAAAAGATGGCACACCTATGTAGGGCACTTACCATGAATGGAACTTGCAGGACTGGAAGTTGCTTAGTGAGTCGGTGGTAAGTGAATGTGAAGGTCTAGGACATTTTTAAAAATGTTTCATTTTTGGCTGGGCGCAGTGGCTCACACCTGTAATCCCAGCACTTTGGGAGGCCAAGGCGGGCGGATCGCCTGAGGTCGGGAGTTGGAGACCAGCTTGACCAACACGGAGAAACCCCCTCTCTACTAAAAATACAAAAAAGTTAGCCGGGCGTGGTGGCACATGCCTGTAATCCCAGCTACTCGGGAGGCTGAGGCAGGAGAATTGTTTGAACCTAGGAGGTGGAGGTTGTGGTGAGCCAAGAGTGTGCCATTGCACTCCAGACTGGGCAACAAGAGCAAAACTCTGTCTCAAAAAAAAAAAAAAAAAGAAAAATTCATTTTTGAATTATTTATTTATAGCCAGGCACGATAGCTCATGCCTGTAATCCTAGCACTTTAGGAGGCCAAGGTGCGCTGATCACCTGAGGTCAGGAGTTCAAGACCAGCCTGACCAACATGGTGAAACCCCATCTCTACTAAAAACACAAAAATTAGCCAGGCGTGGTGGTGCACACCTGTAATCCCAGCTACTTGGGAGGCTGAAGCAGGAGAATCGCTTGAACTAGGGAGGTGGAGGTTGCAGTGTGCCCATATCACACCAGTTCACTCCAGCCTGGGCAACAGACTGAGAGTATCTCAAAAAGAAAACAAAAAACAAAACATAAATAGATAATTTTTATAAAAACAGGGTCTCACTCTGTTGCCCAGGCTGCTCACAAACTCCTGGGCTCAAGTGATGCTCCCTCCCTGGCCTCCCAAAGTGCTGGAATTATAGGTGGGAGCCATTGCACCCAGCTGACCTAGGGCATTATTGTATACTACTGTAGACTTTATAAACACTGACACTTAGGCTGCATTAAACTTGAAAACATGTTTCCTTCTTCAATAATTAACTTTAGCTTACTGTAGCTTTAAAAATTTGTAAGGCCAGGTGCTGTGGCTCATGCCTATAATCCTAGCACTTTGGGAGGCTGAGGCGGGCGGATCACTTGAGGTCAGGAGTTCACAATCAGCCTGGCCAACATGGTGAGATCCTGTCTCTACTAAACAGACAAAAGATTAGCCAGACGTGGTGGTGCATGCCTGTAATCTCAGCTACTCAGGAGGCTGAGGCAGGAGAAAAGCTGGAACCTGGGAGGTGGAGGCTGCAGTGAGCCAAGATTGCACCACTGCACTCCAGCCTGGGCAATAGAGTGAGATTCCACTCAAGGAAAAAAAAAAAATTGTAAACTTTATTTTTTTAAACTTTTTGACCCTTGTAATAACACAGCTTAAAACACAAACACATTGTACAGCTGTACAACATTTTTTTTGAAACAGGGTGTCCCTCTGTCACCCAGGCTGGGGTGCACTGGCGTGATCACGACTCACTGTAGCCTCAACTTCCCAGGCTCAGGCAATCCTCTCGCTTCAGCTTCCCGAATGTCTGAGGTTACCGTGTGCGCCACCGTGCTTGGCTAATTTTTTGTATTTTTTTGTAGAGAGAGGGTCTTGCTATGTTGTCCAGGCTGTCTTGAACTCCTGGCCTTGAGCAATCCTCCCGCCTTGGCCTCCCAAAGTGCTGGAATTACAAGCTTAAGCCACCTTGCCTGGCCTGCAACCATAAAATTAAAAAAAAAAAAAAGGCCTCCTCCCAACCCCTTTTCTCAGCCCCTCCACTGCTAGTACCAGTATCTGCATGCTAGGTGTTTATCCCCGGACTGAGGAGTTTAAATGCTTTAACTTATTTATTCTTCATGATAACCCTATGAGGTAGACACTATTGTTACCTCCATTTTACAGGAGAGGAAATGGAGACTGCCTGGTTTTGGAAACTGCCCGGCTTTGGAAACTGCCCTGAGGTCACACAGAAGCCCATGCTGCCTTCAGTCCAGCCGTCTTCTCTGGAATCCCAACCCTTCCCTCAGGAGGTTGGCTTTAAGGCCTTCATTTCTAAACCACTGTCTTTTTTTTTTTTTTTTTTTTGAGATGGAGTGGCTTGATCTGGACTCACTGCAACCTCTGTCCCCTGGGTTCAAGTGATTCTCTTGTCTCAGACTCCCGAGTAGCTGGGATTATAGGCGCCTACCACCATGCCCAGCTAATTTTTGTGTTTTTAGTAGAGACAGGGTTTCATCATATTGGCCAGGCTGGTCTCGAACTCCTGACTTCAGAATCCACCCACCTTGGCCTCCCAAAGTGCTAGGATTACAGGCGTGAGCCACCACTCCTGGCCTAAATTACTGTCTTCTCTCCAAAAACATTAATATAGAACCACTTTTATATCTACAACTTTAATTACATGTTTATTTCCCCAAATCATCAAAATCTGCAGTGGTCCCCAAACCCCTCAGGAGATGCAGTGAAGGAGGGAGGCTGGAATAGGGTTCTAACAGATAAGGGTCTGCACTTGCAGGCCTCCGTTTTTACAACACTTTGCTGTTTTGATCCTCTAGTCCATACACTTTTTTCCTTACCCTCCAGCATATTTTGTTCCAGTGTAGTCAGGAATATAAGCCATTTAGAACCCCTGAAAGGTCTTTGTGTGTTTCTGGTAAAGTTTTCCTCATTTTAAAGTACACAGTTCTCTGTTTTGCTCAGTTGCAGTCCCCACTGACCTTGTAAATGGGTGATATGGAACAGCCTGTAACTACAAAATCAGCTTCTTATCCGGTTCCCTCAGCTGCTCCATTTATTTGTACAGAACCCAAGGGATAGAGCTGGGTTCACACACTGTGGAAAAGAAAAAAAAGAAATAATTTTTGTTCAAAATAAAGAAACAAATTTTAAATTCACGCTGTTCTTTCTCTTTACTCTGCATGAAATGACTGATAATAAACCAAAGTTGTTTCAGAGGGAAAAAAATTATCCTGGAATAGAGATCACCTGACAAGCTACACAGCCTGTTTCCCTGATGCTTACTTGTTCAATTGCATTGGGGGGTTTCATGGCCTTTGCTGAAGGCCAGGAGGGCCTAACCCCAAGCACCCTAGTTTATTTTAGTGTTGTTCATTTGTTCGTTTTTGAGACAGGGTCTCACTCTGTCACCCAGGCTGGAGTGCAGTGGCACCATTGTAGCTCACTTTAGCGTCAACGTCCCAGGCTCAGGTGATCCTCCCACCTCGGCCTCCCAAGTAGCTGGGACTACAGGCACGTGCCACCACACCCACCGGCCTCAGACTCCCCAAATGCTGGGAATACAGATGTCAGCCACCACGCCCTAGCGCCAAGCACATTGCTATGGAAGCCTAAGAAGATAAATCTGACTAGGCGTGGTAGCTCACGCCTGTAATCCTAGCACTTTGGGAGACTGAGGCCGGCGGATCACGTGATGTCAGGAGTTCAAGACCAGCCTGGCCAACATAGTGAAACCCCGTCTCTAATAAAAATATAAAAATCAGCCAGGCATGGTGGCAGGTGCCTGTAATCCCAGCTACTCCAGAGGCTGAGACACGAGAATCGCTTGAACCTGGGAGGCTGAGATTGCACCACTGCACTCCAGCCTGGGTGATAGAGTGAGACTGTCTTGAAAAAAAAAAAAGAAAAAAGATGAATCTACTGGGTAGAGTGGTTCATGCCTGTAATTCCAGCACTTTGGAAGACCAAGGTGGGTGGATCACTTCAGTCCAGAGGTTTGAGACCAGTCTGAGCAACATAGCAAGATCTCTATCAAAGAAATATATATATATTTAAAAAAAAAAAAAAAACTTCAGCTGCTGGGGAAAGTGGTAGTTGGTTTCTTAGCAAGCAACAGAATCATTTTGACCTTTAAAGACAAGGACAAGATAAAACACAAAGGGAAAAGCACTGCAGGGTAAGGAAAGATTAGAATAACAAAATACTGAATTAGAGACTATTCACTGTAAACTCTCAGAGCCATTATAATTACTAGGAATTCTGGCTTATAGTGTGATTAAATAGAGTAAGCTTTGGCAAGGTCCCTAGCTGTATTTTGGGTGAGTTTCTCCACCTGCATTTGGTATGAGGATAAGGCTTGCTCTAAAACAACCTGAGAGGCCAGGTGCGGTGGCTCAAGCCTGTAATCCCAGCACTTTGGGAGGCTGAAGTGGTAGGATCACTTGAACTCAGGAGTTTGAGACCATCCTGGGCAACACAGAGGGACCCCACTTCTACTTAAAAAATAAAAGAAAAAGAAATATATGTATTTTGCCTCTGCACCAAGTTCCTGACACAGAGTTCCTAAATCCCTTGGAACTTCTGGATGATGGAAACATCTTTTGTACTAACAAGGGTCTCTCGGTGGCTTGCTGGATAGCTTCAGGATAGGGTCTGGTCACCAGAAAGACAACGTCATGATTAGAAGCTTGAAAATTTAGCCACATCCCCCATCCTCCAGGGAGGGGAGAAGGACTAGCGATTGAGTTAAAAATTGATCATGCCTACGTGATGAAACCTCCATAAAAATCCCTAAATTACCGGGTTCCCAGAGTTCCCAGGTGGTAAACAAGAACATATCCACTTGCCAGGAGGGTGGTGCACCCCAGCTCCACTATACTACACTCAAAGGACAGAAGCTGCTGCACTCAGGAGCCTTCCAGACCTCACCCTATCTATCTACTCATGTGGCAATTCATTCACTTTTTTTTTTTTTTTTTGAGATGCAGCTCACTCTGTCACCCAGACTAGAGTGCAGTGGCGTGATCTCGGTTCAATGCAGCTTCCACTTCCCAAGTTCAAGTGATTCTCTGCCTCAGTCTCCTGAGTAGCTGGGATTACAGGCGTGCACCACGACACTCAGCTAATTTTTTTTTTTTTCTTGAGATGGAGTTTCGCTTTTGTTGCCCAGGCCGGAGGGCAATGGCATGATCTTGGCTCACTGCAACCTCCGGCTCCCAGGTTCAAGCAATTTTCCTGCTTCGGCTTCCCGAGTAGCTGGGATTACAGGCATGCACCACCATGCCTGGCTAATTTGGTATTTTTAGTAGAGACAGGGTTTCTCCATATTGGTCAGGCTGGTATCGAACTCTCGACCTCAGGTGATCTGCCTGCTTCGGCCTCCCAAAGTGCTGGGATTACTGGCGTGAGTCACCACACCCGGCTCCCCTTCCTGCTTTTACCCTCCCTTCTATCTCTGTAGGGCTCCCCGTCCCTGATTTTATTAATACTAGTCCTATCCACCTGTGCCCAGTTCTGTATTCCTGCTCACAGTCTCTGGGATCTTGCTTCATAATTTAACCCTTTTTCTTGACTTTTTTTTTTTTTTTTTGTATTTTTAATAGAGACCGGGTTTCACCGTGTTAGCCAGGATTGGTCTCGATCTCCTGACCTCATGATCCACCCGCCTTGACCTCTCAAAGTGCTGGGATTACAGGCTTGAGCCACCGCACCCGGCCCACTTTCTTTTGTTTAGACAAATTGGGACTGAACTCTACTTTCAGTACCAGTTTGAGTTACTGTTCAAATAAAATTATAGGCCTCTTTGGGAGGCAGAGGCAGGCAGATCGCTTGAATCCAGGAATTCAAGACCAGCCTGGACGACATAGTGAGACCCTCTCTCTACAAAAAAATTTAAAATTAGCATGGTGTGGTGGTACATACCTGTAGTCCCAGCTACTGGGGAGGCTGAGGTGGGAGGATCGCTTGAGCCCAAGAGTTCAAGTGAGCCGTGTTGGTGCCACTGCACTCCAGCCTGGGCAAGAGTGAAACCCCCTCTCAAAAATAAAATGAATAGCCCTTCCCCATGCCCCTTCCTTTCATGATTTTAATTTTAAGCATCCCACAATCCAACCACAACCTCCCACTTTTTAGCTCTAGGAAACCAATACCCACAACCCTTCTACCTAACTGGGACTTACAAGACATTACACTCCTACGTGTGCACTGTCCTCTATTCCGCTACATCCTCAGGTCTCCTTCCATAGCTTCCACCGTAGCTTATGCCTACCAACTCTCATGCTTTATTTTCTTGTTTGTGCTCACTTAGCAAAACCGAATAACCTGATTAAATCTACCTCTGCCTACTCCATGCCTGCAGGCATGGCTGTGGTATGCTGACAGTTCCATTTAAAATTCATAACTACTAACCTCCAGTGGGCTTATATTGCTCAGCAGTCATCCGGAATTTCCCTTAATTTTTCATTTTCCCACTCTCCTAAAAGTCTTTTTTGTTTATTTGTTTGTTTTGTTTTTAAGACAGGGTCTGGCTCTGCTGCCCAGGCTGGAGTGCAGTGGTGCTGCCATCTCGGCTCACTGCAACCTCCATCTCCTGGATTCAAGGAATTCTCCTGCCTCAGCCTCCCAAAGTGGCTGGGAGTACAGAGGCCCACCACACTTGACTAATTTTTGTTTTTGTTTTTGTTTTGAGATGGAGTTTCACTCTTGTTGCCCCAGGCTGGAGTGCAATGGCATGATCTTGGCTCACCGCAACCTCTGCCTCCCAGGTTCAAATGATTCTCCTACCTCAGCCTCCCAAGTAGCTGGGACTACAGGCGCCTGCCACCACGCCCGGCTAACCTTTTGTATTTTTTTAGTAGAGACAGGGTTTCATCATGTTAGCAAGGATGGTCTCGATTTCCTGACCTAGTGATCCACCTGCCTCGGCCTCCCAAGGTGCTGAGATTGCAGGCGTGAGCCACTGCGCCCGGCCAATTTTTGTATTTTTAGTAGAGATGGGGTTTCACCATGTTGGCCAGGCTCTAAAAGTCATTTTGTAATATCTTCTTCACTACCCTCAACTTCCCCTAAACCTTCTCCTTATTCTCACTCTCAGTTCATGACTTTTCACCCTTATTCACTGAGAAAATAGAAACAGTCAGAAAAGAATGTCCCCAAGTCCCTACTGCTATGTTTTCCTTGTTAAAATATAATTTTGAAAAAGTTAAGATTATGACTGTCATACAAATATAGAATAAACACCAAGTTTTATTAACTAAAGGAAGCAGTAAAATGGTCAAGCTGGTGAAAAGAGCACTTGAAGAGCAGGAGGAAAGACACTTAAAACTTTATTAGAATAAAATTTCTAGGCCGGGCGCGGTGGCTCACGCCTGTAATCCCAGCACTTTGGGAGGCCGAGGCGGGCGGATCACAAGGTCAGGAGATCGAGACCATGGTGAAACCCCGTCTCTACAAAAAATAGAAAAAATTAGCCGGGCGCGGTGGCAGGCGCCTGTAGTCCCAGCTACTTGGGAGGCTGAGGCAGGAGAATGGCGTGAACCCGGGAGGCGGAGCTTGCAGTGAGCCGAGATTGCGCCACTGCACTCCAGCCTGGGCGACAGAGCGAGACTCCGTCTCAAAAAAAAAAAAAAAAAAAAAAAAAGAATAAAATTTCTAGGTAGGTACAAAACTGGTTAATGCCTTACAGAGCAAAAACATCCTAACCTGTGCATCTAGTTTCTGCCACCTAGCATCATATTCTGGAGTTTAATCTATATGGTAGCATGCATCCATACTTCATTCCTTCTTACTGCTGAACAGTATTGCATTGTATGGAGATAGCATATTTTATTTATCCATTCACCAGCTGACAGACTCAGAATGTTTGCTGTTGGTTTTTCTTGGAAGCCCTTTTTCTGGTTAAGGATATTCCCTTCTATTCCTAGTTCGTTGAGATTTTATCATGAATGGGTTGGATTTTGTCAAATGTTTTTTCTGCATCAATTGAGATGATCATGTAGCTTTTGTCCTTTATTACTATTGTATATTACATTAATTGATTTTAGAATTTAAATCAACCATGCATCCTTGGAATAAATACAGCTTGGTCATGATTTACAATCTTTTTTTTTTTTAATACCGAGTCTTGCTCTGTCGCCCAAGCTAAAGTGCAGTGGTGCCATCTCAGCTCACTACAACCTCCACCTCTTGGGCTCAAGCGATTCTCCTGCCCCAATCTCCAAAGTGGCTGTGATTAAAGGTGCCTGCCACCACCCAGCTAATTTTTGTATTTTTAGCAGAGACAGGGGTTTCACAATGTTGGCCAGGCTAGTCTTGAACTGCTCACCTCAAGTGATCCATCCGTCTCGGCCTCCCAAAGTGCTGGGATTACAAGGTGAGCCACCAGGCCTGCCCTATAATCTCTTTTATATGTTGCTGGATTTGGTTTGCAGAGGACTTTTGCATCAATATTTATAAGGATATTGATATACGCTTTTCTTTACAGTGTCTTTATCTGGTTTTAGTATCAGAATAATATTGAATTTATAGAATAAATTGGGAAGTGTTCCTCCTCTATTTTCTGAAATAATTTGTTGAATATTTGTATTGTTGGTTCTTTAAATATTTAATGGAATTTACCAATGAAGCCATCTGGGCTGGGCTCTTGTGGGAAGATTATTAGATTGTTTTGGTTTGCTTATTTATTTGTTTTTGAGACAGGGTCTCACTCTGTTGCCTCAGGCTGGAGTGCAGTGGTACAATCTTAGCTCACTGCAACCTCCACCTCCCTGGTTCAAGTAATTGTCCTACCTCAGCCTCCCAAGTAGCTGGGACTACAGGTGTGTGCCACCTCACCTGGGTAATTTTTGTACATTTTGGTAGAGATGGAGGTTTCGCCATAATGCCCAGGCTGGTCTTGAACTCCTGACCTCAAGTGATCTACCTGCCTTGGCCTCCCAAAGTGCTGGGATTACAGGTGTTAGCCACCATGCCTAGCTGGAAGATTGTTTTTTAAATTCATTTTTTTAAACCACTTGATATAGGTATGTTTGGATATCCTATTTCTTCTTGAGTTGGTCTTGATAATTTGTGCCTTTCTAGGGATTTTTCATTTCATTAAATTGCCTAATTTACTGGTATAAAGTTTTTTATATTATACTTTTTGTGTGTGTATGGTAGAGATGGGGTTTCACTGTTACCCAGGCTGTTCTGGAACTCCTGGGCTCAAGCAGTCTGCCCACCTCAGCCTCCCAAAGTGTTGGGATTATAGTCATGAGCCACCACGCCTGGCCCCATAATATAGTTTTATACTTTTTAACTTTTGTAGGGCAGAGATTGATGTCCTCTCTTTCATTCTAGATATTGGTAATTTGTGTCTTCTTTTTCTTTAAAAAAATTTACTACTATTATTTTTTGAGATGGAGTTTCACTCTGTCGCCCAGGTTGCAGTGCAGTGGCACGATCTTGG
This sequence comes from Chlorocebus sabaeus, assembly GCF_047675955.1. NCBI lineage: Eukaryota > Metazoa > Chordata > Mammalia > Primates > Cercopithecidae > Chlorocebus > Chlorocebus sabaeus. The sequence goes on along the minus strand of NC_132914.1, from coordinate 46,956,468 downwards.
CTCACTGCAACCTTCCACCTCCTAGGTTCAAGTGATTCTCCCACCTCAGCCTCCTGAGTAACTGGGATTACAGGCGCCCGCCACCACACCCAGCTAATTTTTGTATTTGTAGTAGAGATGGGGTTTCACCACGTTGGGCCAGGCTGGTCTCAAACTCCTGACCTCAAGTGATCCACCTACCTCGGCCTCCCAAAGTGTTGGAATTACAGGCATGAACCACCATGCCCGGCCTTTTTTTAAAAATTTTTTTCCCTTGGTTAATCTTTTTTTTTTTTTTTTTTTTTTTGGAGACAGTGTCTTGCTGTATTGCCTGCCAGAGTGCAGTGGCGTGACCTCAGCTCACTGCAGCCTCAACCTCTCAGGCTCAAGCAATTCTCCTATCTCATGAGCATCCTCACCCAAGTAGCTGGGGCTACAGGCATGTGCCACCTTGACTAGCTAATTTTTGTATTTTTTTGGTAGAGACGGTGTTCACCATGTTCCCCAGGCTGGTCTCCAACTCCTGGGCTCAAGTGATCCACCTGCCTCTGCTTCCCAAAGTGCTAGGATTGTAGGTATGAGCCACCACGCCCAGCCATTGTTATTTTTTCAAAGAAACAACTTTTTGTTCCTTGGTTTTCTATATTGCTGTTTTCTGTTTCATTGATTTCTGCTCTAATCTTTATTTCCTCTTTTTTGCACACCTTGGGTTTAGTTTGATCTTTTATTTATTTATTTATTTATTTAGAGACAGAGTTTCCCTCTTGTTGACCAGGCTGGAGTGCAGTGGCGTGATCTCAGCTCACCACTGTCAGGCCTCTGAGCCTAAGCTAAGCCTTCATATCCCCAGCGACCTGCACGAATACATCCAGATGGCCTGAAGCAACTGAAGATCCACAGAAGTGAAAATAGCTTAACTGACATTCCACCATTGTGATTTGTTTCTGCCCCACCTTAACTGATCAATGTTCTTTATAATCTCCCCCACCCTTAAGAAGTTTCTTTGTAATTCTCCCCACCCTTGAGAATGTACTTTGTGAGATCCACTGCCTATCCCAAAACCTATAAGAACTAATGATAATCCCACCACCCTTTGCTGACTCAGCCCGCCTGCACCCAGGTGAAATAAACAGCCACGTTCCTCACACAGAGCCTGTTTGGTGATATCTTCACATGGACACGTGAAACAACCACAACCTCTGCCTCCCGGGTTCAAGCGATTCTCCTGCCTCCACCTCCCGAGTACCTGGGATTACAGGCATGCGCCACCACACCCGGCTAATTTTGTATTTTTACTAGAGACGGGGTTTGTCTATGTTGGTCAGGCTGGTCTCAAACTCCCAACATCAGGTGATCGGCCTGCCACGGCCTCCCTAAGTGCTGGGATTACAGGTATAGGCCACCGAGCCCAGCCTTCTTTATATTTTCTTAAGGTAGAAGCTTAATTTGATTTGAGACCTTTCTTTTCTTCTTATATACCTGTGTTCCTCTGAGCACTTCTAGCTGCTTCCCATAAATTCTGATATGTTGTATTTTCATTTTTACTCAGTTCAAAATATTTTAAGATTTCCCTTGTGATATGGTTTTTGACCTGTAGGCTATTTAGAAGTCTGTTTTATTTCCAAATACATAGGGATTTCCCAGATTTCTTTCTGTTGTTGATTTTTAACTTTTTTTTTTTTTTTTTTGAGACAGAGTTTCACTGTTGTTGCCCAGGCTGAAGTGCAATGACCTGGTCTCAGCTCACTGTAAGCTCTGCCTCCCGGGTTTGAGTGATTCTCCTGCCTCAGCCTCCTGAGTAGCTGGGATTACAGGTGCCTGCCACCACGTGCAGCTAATTTTTTTTTTTTTTTTTTTTTTTGAGACGGAGTCTTGCTCTGTCGCCCAGGCTGGAGTGCAGTGGCAGGATCTCGGTTCACTGCACACTCCGCCTGCCTGGTTCACGCCATTCTCCTACCTCAGCCTCCCGAGTAGCTGGGACTACAGGCGGCCGCCATCTAGCCCGGCTAGTTTTTTGTATTTTTTAGTGGAGACAGGGTTTCACCGTGTTAGCCAGGATGGTCTCGATCTCCTGACCTCGTGATCCGCCCGTCTCGGCCGCCCAAAGTGCTGGGATTACAGGCTTGAGCCACCGCGCCCGGCCTTTTGTATTTTTAATAGAGACGGGTTTCACCTTGTTGGCCAGGCTGGTTTTGAACTCCTGACCTCAGATGATCTGCTGGCCTCAGTCTCCTAAAGTGCTGGGATTATAGGCGTGAGCCACTTTCTTTTTCTTTCTTTTTTTTTTTTTTTGAGACGGAGTCTTGCTCTGTCGCCCAGACTGGAGTGCAGTGGCATGATCTCGGCTCACTGCAAGCTCCGCCTCCCGGGTTCACGCCATTCTCCTGGCTCAGCCTCCCGAGTAGCTGGGACTACAAGCGCCCGCCACCTCGCCCGGCTAGTTTTTTGTATTTTTTAGTAGAGACGGGGTTTCACCGTGTTAGCCAGGATGGTCTCGATCTCCTGACCTCGTGATCCGCCCGTCTCGGCCTCCCAAAGTGCTGGGATTACAGGCTTGAGCCACCGCGCCCGGCCGCCACTTTCTTTTTCTTTCTTTCTTTTTTTTTATTTTTTATTTTGAGATGGAGTCTTGCTATGTCACCAGGCTGGAGTGTAGTGGCTCTATCTTGGCTCACTGCAACCTCTGCCTCCCAGGTTCAAGCAGTTCTCTTGCCTCAGCCTCTCGGATAGCTGGGACTACAGGTGTGTGCCACCACACCTGGCCAATTTTTTGTATTTTAGTAGAGATGGAGTTTCACCATGTTGGCCAGGATGGTCTCGATCTCCTGCCTACCTCAGCGTCCCAAACTGCTGGGATTACAAGCGTAAGCCACTGCACCTAGCTCTGATTTTACTTTCTTTCTTTCTTTCTTTTTTCTTTTCTTTTTTTTTTTTTTTTTTTTTGAGACGGAGTCTTGTTCTGTCACCCAGGCTGGAGTGCAGTGTCAGGATCTTGGCTCACTGCAACCTCCACCTCCTGGGGTCAAGCAATTCTCCTTCCTCAGCCTCCTGAGTAGCTGGGATTACAGGTGCACACCACCATGCCCGGCTAATTTTTTTGTATTTTAGTAGAGACGAGGTTTCACCATGCTGGCCAGGCTGGTCTTGAACTCCTGACCTCGTGATCTGCCTGCCTTGGCCTCCCAGAGTGCTGGGATTACAGGCGTGAGCCACCGTGCCTAGCCGATTTTACTTTCTAAAGCCTGTTTTTTGCTTTGTTTGTGGGTTTGTCTTTGTTTTTGTTTTGTTTTGTTTTGAGACAGAGTCTTGCTTTGTTGCCCAGGCTGGAGTGCAGTGGTTTGATCTCTGCTCACTGCAACCTCCACCTCCCATGTTCAAGCACCTCTCCTGTGTCAGCCTCTTGAGTACATTTGATCTTAGCCAAAAGGCTGAGAAGCGATCAACCTCCTGAGTAACTGGGTCTACAGGTGCATGCCACCACGCTCAGCTAATTTTTGTATTTTTAGTAGAAACGGGATTTCACCATATTGGTCAGGCTGATCTTGAGCTCCTGACCTCAGGTGATCCACCCACCTCAGCCCCCCAAAGTGCTGGGATTACAGGCGTGAGCCACCAAGTCCGGCGGGTTTGTCTTTCTTTAGAGACTTGCCTGGGTTAAATCTATGAGCTCTGTCTCCCCCCTCCCCACACACTCTGAGGTGTGTAGCTGCTGATCTCTCTGCTCAGTTTCTTTTTCTCTTACTTTTTTTTTTTTCGAGATGGAGTCTCACTCTGTCGCCCAGGCTGGAGTGCAGTGGCACGATCTCAGTTCACTGTAACCTCTGTCTCCTGGGTTCATGCAGTTCTCCTGTGTCAGCCTCCCAAGTAGCTTAGATTACAGGTGCCCACCACCAGGCCCAGCTAATTTTTGTATTTTTAGTAGAGACGGGGTTTCACCATATTGGTCAGGCTGGTCTCGACCTCCTGACCTCAGGTGATCCACCCACGTCGGCCTCCCAAAGTGCTGGGCCACTGTGAGCCACTGTGCCCGGCCTTGTTTTATTTTTTAAGTCTGGCTTTCTAGGAGTTGCCCCCTGTGTCTGAGTAGCCTTTCCTGGTTGACCAATGATGGGGCAGAAATTGTCCTGAAACACCATAAGCCAGTTGGCCTTCCGTCTACTGGTAATGCATTTCTGCATATTTTAGGAAGCACCCAATTCAAAGTTCAGGCCATTTTCTTTTTTTTTTGAAACGGTGTCTCACTCCGTCGCCCAGGCTGGAGTGCAGTGGCGCAATCTTGGCTCTCTGCAAGCTCTGCCTCCCGGGTTCATGCCATCTCCTGGCTCAGCCTCCTGAGTAGCTGGGACTACAGGCACCCGCCACTACACCTGGCTAATTTTTTGTATATTTAGTAGAGATGGGGTTTCACCGTGTTAGCCAGGATGGTCTCGATCTCCTGACCTCATGATCCGCCCACCTCAGCCTCCCAAAGTGCTGGGATTACAGGCGCGAGCCACCGCGCCCGGCCAAGTTCAGGCCATTTTCAATTCTGTCTGGGCTTTTACTTTTATTCGCTGTTGGGTTTTTCCATCACGTTTTCTCTAGGCAGGCTGCCCAGGGTCAGGCAGAAGCATGTGGCAATTAGGCCAGGTGCAGTGGCTCATGCCTGTAATCCTATCACTTTGGGAGGCTGAGGTGGGCAGATATTTGAGATCAGGAATTTGAAACCAGCCTAGCCAACATGGTGAAATCCCGTCTCTACTAAAAAATACAAAAATTAGGTGGGCGTGGTGGTGCGTGCCTGTAGTCCCGGCTACTTGGGAGGCTGAGGTTGCGGGTAGCTGAGATTGCGCCACTGCACTCCAGCCTGGGCGCCAGAGTGAGATTCCATCTCAGAAAGAAAAAAAAAAGAAGTATGTGGCAATCTTAGGCCCTCTGTCTTCTGCTGTAAATGTGTAGAAGTTTAGCCAGGAAGATGCTTGCCCCAGCCAGAACCGTAACCTCAGGTTAGTAGAACCTTTGGTCTTGCCCTGCTCCACACCAAGTAGGCCCTCTTGGAGTGTAGCTGCAAAGCTGGTTGTTATAGCAGTCCCCACTCTGGCAAATTCCCCTTGCTGATGGAGCTGAGGGGACAGCTGAGAATGGCAGCATCCCCAGGCAAGATGCCACAGATTCCCACTGTTATTACAAAAGTTCAACAGTTACTCAAACATAAACGCTTCTCAGATTTTTTTTCATCCAGGTTGGGGTGCAGTGATCAGAGCTCAATTCAGCTTCAAATTCCTAGCCTCAAATAATCCTTCTACCTTAGCCTCCTGAGTAGCTGTGACTACAGGCATGTGCCACCACTGCCTGGCCAATATTTTAATTTTTATTTTTTGTAAAGATGGGAGTCTCACTATGTTGCCCAGGCTGGACTCAGACTCCTGGCCTCAAGTGATCCTCCCACCTTGGCCTCCCAAAGTGCTGGGATTACAGGTGTCAGCCACCACGCCTGGCTGTTTCTCAGATTATTACATGCCTCTGGTCAATTTTCAGAGTGCTGGAAATGGTCATTTTTGTCAAGTTTTTCCACCTTTGTAATTTTTTTTTAGGGAAAGAATTTGCCCATGTCTTCACATTGCCATAGCTGGACGTTTCACCCTCCTCAATAAACATGTGATGAATAAGTGAATAAACCCCTTGTAATTTGTGTTCTGTCTTGACCACTGTACTGAAACTGTCTTATCAAACATTATCAGTTACTTCCCAGGCACTAAAACAGGCTCTGAGTAAGACAGACCTGGGTTGAATTATAGCTCTGCCACTTAGTCATTGTGTACTTGACAAGTATATTTATCTTCTCCAAGTCTTGTTTTTTTCTGTTAAATAGCTAAAATAATAGCTATGGTGTTATTATAAAGTTATTATAAGGAAGGTGTGGTCTGAGCAAGCGTCTGGGAGGATGCTTCAGAGTCCTTTCCCAACATGGTATTTGTCAGGAGGTCTGAGCTCCTGTTCAGACTGTGAGTCTGGGATGGCCCTCGACCTCGTTTTCCATCCTTACACACAGTGGAGACATGACTGGTGGGAATGCAGGGATAAGATCATGAAAACTCTTTGATATTATATCCATTAGACACAAGTATAAGGTATTATTATGCCTTATGATGATGTTCTTTGTGAACTTTAAAGAATCCCCTCTCTGGGATCGCGCCATTGGACTCCAACCTAGGCAACAAGAATGAAACTCCATCTCGGAAAAAAAAAAAAAAAAAACCTCTCTGGGAAAATTTGGTTATAATAGAATTTCTAAAAATAGGGAAGCTACTCAAATTACTTCCCTTAACTTCCTTCTTCCCTGGGCATTTTAACCATTATACTGTAGATATCTTCAAAAGACCAGGACTATAAACGTAAATTCTTCTTAATCACAAGTTTTCCCATTTGTAGATGTTTCTTCGAAGAAGACACAGTCTCCCAAATCAGAAGGGAAACATTCATTTTGTGGTAAAAGATGAAGAAGGAGAAACATGACCAAACAATGTGTGAAATTTGAAAATGAAAATACTGTGGTGAGTGGTGAGGTCATTTAGAGCCCCATTTAGGGCCTTGCTGAAAATTCAGCTGTTTCTGCAGACAATACATGTTTTAAAACAGATTTTTTTTTCTTTGTTTTTTGTTTGTTTGTTTGTTTGTTTGTTTTGAGACAGAGTGTCGTTCTGTCACCAAGGCTGGAGTGCAGTGGCACAATCTGGCTAATTTTTTTTTTTTTTTTAAGATTCTCACTCTCGCTCAGGCTGGAGTGCAGTGCGCGATCTCGGCTCACTGCAACCTCTGCCTCCCGGGTTCAAGCGATTCTCCTGCCTCAGCCTCCTGAGTAGCTGGGACTGCAGGTGTGCACCACCATGCCTGGCTAATTTTTTGTATTTTTAATAGAGACGGTGTTTCACCATGTTGGCCAGGATGGTCTCAATCTCCTGACCTCGTGACCCGCCCACCTTGGCCTCCCAAAGTGCTGGGATTACAGGCATGAGCCACTAGCACCTGGCCCCACATTTTTGTATTTTTAGTAGAGACGGTGTTTCACCATGTTGGCCAGACTGGTCTCAAACTCCTGACCTTAGATGATCTGCCCACCTCGGCCTCCCAAAGTGCTGGGATTATAGGCATGAGTCACTGTGCCTGGCCTAGAACAGCGTTTTAAAAATTGCCCTTTCTCTGTTCTACAGTTCTTCCTCAGTGTCCTTCCTCTATGCACTATTCATGCACGATTCATCTTTCACTATTGTTACTTGTGTGTCCTGTGTCAGTGAGACCACCCGCTCTTTGAGAGCAGGCATGGAACCACCATCCATTCTCTTCATGCTGATACTGTTCCTTGCTATCACCTCAGCCAGCAATTGTGTCCCCCACCCCCTTTTTTTTGAGACAGGGTCTCGCTCCTGTCACCCAGGCTGGAGTGCAGTAGCATGATCATAGCTCACTGCAGCCTCGACTTCCTGGGCTCAAGTGATCCCACCTCAGCCACTCAAGTAGCTAAAACTACAGGTGCATGCCACCACACTCAGCTAATTTTTAAATTATTTGTAGATACAGGATCTCGCTGTGTTGCCCAGACTGGTCTTGACATCCTGACACAAGAGATCCTCCCATCTTGGTCTCCCAAACTCTGGGATTATAGGCATGAGCCACCACGCCTGGCCGAAAGCTTTTCTTTTAATGAGATAGTATTACAGGTCTCACTTTCCAGGTTCTAAACCACCAAATGTACCCTTTCCTTAAAGGGATCTGCCTGAGAATGGTTTGCAATGAGCTGATTTTTCTTTTCCAGCCTCCCCTTCCCAAGTCCTCTTAGCCTTCACAGCAAAAAGATTGAGGCTGTAGTGAACCATGATTGCACCACTGCACTCCTGCCTGGGCAATAGAGCAAGACTCTGTCTCAAAATAAATAAATATATAAAATAATAAAAATCAACAACAAAAAGCTATCCCTCAATCATCCTGAACTATATGTGCTATGTTCCCAAGCAAAGGGATAACTGGAGAAGCATCATGACTGACGGAGGATCTCCTGAGAGCCAAGTAAGAAACACCCACAGGGTAGCACCTGATTTCTTTTTTTTTGGAGTTGGAGTCACACTCTGTCACCCAGGCTGCCAGGCTGTAGGGTAGTGGCATGATCTTGGCTCACTACAACCTCTGTCTCCCAGGTTCAAGCAATTCTCCCGCCTCAGTTTGGCGAGTAGCTGGGTCTACAGGCCTGTGCCACCAGCTATTTTTTGTATTTTTAGTAGAGATGGGATTTTCCCCATGTTGGCCAGGCTGGTCTTGAACTCCCGACCTCAGGTGATCTGCCCACCTCGACCTCCCAAAGTGCTGGGATTACAGGCATGAGCCACTGCACCCGGCCCTCACCCTATTTCATCTTAACAAATTCATGGCAAGCTTCTTAGAACTGGAAGTCACAACCGGGCATGGTGGCTCACACCTATAATCCCAGCACTTCCAGAGGCTGAGGCAGGCAGATCACTTGAGCTAGGAGTTCGAGACCAGCCTGAGCAACATAGCAAAAACCCTGTCTCTATTAAAAATACAAAAATTAGCTGGGCATGGTGGTGCATGCACCTTTAGTCCTAGCTACTCAGGCCACTAAGGTGGGAGGATCAGCTTGAACCTGGAAGGCAGAGGTTGCAATGAGCCGAGATCACACCATTGCACTCCAGCCTGGGCAACAAGAGTAAGACCCAGTCTCAAAACAACAATAACAACAAAACAATTAGAAGTCACAGATAAGCCAGGCGCAGTAGTTCATACGTGTATTCCCAGCACTTTGGGAGGCTGAGGCAGGTGGATTGCTTGAGTCTAGGAGTTTGAGACCAGCCTGGGCAACACAGCGAGACCCTGTCTGTATAAATAACAGCAACAACAAAAAATTAGCTGGAAATTAGCTGGGTGTGATGGTGTGCACCTTCAGTCCCAGCTACTCGGGAGGCTGAGGTGGGAGGATTGCTTGAACCTGGGGAGTTGAGGCTGCAGTGAGCTAGGATTGTGCCACTGCACTCCAGCCTGAGTGACAGAGCAAGACCCCATCTCAAAACAAAATAAAACAACACAAAAACACACAACACAAAACAAAAAAACAAAATAACTCCATTTGACTGCTTGGTTTGGCCATGGGGACTGGTTTTGCTAGTTAAGTGATATTCTCTACAAATGGAATGCACTAGATCTGTGGCTCCAAACCACATTTTTTTCCTCATGCCACCTTGTCTAAGAAGGCTGTAAACTTTTGGCCAGGTGCGGTGGCTCATACCTGTAATCCCAGCACTTTGGGAGGCTGAGACAGGTGGATTGCTTGAGGCCAGGAGTTCAAAACCAGCCTGGCCAACATGGTGAAACCTCATCTCTACCAAAAATACAAAAAATTAGCCAGGTGTGGTGGCAGGCGCCTGTAATCCCAGCTACTCGGGAGGCTGAGGTGGAAGAATTGCTTGAATCTGGGAGGTGGAGGTTGCAGTGAGCTGAGATCACGCCACTGCACTCCAGCAACTGGGCAACAAGAGTGAAACTCTGTCTCAAAAAAAAAAAAAAAAAAGAAAAAGAAAAAGAAAAAAAAGAAAGAAAGAAGGCTCTAAGTTTTGATGAAAATATGTGTAAAGGCTGGGCACGGTGGCTCACACCTGTAATCCTAGCACTTTGGGAGGCTGAGGTGGGCGGATTGCCTGAGCTCAGGAGTTCGCGACCAGCCTGGGTAACACGGTAAAACCCCATCTCTACTAAAATACAAAAAATTAGCCGGGCACCTCGCTGTGCACCTGTAGTCCCAGCTACTCGGGAGGCTGAGGCAGGAGAATTGCTTGAATCCGGGAGGCAGAGGTTGCAGTGAGCTGAGATTGCGTCTTTGTACTTCTAGCCTGGGCGCAGAGCGAGATGAAGGAAGGAAGGAAGGGGAAGGGGAGGAAGGAAGGGGTAAAGCATTTATCGTACACCAGAAATTGCATCAATTGTAACTATTTCAAGTTCTGATGACCACTACCTTAAACTCACACTCACATCATAATCACCCCATCTTACCTCCTGTCAGTCCCTTCAGGCTGAAGCAAACCACATTCATGCTCCTTGTCACTCTTCCAGGTCTATACCTTTGTATGTGGTCCTGCCAGTTCCTCCAATGGAAACACCTTTCCCTCCCATCTCAGTGTTGAATCCTACCTAACATTTGCCTGGTCTGAGGCACTAGTTAGCCACTGGGGGTGCAAAATGAACATGATAATCTTGGCCCCATTCTCATAAAATTTAAGTGTCTGGTATGGAAGACACAGATAAATCATATTATATATGGTATTATAAGAGCTATGATGGGGCCAGGCATGGTGGCTCACGCCTGTAATCCTAGCACTTTGGGAGGCCAAGGCGGGCAGTTCACCTGAGGTCAGTAGTTCAAGACCAGCCTGGCCAACATGATGAAGCCCTGTCTCTACTAAAAATACAAAAATTTGCTGGCGTGGTGGTGCATGCCTGTAGTCCTAGCTACTTGGGAGGCTAAGGCGGGAGAATTGCTTGAACCGGGGAGGCAGAGGTTGCAGTAAGCTGAAATCTCACCACTGCCCTCCAGCCTGGGTGACCGAGTGAGACTCCATCTCAAAAAGAAAAAAAGAGCTATGATGGGCTGGGTGCAGTGGCTAATGCCTGTAATCTCAACACTTTGTGAGGCTGAGGTGGGAGGACCGCTTGAACCCAGGAGTTTAAGACCAGCCTGGACAATGTGGTGAGAGTCCATCTCTACAAAAAAATAATTTAAAAAATTAGTCCAGTGTGGTGGTGCACACCTGTAGTCCCAGCTACTGAGAAGACTGAGGCGGAAGGATCACTTGATCCCAGGAGGTCGAAGTTGCAGTGAGCAGTGTTCGCACCACTGCACTCAAGCATGGGTGACAGAGAGAGACCCTGTCTCAAAAATAAATAAGTAGATAAAAGAGCCAAAATGGGTGCTGCCAACTCACAGCAGGGGCACCCTGTGGGGGTCCAGGAAGTGGCCAGAAAGCCACAACCCTCTGATGAGCCTGACATTTTGTGGAGACAGGAGAGAAGAGGACTGATCTATACTGAAAAAACAAAAATCAGTTGAATTGATATATATATTTATTTTATTTTATTTTATTTTATTTTTTGAGACGGAGTCTCACTTTGTCGCCCAGGCAGGAGTGCAGTGGCGCGATCTCGGCTCACTGCAAGCTCTGCCTCCCGGGTTCACGCCATTCTCCTGCCTCAGACTCCCAAGTAGCTGGAACTACAGGCGCCCATCACCACGCCCGGCTAATTTTTTTGTATGTTTAGTAGAGACGGGGTCTCACTGTGTTAGCCAGGATGGTCTCAATCTCTTGACCTTGTGATCCACCTGCCTCAGTCTCCCAAAGTGCTGGGATTACAGGTGTGAGCCACTGCACCCAGCCAAATTGATATTTTTAAGGCAGTTCCTCTGTGGAATCAGGATTTCAACGTGAGGAACACACTTAACTCTAGGGTCCAGATAGAAACTACTGAATTTAATGTTTCTTGCTTTTTTTTTTTTTTTTTTTTCCCAAAGAATGGTCACATATTCTCAAAAGCCCAATTATAGAACAAGCTGAAAGTCAAGGGAGAGGTCATCTCCAGAAAAATTTTCCCCTTGTTTTTTGCCAAACATAAATATTTGAATCCTGAGCTCAACTGCCAGGGGAGTGGGCAGCCTTTTTATATTGGCTTCACCAAAAATAGTGCTCAGAGAATGCTCTTGGGATGTCTGTGAGGAAAAAGGCAGGTAGAGTGTGTGTGTGTGTGTGTGTGTGTGTGTGTGTGTGTGTGTGTGGCTGTGCTCTGAGGGTGGAGGCACCCTCCTAGCAAACAAGTAACTGAAATAAGCAGAACAACAAGAGAAAACAGCTTCAAGGAATTGCCTTGTGCCACACAAGTGGAAGATCCCACTGCTCCACTTCCCATCCTGGTCCTGTCTCAAGCCAGAGGCCCTCAAAAAACCTTTGCTGAGAGATGCTCGAGTCTGTACTTAATGCCAATATTCAGTGCTGATTTGTTATCAAGCTATTTATTTATTTATTTAGAGATACCATCTCTCTATGTTGCCAGGGCTGGACTCCCAGCTCCTGGGCTCGCCCGATCCTCCTGACTCAGCCTCCCGAGTAGCTGGGACTACAGGAGTAGGCAGCTACATCCAGCTTCAGTCGATTTATTTCTTTTTTTTTCTTTTTGAGACAGAGTCTCACTCTGTCGCCCAGGATGGAGTGCAGTGGTGCAATCTCAGTTCACTGCAACCTCCACCTCACGGGTTCAAGTGATTCTTCTGCCTCAGCCTCCTGAGTAGCTGGGATTACAGGTGCATGCCACCACACCTGGCTAATTTTTGTATTTTTAGTAGAGATGGGGTTTCACCATGTTGGCCAGGCTGGTCTCAAACTCCTGACCTCAGGTGATCTGCCCACTTCAGCCTCCCAAAGTGCTGGGATTACAGGCATGAGCCACCGCATGTGGCTGACTCTACAAATATTAATACATTATGTGACATTATGATGTATATATTTTGGTTTTCCTCCACTATTCCTGGCTTTCAGCTTCTGTAAGCCTTGTCATTTCCTAAGTGACTAGAGCAGTATCTTTTATTAAAGGCCTTTTGTCCTGAGTCTTAAAGCAGTTCAGGAAAAGCTTGAGTAATAAAGGTGGAAGACAGACAATCTTTTGTTATTTTTACCAAACTCTTCAAGACACCTGAGTTTAGGTTAATGAGGTGAAAATCAGGATGGCTACAGGATGGGGATCTGGCTGGCAGGGGAACCAGCCACACTCCCAGAGGGCTGAAACTTCCAGGGAGGGGAGAGGGGCTGAAGGTTAAGCTGATCATCAAATGGACAACGGTTTAATCAATCATTCCTATGTAATGAAGCCTCAGTAAAAAAACAAAAGGGCAGAGTTCAGAGAGCTTCTGAATGGCTGAATGCGTAGAGGTTCCTGGAGAGTGGTGTGCCCAGGGACGGCATGGACGCTTGGTGCCCCTTCCTCCGTACCTTGCCCTATGCCTCTATCTGCTTGTTTATTTGCATCCTTGAAAATAGCCTTTGTAGCCAGGTGTGGTGGCTCATGCTTGAGCCCAGGAGTTCAATACCAGCCTGGGTAACACAGTGAGACCTTGTCTGTAAATACATTATTTATTTATTTATTTATTTATTTATTTATTTATTTATTTGAGACGGAATCTTGGTCTGTCACCCGCGCTGGAGTGCAGTGGCCGGATCTCAGCTCACTGCAAACTCCGCCTCCCGGGTTTACGCCATTCTCCTGCCTCAGCCTCCTGAGTAGCTGGGACTACAGGCGCCCGCCACCTCGCCCGGCTAGTTTTTTGTATTTTTTAGTAGAGACAGGGTTTCACCGTGTTAGCCAGGATGGTCTCGATCTCCTGACCTCGTGATCCGCCCGTCTCGGCCTCCCAAAGTGCTGGGATTACAGGCTTGAGCCACCACGCCCGGCCAACCATTTTTTTAAATATAAAAATAAGAAAAAAAATTAAAAATGAATATCCTTTGTAATAAACCGGTAAACATAAATAAGTGCTTCCTTGAGTTGTGTGAGCCATTCTAGCAAACTAATTGACCCCAAAGAGGAGGTTGTGGGAACCCTCATTTATAGCCGGTAAAAACCACCTGGGGGTTGCAATCAGCATCCTAAGCGGGGCTCAGTCTTGTGGGACTGGGATCAGAGGCTCTCCAGGTAGTGTGAGAATTGAATTAGAGAACACCCAGCTACTATCCTTTGCAGAAAAGAACTGATTGATTGTTGGTGGGGAAAAATTCCCGCACACATTTTGGTGACCAGAGGTCACGGAAGTATTCTGTGTTGATTGTTGAGTGACAGTACAGGAGAAACTAAATTAGTTTTTTCTTATATATTCTCACATTAGCAGAATTGTGGGATATAATAGATGTTACACTAGCCATCAGTATTTCCTATACTAGTCACAATTCGGTACCCAATAACTTCATCTTACTAGTTTTCTGATACAGTCCACTCATGAATTGCCAGAGTGAATTTTTTTTTTTTTTTTTTGAGATGGAATCTCACTCTGTCACCCAGGCTGGAGTGCAGTGGCATAATCTCGGCTTACTGCAACCTCTGCCTCCCAGGCTCAAGCTATTCTCCCGCCTCAGCCTCTTGAGTAGCTGGGATTACAGGCGCCCACCACCATGCCCAGCTAATTTTTGGATTTTTAGTAGAGACGAGTTTTCACAGAGTTGGCCAGGCTGGTCTCAAACTCCTGACCTCAAGTAATCCACATGCTTCAGCCTCCCAAAGTGCTGGGATTATAGGTGTGAGTCACCACATCCAGCCCAAGTTGGATTTTTATCTTATTTTTCTTTCTTCTTTTCTTTCTCTTTCTCTTTCTCTCTCTCTCTCTCTCCCCCTCCTCTCTCTCTCTCTCTCTCTCTCTCTCTCTCCCCTCTTTCTTTCCAGGTGTGAGCCACCACACCCAGCCCAGGTTGGATCTCCCCCTCCCCCTCCCCCTCCCCCTCCCCCTCCCCCTCCCCCTCCCCTCCCCCTCCCCTCCCCCTCCCCTCCCCTCCCCCTCTCCTACCCCTCCCCCTTCCCCCATCCCCTCCCCCGTCCCCTCCCCCCTCCCCCTTCCCTCCCCTCCCCTCCCCCCTCCCCTCCCCCTTCCCTCCCCCTTCCCTCCCCTCCCCTTCCCTTCTTTCCACGAGTTTCGCTCGTTCCCCAGGCTGGAGGGCAATGGCGCGATCTCAACTCACCACAACCTCCACTCCCAGGTTCAAGCAATTCTTCCGCCTCAGCCTCCCGAGTAGCTGGGATAACCGGCACTCGCCACCACTCCCGGCTAATTTTGTATTTTCAGTAGAGATGGAGTTTCTCCATGTTGGTTAGGCTGATATTAAACTCCTGGCCTCAAGTAATCCACCCGCCTCGGCCTCCCAAAGTGCTGGGATTACTGGTGTGAGCCACAACGCCTGGCCCGGATTTTTGTCTTATTTTTCATCTCGTTTTGTTAGTTGTCTATCTTCTTCAAGCACCCATCTAGAAAGTTAACATTTTCTCTATGATCAGCATCATGGTAGAATCAGCAGGTATCATTCACGAGGGCTTAGTTATTGAAGTACCAAAGGATGTCCTTATAAAATATTGACTATACAGTCATGCTTTGCATAATGATGTTTCAGTCAATCGTGGACCTCATTAATGATGGTGGTTCCATAAGATTATATCATAATCTGTACTGTATCAAATACTGTACCTTTTCTGTTTAGCTATGTTTAGATACACGAATACTTATCATGGTGTTAGAATTGCCTACAGTATTCAGTACAGTCACATGCTACATAGTTTTGAAGCCTAGGAGCAATAGGCTATGTTATATAGCCTAGGAGTGTAGAAGACACTACCATTTAGGTTTGTGTATGTGCACTCTATGATGTTTGCACAGTGATGAAATTGCCTAAGGATGCATTTCTCAGAAAGTATCAGTCACTAAATGACACATGACTTATGGGGCAGTCACAGGACATGGACCTCAAGGACTACATAATCAGTGAGGCTCCAGTAGGCTACACTGCTGATAAAGCTATTTCATCTCTTTCAGGAAAACCATCATAATTCATCTCTGAATACAACATTCAGTTTTGTTGGAAAGTAACTATTAAGCTTTGCTGGGTCAGAACTATGCTTGATAACGTTTCCATTACAAATGCTTTCTATCCCTCATACTATATTTTTCCAGGCGGGTGGGCCAACTGCAATCTGCTCTAAAATTCTGCTTTCTACCAGTTCTCCAAACGTTTTCTGATTATGGGCTTTAACAAAGTGCAGTACTGGGGAATGCAGGCTCATGCTGAAGTATGTGTATAAATGTGTTTGCTAATGGGTTTAGACCCTCATGTGGAAAGGGCCCAAAGTCTTCTAAATAGAAAAATCTTCAACTGAATCAGAACTGACTGAGGAGTTTGGAAAATGTTGGCAGGGCTTCGTGATCTTATATCAAACCATGGCAAGGCCACATTTTAACATCTCCCTACTCCCAGATTAATTTCATTTCTGTCACCCTCTTCACCTTGGAAACTCCTCCCATTCAGCAAAATCAGAAGCATTCAGAATAAGTACATTGTGATTTCTGTCCCTGAAACCCGCTGTGTGCACTGATGGAAAGCATAGTTTTAGTTTGTAGTCCTGTGCCCCTGGGCTGGTGGAGGAAATGAAATGAGTTGAGTCTCAGGTTTTCCTCAGAGACCACCAATGTAGCAAATGACGACTCACTGAAGCCCCAGGGCTCCTCAACACAGGCCACTTTCTTGCAGAGAGTCAGGCTGGTCTCTTTATTATTATTATTATTATTATTATTATTATTATTATTAGAGACAGAGTCTCGCTCTGTCGCTCAGGCTGGAGTGCAACTTTCGCCTCCCAGGTTCAAGCAATTCTCTTGCCTCAGCCTCCTGAGTAGCTGGGATTACAGGCGCACACCACCACGCCCAGCTAATTTTTGTATTTTTAGTAGAGACGGGGTTTCACCATGTTGGTCAGGCTGGTCTCAAACTCCTGACTTCCGGTGATCCACTTGCCTTGGCCTCCCAAAGTGCTGGGATTACAGGCGTGAGCCACTGCGCCCAGCTTGGTCCAGCCAAGGTAGCTTATGAATGCTACCTTGGGGCCAAAGAGTCTCTCCTGGACAAAAAATGGGGCCGTCACCTGCAACCCTGACACCTTCCCAGAAAGGGTCTTGCAGCGGCGCGGCGCGTCCAGCAGATGGCGCCCCAGCTGAATTTTCGCGAGCTGTCCTCCAAGCCTGTAGAAAAATCTGGAATAAACAGGAAGGGGATTCTTTTTTTTTTTCCAGCATCCTAATTTTCAACCTATACTGCCTTTTTGTCTTGTCAGAGGCCCTTTTTATTCGAATAAGTTGAAATGCATTTCAGATGTCTAAAAAACTTTTTGATTACGCAATCCCAAATTAATTTTTTTCTTTTTTTTTTTTTTGGCCGGGCGCGGTGGCTCGTCCCTGCAATCCCAGCACTTTGGGACGCCGAGGCGCGCGGATTACGAGGACAGGAATTCGAGACCAGCCTGGCCAAGATGGTGAAACCCCGTCTTTCCTAAAAATACAAAAATTAGCTGGGCGTAGTGGCGGGCGCTTGTAATCCCAAGGCAGGAGAATCGCTTGAACCTGGGAGGCAGAGGTTGCAGTGAGCCGAGATCGCGCCACTGCACTCCAGCCTGGGTAACAAAAGCAAAACTCCGTCTCTCCACCCAAGAGGGAGGTTTTCAAACAGCATTAATTGTCACAAGAGCACAAGAGTTCAGAAACTTTCGCGGGCAGCGCCGTGTGAAGAAACCTCGCTTCTAAACAGCAGGGCGTGGCGGGGACGCGCTCGCGGGGCCGCGGCGGAAGTGGCCTTCGTGGCGGGCTGGGCGGCGGCCGCGGCCCGAAGACAACGCCGCCTGCTGGTCACCGGGGACAGAGCCCTCGGGGCTCGCCAGGGCTGCGGCGCCACGCGGGTGGGAGCCCAGGCCCAGGACCTGGCGCTGTACGTCACCGCCCTAACCAAGGAAGCAAAGTCATGGACACAGCCACAGCCTCCTTTCTGCTCTGCAGAGATACCTGGAGGCCTGCTTTGGTTTGGAGAGCAGTGTTTCAACGAGCTTAACGGTTTTTAACGCTTGCCACAGCTAAACAGGGTGGACTTGATTTTTAGGGTGTCCTTGTTATTTAAGACAATCCTAAAGGAGAATGAAAATTAGAACCTGGTAGGAGACTGCTTTCATTGATTCTATCCTGCTTTAATGGGATTTACAACATATTAAAAGCAGTTATCAGAGGCGAATTGGATAAATGGGCTAGGGGTTGTGTTTCAAGGTGGAGGCGTTTGTCATTTCTGACTGTGGCCCCTTGTTTTTATTCCAGGATCGTTGCAGTGCCATTTCTAAGTCCCTCCTCCTCTCCCTACTTCCCTTTTCTCTGCACCCATTTGACAGGAGCCTCTGCAATCGTCTGCTTATTGCGCGTCACCGTCATCCACTGGGAAAGCCTTGTGGTACCACCTTTCTCCACCTATGGCTGCGGCCCGCAAGAAGATGACGGGTTGCGCTTCTACTCTGGAGCCAGCCCTGTTACCGGGAACTGCAGCCCGCAAGATGATGTCAGAGCGCAGCTTCCCTCTTTTTATGTTGCAGAGTTTATGCTGCCCTGCACTGAGCAGACTCTTTCTCTTACGCAGCCCTGCCTTTCACCTTGCCCAGTGACTCCGGAATAACCTTCCGGACCCTCCCATTTGCAGAGGTTCACTGCTTCAAGCGTCATAATCATTCATCTCCGTTTTTCCTCTAGTGATGAAGGCTCGTGGACGGACCACGGTTCACTCGGTCTAGGAGTCACCCTGTTGATCAGGTTCCTGTTGTCAGACATCAAAATTCCCATCTCCCATCAGGGCACAGCTATGGGGCTCTGGGTCAAAACAGGGCCTTCTCTTTTGTCTGGTAGCACCAGAAACACGGTAATTGGGAATCCATCAGGAATGGAAGGCTCCTTGAAGGCCTGGAGATGGAAGGTTGGGCCCCCAAGTCCTGAAAGGGACCAGTGGGGCTGTAACCTTCACAATCTGGATCCAGCCAGAAGAGCACTGAGAGCTCAGTGTTTGGAGGACAGAAAAGGGCAATGGATGTACAGTAACTTAGTGAATCAGGGACCGGATCCAGGAAGATGCCTGACATTTGTTTATCAGCAGAGAAACAGAAGTAAAGGAGGGGAACGTCCTCCTAAGTGTTACTGTGTCATGAAAGTGTCCTTCAGGGAGAGGCGACATGAACAGGGCAGCTGATAACATTGATACTGTGCAGGCACACATCTCCCCACATTCCCCGGGCTGCTGAACCAAGTGTACCAAATTAATCGCAAGGACACAGCTTTGAGCCTCCCTTGCGGCAGTCCCTGGAGGGAGTCCGCTCAGACAAAGCAAAGCGCGCTCCCGGGGGGAGGGGTGGCCACTTTCTCTTTGTTCTCCCTTGGAAAATGGGCTGTCTCTCAAGTCTCGTAAACCAGCTGCTTTCACTTCTTGTAGAGGGTCAAAGTAAATTAATCACCAATCGTGTTTGGACAGCATAGTTTTGAAGCCCTGAACTCTCTGAAATGCAGGGTCAAACTATTTTTAGATTAAGTTCGTATTCTGAGTTACCCAGCAAAAATTTCAGAAATGTGCCCCACTTTGAAAAAATAAAATAAAATAAAATAAAATAAAAAGAACACCTCCAGAAAAAAAGGTGGTAGAGACAGAGTGTTTGAAATTGTACTTAACCCAAAATCAGCAAGTCATACACATTACACTTAGGGATCGCTTTTTCACAGGGGTATAATTTACTGAGCAGATATCTTTGCCTGCTAAGAAGCCTGTTCAGCAGTAAAAGGGAGAGCTCTCTGAGAAACCTCAACTTTCCACATTATAAGTGATATTTTTTTCTCATAAGAAGGATTTAACATAGCTCCTTTTTAAAAATTCAGAATTGCCTATCCCTGATTTAAGTGGGAGATCAAGACAAAGGGTGCCTGACTTCTGTATCAGGAATAGGCGTGCCACTCCCCAAGCACTCGGAGCATCTGCTGCCCGGGCTGATTCTTAAACGGAAATCCACACGTGGCTTGACAGCTGAAGTGGCCTTTTATGTCCAGTTGGAATTTCATGTTGGGCAGGCTGCACTGAGTTCACGTCCAAACAGAAAATGGGTTCTGTGGGTCAGAGAAAGCTTACTGTGCTGAGAAGGACTAGGTGGACATTTTGTAAATACTATAGGTTTATTTCCTGGGAATTTATCCACAAAAATAAGATTGTTTCATTCCCTTCACACAGCTTCCTCAGGCCCTTTCAGACAGTTTCTACTCTTTGGATTTAATCTGCCTTCTAAATATCTGCTCCTGTTGTGTCCAGAACAAGGGACTGTCTGCACGTTACTGTGGAAGCAAGCTTTGGGTAGCCCGGAGGGCAGCTCCTCCCAATCAGTTCTTGTCTTCCTTCTCTCAGGCTCTCAGGAGGAAGTGAGAGCCACCCCCAGCCAGGAAACCAGCCTAGCATTAGCGTTTAGGGACAGATGATCTAATGGCTCAGGTTCTATAGGTGGACCTTCAGGCAAGCTTCTACAATAATTCTGAAGCTAGACACAGAACATATGAGCAGGTGTCCAAGAATTATAGATGCCTCTGAAAGTAACAGAAGGCCAGGCGCAGTGGTGCACGCCTGTAATCGTAGCCCTTCAGGAGGCTGAGATGGGAGGATCAATTAAGGCCAGGAGTTCAAGACCAGCCTAGTCAACATAGCGAGACTCCATCTATATGTCTATATCTATATCTATATCTATCTATATTTAATGTAGCAGAAATTTAAAGAAAAATAGCCATGGCACGTATGTTCACAGTACTACACTGTGTTCTCTCCAGTGTTAAGGAGATTACATTTAAAATTTGTAAGCACTTTGAGGGCAAGAGCCTGTTTCGCACTTCCTTTATATTTCTCACAGTGCCCAGTAAGGTATTACACATGCAGTGGTCACTCAGGGAATACTTACTTAAAAAAGAAATTAGTGCTGGCTCACACCTGTAATCCCAGCACTTTGGGAGGCTAAGGCGGAAGGATTGCTTGAGCTCAGGAGTTGGAGACCAGTTTGGGCAACACAAGATCCTACATCTACAAAAAATTATTAAAAATTAGCTGGGAGTGGTGGTGCATGCCTGTAGTTAGTCCCAGCTCCTTGGGAGGGTGAGACAGCAGGATCACTTGCGCCCAGGAGTTTGAGGCTGCAGTGAGCTATAATTGCACCACTGCACTCCAGCCTGGGCAACAGAGTGAGACCCTGCCTATAAAAAATAACAATTAAAAAATAATTATGGGCCGGGTGCGGTGGCTCAAGCCTGTAATCCCAGCACTTTGGGAGGCCGAGACAGGCGGATCACGAGGTCAGGAGATCGAGACCATCCTGGCTAACATGGTGAAACCCCATCTCTACTAAAAAATACAAAAAAACTAGCCGGGCGTGGTGGCGGGCGCCTGTAGTCCCAGCTACTGGGGAGGCTGAGGCAGGAGAATGGCGTGAACCCGGGAGGCGGAGCTTGCAGTGAGCCAAGATGGCGCCACTGCACTCCAGAATGGGCGACAGAGCGAGACTCCGTCTCAAAAAAAAAAAAAAATAATAATAATAATAATTATGGACTAACGGAACAACAAACAGCTGTGCTCTGAGATTAAGCCTGTTTTTACTGTCACTTCTGAGGAAACTAGACAGTGATACTTTATAGCCAGAAAATGAAAGTGGGGATAGTGCAACTTTTCTAAATAATAATGACAGCAGCTGACCTTCCTCTATACCAGAAACTATACTAAGTTCTTTTCATACATTATCTCATTTACACCTGACCACACCCCATAGACTTAAGTATTACTATTAGGATTACCCTTATTTTCCAGATGACAAAACATTACCCAAGTCACACCGGTAGTTAAGTATCCACATCAGGACTTGAGTCCAGCTCTCAGTCAGTTTCCAGTGCTTTCAGGCACAGTCCTGCACCAGAACATCTCAAGATGACTTCCATAGCTCCATTTGTTAACCACCCTGCTTTGAGCCTTGCAACCTAATATCTGAAGTGAGAGGGATAGTCCTTCAGAGCAAATGAGCTCAAATAAAATTTAAAAAGCAATACATGATTTGAGAGGGAGAGGGAAAAGGGTCAGCACAGGCACAATTCATAACGGAACATGTCGCAATATGCCTGGGCTTGATGTCTTCTCCTGCACATTTTCTAGTTTAATCCCCCTGGCACCCTGTGGAGTATGTTATTGTTATCTCATGTATAAGGAATAAATGTCTGGAGAACAGCTGGGTTCAAGAAAAAGGTAAACGCTCAAATATTCAGAGGCAGAGAGGGAACGAATCTACTGATAACACTGTACCTGCCCCAGGCCTCTCACTTAGGCTCACAGTGCTGGTGTGGGCGTGTCTCACCTTTCCTTCTTCTCCTATGTTGTTAGTAACACTCCAGCCAGCCAGAAAGCTTGCGCCTGTCTCTACCTGCCCCATAAGTACAAATAGGGTTAAATGTCGACTTGTATGCCATTAAACCATTTCAAAAGCACAGATGAGGTAGAGAGAAAACAGTACAAGTCATGATTCATGAAATGCTGTGTAAGAGTTAAATATAATGAATTAGATTTTAGCATACTGCCAGGTAAAGATTTCCACAAGGCATAGACTGTTCTAAAAAATAAAATAAAATAAAATAAAATAAAATAAAATAAAATAAAATAAAATAAAATAAAAGGCCAGGCATAGTGGCTCACGCCTGTAATCCCAACACTTTGGGAGGCCAAGGCAGGCAGATCACGAGGTCAGGAGTTTGAGACCAGCCTGGCCAACATGGTGAAACCCTGTCTCTACTAAAAATACAAAAGTTAGCAGGGTATGGTGGCACGTGCCTATAGTCCCCGCTACTAGGGAGGCTGAGGCAGGAGAATCGCTTGAACCCAGGCGGCAGAGGTTGCAGTGAGCCTATACTGTGCCATTGCAGTCTGGGCGACAGAGCAAGACTCCATCTCAAAAAATAAAATAAAAAAATAAAATAAATAAAGAAATAAAAAAAGCAAGAATAGAAAACACAACATGGCACAATTTATTCTAAAAAGTCACACAAAACAATGTAATGTGGACACACACATACACCTCTATGCAAACAGGTAGGAAATAGTTGGTTACACCCCAAATTGTTAACAGGTGTTTCTCTGGGGAGAAGACTGGGTTTGGGGTGAAGCGAGCAGTACTGGCAGACTCTTCCTTTGTCTTTTTACAAGATAATTTATTCATATAATGGGTATGTAAAGAAAAAAAGGACAGAAAAGAAACAAGTGATGCTGTTAGAAAATATACCGGGTCCAGTGGCTCACATCTGTAATCCCAGCAGTTTGGGAGCCCGAGGCGGGCGGATCACCTGAGGTCAGAGTTCAAGATCAGCCTGGCCAAGATGGTGAAACCCTGTCTCTACTAAAAATACAAAAATTAGCAGGTCATGATGGTGCACAGCTGTAATCCCAGCTACTCAGGAGGCTGAGGCAGAGAATTGCTTGAACCCGTGAGGCAGAGGTTGCAGTGAGCTGAGATTATGCCACTGCACTCCAGTCTGGGCAACAGGGCAAGACTCTGTGTCAAAAAAAAAAAAAAAAGATAAAGGTTCGCAACATGCAGTAAAGTGGGGAAAGTGATACAAATACACCAAGCTGGCGGGGCGCAGTGGCTCACGCCTGTAATCCCAGCACTTTGGGAGGCCGAGGCGGGAGGATCACGAGGTCAGGAGATCGAGACCACCCTGGCTAACACGGTGAAACCCTGTCTCTACTAAAAATACAAAAAATTAGCCGGGTGTGCTGGCGGGCGCCTGTAGTCCCAGCTACTCGGGAGGCTGTGGCAGGAGAATGGCATGAACCCAGGAGGCGGAGCTTGCAGTGAGCCGAGACTGCGCCTCTGCACTCCAGTCTGGGTGACAGAGCGAGACTCCGTCCTCCCTCCCAAAAAAAAAAAAAAAAAAAAAAAAAACAAATACACCAAGCTGAAATCCATCGCCTCCTTCATGTCCAGGGAAGGCCAATAGATTAGAGGAGTGTCCCCGTGTTGACATTATTAATACTTTAATGATTTTTAAAAATTTAATGTCTCCTGTGTCTACCAGAAATATATTCCTGAGAAGTTCAATAGACTTGGAAGCAGACCACCTGGGTTCAAGGCCCGACTGCCTTTCTCTGTAACCTTGGGCTACTTTCTCAGGGCCTTAGTTTCCTTATCTGCAGAGTGGAGAGGATAGTAACACACTTCACAGGGTGCCCTGAGGATTAAATGAGATAATGCTTAGGAAAGACCATCCAAACCTGGGGGACAGAGACTTGTAAACTGCAGATTGTGTTAGCGCCTACTCTCTTCCCATTCTCTCCATCCCACTTCACAGAATTGTTTTTCCTCACACCTTTAAGATGTCTGAGTATCCCACACTGAAGTAGAGTAGAATTAGTAAACCATTAGTCTTTAGTATAATATTTGCTGATAATAGGCCTCTGTAATTTGAGACTTCAGATTCTGCAGATGCATGGTTTTTAAGCTTCAATAGCCTGTATTCATGCATTTATTTTAAGGGATATGCTCATTTGATTCCATTTATAAAATATGCCTCTTCCCTGTGCAACCCACTTTTGATTCAAAAACTAAAATATCCAAATCAGAGGCCATTTAAAGTATAAGACAAAAATATAATTAACGTGTATTGTATCTTAAAATATGTTTATTTGTGGTCCTAATAAAACTTCAGGCTGCTCTGAAATTTCAAGATTCCAATAATAAGCCTTATAATGAAAAGAATTGCAGAAATAATAAGATAAACACTA
This sequence comes from Chlorocebus sabaeus, assembly GCF_047675955.1. Taxonomy (NCBI): domain Eukaryota; kingdom Metazoa; phylum Chordata; class Mammalia; order Primates; family Cercopithecidae; genus Chlorocebus; species Chlorocebus sabaeus. The sequence continues at coordinate 46,932,076 of NC_132914.1, read as the reverse complement.
ATGCCACCAATATAATTAAACATGAAACAAGAAATAGGAACACATTCATAAATATCAGTTGCATGCACACAGTACCATGTCCAAGCCATGCATGATGAAACTATTTACATTACATTACTATTCCAGCCTTACCTTTGAATCACAGCCAGGTTCTCCTCTGCTTTTGCTGAATGTGCATGTGTTAAAAGGCGTAGGGAGCTGAAGAGTCCTGGTGAAGTAAATAAGAATCCAGTTAGAGATGTGCAGTTGGAGTTCAGAAAGGATCCATTTGAAGGATCTAATTCCAAGCACACAAAGCACTCATCCTTCCCGAGCTCCTCCACCCCATTGAACAGGCTGTCATTTTAGAGCTGGGCGCCCATTGTTCACTTTCTTCTACTCTAATTAGATTTGACAGATTGCTCTTTCTGGCTAGACTGGCTGTTGCCAAGAACAGAGAGAAGAGATGAGGCTGACCTTGTCATTGTGCCCTTGGGATCAGGTCCCTGCCCCCTCCTCCATCCAAGTCCACAGATCACTGAAATTGCTCCTTAGCAGCTTCACATCTACTCCTCTTCTCCTCCAGCCTAAGACTGGCAGTCTTAGCACCTCTGAGTTTTCTTACTCTCAATACTATGAGCTTCAAAGCCTAGGTAGGCTGTGGGAGTAGAATAAGTGGTGCTGTTGTATTTTTCATAACAATACTCTGACCCTGGTGTTTTTCTTTTTGAGACAGAGTCTTGCTCTGTTGCCCAGGCTGGAGCACCATGGCAAGATCTCGGCTCATTGCAACCTCCGCATCCCGGGTTCAAGCGATTCTCCTGCCTGAGCCCCCTGAGTAGCTGGGATTACAGGCATGTGCCACCACGCCCAGCTAATTTTTGTATTTTTAGCAGAGACGGGGCTTCACCATGTTGACAACTGGTCTCGAACTCCTGACCTCAGGTCATCCGCCTGCCTTGGCCTTCCAAAGTGCTAGGATTACAGGCATGAGCCACCGCACCCGGCCAGCCTTGGTTTTTTTCTGCAGGCCTATTGGGAAAAACAGACCAGCTTTTCCAAAGGGAAATGTAGCTGCAGTTCCACCCAGGAGCCCGGAAATATTGATCACTTAATGAAGCAGAGCTCAGCAAGGATCCACGGATCTGAAGCAAACCCCGTGCCCCGCTGCCCTGTTTCCTGTCTGTGAAATGTCGCCAAGAACTCCTGAACCTTCACTGTCTCAAACACACATTATATTGGTATTAGGTAAGAACCAGACAATGAAATGATAGAATGGGAAGTGATCTTAGAGATCATCTAGTCTAATAACTTTTCTTGGAAGATTAAAAAACACAGATGAAAAGTGAGAAGTGACATGACAGTGTCATGAAATTAGCTAATAGATGTTTAACACCTGGCACTATACAAATGGCTTCTGATGAGTTTTGTCACAAACCTGCCTTTCTCTAATTTATCCTATGCTTGATAATTAACTATATTGGCCAGGAAAGTACTCTCTTTCTCTGAGGAAAGAATTTTCCTCACCCAAGGACTGTATTTTTATTTTTATTTTTCTTATTTTTTTGAGGTAGAGTCTCACTCTGTTGCCCAGGCTGGAGTGCAGTGGCTCCATCTCGGCTCACTGCAACCTCCACCTCCCAGGTTCAAGCGATTCTCCTGCCTCAACCTCCTGGGTAGCTGGGACTTCAGGTGCCCACCACCATACCCGGCTAATTTTTGTATTTTTAGTAGAGACAGGGTTTCATCATGTTGACCAGGCTGGTCTTGAACTCCTAACCTAAGGTGATCTGCTCACCTCAGCCTCCCAAAGTGCTGGGATTACAGGCGTGAGCCCCCATGCCCAGCCAAAGGACCATATGTTTAGAAATGCTTCCCTGAATTTACTGAGTTTACTGAAAACTCAGTGGCCTTGTACTAGAAACTGAGTCACCAAATGCCACACAACTGTCATAGAAGCACAGGATGGACCTCAACAGGCTGGACGCCTAGGCCCTGCTCTTACACAGGAGTGGCCCTGTCCTTGACCCAGTCCTGGCCACGCCCATGGCCTCAAGAGCTGTGAGCAGGAGCAACCGGTAGGAAGTTCTCCGTGGAACAAATTTAGTGTTTACCGGGTTGTAATATAAACCCATTCATGTACAGTTCGTTCAACTGCTCAAAAGCATTTATTAAAAGCTCATTATTTGCTAAACCCCTGTGGGCTGATAAGCCTACTCCAACGAGTAAGACACCGCCTCAAGGAGCCAGCAGTGTCAACACTTAACATGCAGGGGAGCACTGTGGGGCCACAGTGGGAGGAGGAAATACTGTTTTCCTTAGTTGAGATTCAAGGAATCAGAAAAATGTCAAAGGAAGTGATTCTTGGCTGGGCACAGTGGCTCACGGTTGTAATCCCAGCACTTTGGGAGGCCAAGGTGGGTGGATCACAAGGTTAGAAGTTTGAGACCAGCCTGGGTAAAACCCTGTCTCTACTAAAAATACAAAATATTAGCCGGGTGTGGTGGTGGGCGCCTGTAATCCCAGCTACTCGGGAGGCTGAAGCAGGAGAATCGCTTGAACCAGGGAAGCGGAGCTTGCAGTGAGACAAGATCACGCTATTGCACTCCAGCCTGGGTGACAGTACAAGACAGTGTCTAAAAAAAAAAGGAAGTAAGTAAGTGATTCCTGAGTTGAGCTTTGAGAAATAAGGGATATTTTCCAGGGATGGGAGGAAGGATGCAAGTACATGGCATTGAGATAGATAGTGAGCCTGGTGTTTGCTGGAAAAAAAGGAAGTTTGGGGCTTGCATAGCACCAAAGATGAGATTGGGAATTTAAGTAGAGATCAATGGAAAAACTGTGTGACAAGGGGAGAAAGCTGGATTTTCTCTTGGTAGCTCATGGGAACCACCAAAAAGTTCCAAGACGGGAAATAAAATGATCCAAACTGCATTTTAGAAAGATGGCCTGTAAGCTGGGCGCAGTGGCTCACGCCTGTAATCCCAGCACTTTGGGAGGCTGAGGTGGGATGATTCCTTCCACCCAGGAGTTCAAGACTAGCCTGGACAATGGAGCAAGACCCCATCTCAATTAAAAAAAAAAAAGAAAGAGAGAGAGAAAGAAAAGAAAGAAACAAGGAAGGAAGAAAAGAAAAGGGTCGGGCACAATGGCTCAGCCCTGTAATCCCAGCAATTTGGGAGGCCGAGGCAGGCGGATCATGAGGTCAGGAGATCGAGACCATCCTGGCTAACACAGTGAAACCCCATCTCTACTAAAAATACAAAAAAATTAGCCGGGCATGGTGGCGGGCACCTATGATCCCAGCTACTTGGGAGGCTGAGGCAGGAGAATGGCGTGAACCCGGGAGGTGGAGCTTGCAGTGAGCCGGGATCGCGCCACTGCACTCCAGCCTGGGAGACAGAGCAAGACTGTGTCTCAAAAAAAAAAAAAAAAAAAAAAAGAAAAAGAAAAAGAAAAAAAGAAAGGAAAGGAAAGGGAAAAGAAAAGAAAAAGACGGCTCTGGCTAGGCACGGGGCTCATGCCTGTGATCCCAGTGCTTTGGGAAGCTGAGGCAGGAAGATTACTTGAGCCCAGGAGTTTGAGATCAGCCTGGGCAATACAGTAAGACTCCATCTCTACAAAAATTGTTTTTTAATTAGGTGGGCATGGTGCACCTGTAGTCCCAGCTACTCAGAGGCTAAGGTGGGAAGATTACTTGAGCCCAGGAGGTTGAGGCTACGGTGAACCATGAGTGTACCACTGCACTCCAGCCTTGGCAACAGAGCGAGATCCCTCCTTAGAAAGACAGAAAGAAAGAAAGAAAGAAAGAAAGAAAGAAAGAAAGAAGAAAGAAAGAAAGAAAGAAAGAAAGAAAGAGAGAGAGAGAGAGAGAGAGAGAGAGAGAGAGAGAGAAAGAAAGAAAGAAAGAAAGAAAGAAAGAAAGAAAGAGAGAGAGAGAGAGAGAGAGAGGAGGGAGGGAGGGAGGGAGGGAGGGAGGGAAGGAAGGTGGCTCTGATGGCAGCATGGAAGATAGTTTGGAGGACAGGTGGGAAGGATTCAGCTTGGGGCCATGTATTCTAGGAAATCTTTCCTAAGCTCTCGGGCAGAGCTGTCGGTGCCTTGTCTGGACCTCTGCAGCACCCATCCTCTGACACTTAGCCTATTTGATTTGTTTATATGTCTGCCTCCCTCATTAAAGTACAAATTTCCCAAAGACCAAGACTTATTTCTTTTACATATTTATGTAAAATGCACCTACCATAGCATATGACCCTAGATATGCTTTTATTTATTTATCTTCTATTTTTTGAGACCAGGTCTCACTCTGTTGCCCAGGCTGGAGTGCAGTGCTGCAATCACAGCTCACTGCAGCCTCGACCTCCCAGGCTCAGGAGATCCTCCCACCTCAGCTTCCTGAGTAGTTGGGACTACAGGCACCTGTCACCTCACCCAGATTTTTAAAAATTTTTTGTAGTGACAGGGTCTTGCTGTGTTACCCAGGCTGGTCTTCCTTTCTTTTCTTCTTTAACTGCATTTTTATATGCTATGTTATATGGTTTCTTATGTAATATCCTCACTCTAGTCCTACTGAATTGCAGTGGACATTGTTCCTTGTCACCCCCCAGTTTCTCTCCCTGTACTCTGACAATAGGCCTAATTTTTTTCTGGGAATTCTCTGCTTTTGGTCTTTGCGATCTAATTAGGGCTTCCCCAACCTCTAGCCCCAGGGTGAAGGACAAGCCTTAGGCCTAAATTAGCCAGTCTATCCTAACTAATTGGTTTGAGGTAAGCATGTGCTCTAAACCTTCCTAATCAGATTAAATCTAGAGACTTTCTCCAGAGTTACTGGAGGAGTAGTGTCTCTCTCTCTCTCTCTCTCTCTCTCTCTCTCTCTCTCTGTCTTCCTCCTGGACATGGAGTTAATTAATTAATTGGTGACAGGGCTGCTGCAGCCATTTTGACACCAAAGGGATAAGCCTGTTTGAGAATGAAGCCAATACATTGAGGAAAACCCAGAAAAGTGGAGAGAGACAGAGTCCCAGGGGATGGGAGCAGAGCTCCTCTCTCATCAGCAACTCTCCCTGCTAGTTCGGACACTGTATATTTGGTAATGGTGAGTGTTAATTCATTTACACCTGTGAGGTTTCTTTGTTTTTTCCTTTGTTTTTCTTTTTGTTTTCTGTTTTGGAGACAGGGTCTCACTCTGTTGCCCAGGCTGGAGTGGGGTGGCATAATCACAGCTCATTGCAAGCCTCCACCTGCTGGGTTTAAGTCATCCTCCTGCCTCAGCCTCCTGAGTGACTGGGGCTATAGGCATGCACCATCTTGCCTGGTTATTTATTTATCTATTTTTTGTAGAGACAAGGTCTTACTATTTTGTACAGAATGATCTCAAACTCTTGAGCTCAACCAATCCCAATCCTCTTGCCTTGACCTCCCAAAGTGCTAGAATTACAAGCGTGAGCCATGAGGCCGGCTTATGTTTTGGGTGGAGGCTAAGCTTCGCTCCCTGTCCCCTTTTTTGAGAAGATGTGTGGCAGCTAAAAACAGATAACAAGGTATAGGAACAACGGATTGCTAGTACTAAAGGAGAAAGATCAAAATGTCTGCATTTCCCATGTGAGTGAAAGTTAGGGAGGGAGCTCTAGACTCTTTTTAAAGAATGTGTCTCTTCCCATCTTGTTCAAAGCTTTCAGTAAGCACTCTTTTGTTATATAAAACTCAACCACGTCTATCCAAGCAGTCTCACAAGTTAGGAATTTGACCAGCTGTCCATGAGGAAGTGGGCTAAAAAAATGCCAAGCATTCCTCTCTCCCTCACTCACACACACACTCTCTCTGTCACACACACACTCTCTCTCACACACACACACACACTCTCACACACACACTCTCACCACACTCTCTCACACTCTCTCTCACACACACTCTCTCTCATACACACTCTCTCACACACACACACACTCACTTTCTCTCACACACACACTCTCACACACACACTCTCTCTCACACACTCTCACACACACTCTCTCACACTCTCTCACACACTCTCTCTCACACACACACTCTTACACACACACACACTCTTTCCCCTCACACACTCTCACACACAATCTCTCCCTCACACACTCACACACACTCTCTCCCTCACTCTCACACACACACTCCCTCACTCTCTCACACACACTCTCCCTCACACTCTCACACACACACTCTCTCACACTCTCACACACTCTCACACTCTCTCACACACTCACACACTCTCACACACTCACACACACACACACTCTCACATTCACACACGCACTCTCACACACTCTCACATTCACACACGCACTCTCACACACACTATCACACTCACACACACTCTCTCACACTCACACACTCTCACACACACTCTCACACACTCTCACACACTCACACACACTCACACACTCACACACACACACTCTCACACACACACTCTCTCTGATTTCAGTGCTTAGCAGTACACCACATACATGCTATTTATTCACATAGCTTGTTCCTTATTTTCAGTTATTTGTGTCCTCTCTAAAGTGGGAAGCATTAAGGAAAGCAAACTTCCTAGTTCTTTTTCTTTTTCTTTTTTTTTTTTTTTTTGAGACGGAGTTTCATTCTTGTTGCCCAGGCTGGAGTGCAATGACGTGATCTTGGTTCACTACAACCTCCACCTCCTGGGTTCAAGCAATTCTCCTGCTTCAGCCTCCCAAGTAGCTAGGATTACAGGCACCTGCCACCACGCTTAGGTAATTTTTTGTATTTTTAGTGGAGACAGCGTTTTACCATGCTGGCCAGTCTGGTCTCAAACTCCTGACCTCAGGCAGTTCGCCCGCCTCAGCCTCAGCCTCAGCCTCCCAAAGTGCTGTGATTACAGGCTTGAGCCACCGGGCCAGCCTAGAGTCTTTATTCTTATACTAGCATCCTGCCTCACTGTTTTCCAAATATTTACTATTATTTCCTACTAATATATTTGCAAATGTGTAGTTTAACCATTGGTTATTTAATAACAAAATTATGGACTTGCAAAATCTAGTAGTTATTAGAGAAGCCAGTCACAAAAGATCACATATTGTATGATTCCATTTATATAAAATGTCCAAAAAAGGAAAGTCCTTAGTGACAGAAGTAGATGAGTAGTTACCAGGAGCTAGGAGGAAGGAATAGAAATGGGTACAGGATTTCTTTTGGGAGTGATGAAATCGATTGTGATGATGGCTGTGAAACTCTCTGAATATACTAAAAATAGTTGAATTGTATACTTTCAATAGGTGAATCGCTATAGTATGTGATTTTTACCTCAACAAAGCTATTTAAAAATCTAGTGCTCACTTCCACTTCTTACTGGATTTTGAAAGAGAATTACAAATTCTGGCCAGGTACAGTGGCTCACACCTGTAATCCCAGCATTTTGGGAGGTGGAGGCAGGTGGATCACTCAAGTTCAGGAGTTCAAGACTAGCTTAGACAATGTGGTGAAACCCCATCTCTACAAAAAATACAAAAATTAACCAGGCAGGGTGGTGCACACCTGTAGACCCAGCTACTCAGAGGCTGAGGTGGGAAGATGGCTTGAGCCTGGAAAGTTGAGGCTGCAGTGAGCTGAGATTGCACCACTACCCTCCAGCCTGGTCAACAGAACGAAAGACACTGTCTCAAAGTAAAAATAAAAAATTCACTTCCCCATTTGCCAACATTTCTCTAAAGCAGGTCAGTAGTCTTCAGCTGGGCCCTCTCCCTAACTTAGTTCTCCCTACTTGGGTCCATTTCCCTGCTCTCTGCACCGCCATCAAGAGTTCAATCTGCCCAGAGCTCAACCCTGCAAGTCAGGATTTTCCTCCCTGCACCACCAGACTCTGTGCCTTTGCCAAGATGGTCCCTTCCATTGAACCTGTGTGTTCAGGGCCCTGATTGCATGTCACCTCTTCAAGGGCCTTTTACTTTCCACTTCACTGGGAGTGGTCTGCCATCCAGGGTACAAGAAGTGACATTTCGACCAAATGTTTTGATACCACATAGCAAGGCGTCATCAGTGTTCTAGTCTGGATTCTTTGGGTCTGCATCACCCACCAGTGACCCTTGTCACTAAGTTAATGCCACATTTAATTTTCCTTATTCCAACATCAAAGTCTATATTTTATTTTGTTTGTTTGCTTTTGCTTTCTTCTGCCCATTATTTGATCCTTCCCTTCTTCTTTTTCCCGTCTCCTCACTTCCATTCCCCCCTCAAGCCCTTCCCTTGGTACCTGGGTAATTCTTGCTAAATATTCAGGACTCTGGAAAAATGTCATCTCTTCCAGGAAGGTTACTCTGACACCTCCCCTCACCCTTAGGATGGTGGCTGAACTGAAGTAATGGCAAGAGAAATGTAGAGAAAGAAACAAATTGGAAAAATATTAAGGAGGAAGATTTGGCAGAACTTGCTAATGTGAAATAAAGCCTAAAGATCAAACAAAATCAGCAGTTAATTTGAGATAACAATTTAGAATCATTTCATGTTTTTTCAAGCTTTGTGTCATCTACAATTTTTTTTTTTTTTTTTTTTTTTTTGGAGACAGATTCTTGCTCCGTCATCCAGGCTGGAGTGCAGTGCAGTGGTGTGATCTTGGCTCACTGCAACCTCTGCCTCCCGGGTTCCAGTAATTCTGCTGCTCAGCCTCCCGAGTAGCTGAGACTACAGGCGCGTGCCGCCACGCCTGGCTAATTTTTGTATTTTTAGTAGAGACGGAGTTTCACCATATTGGCCAGGCTGGTCTCGAGCTCCTGACCTCGTGATCTGCCTGCCACGGCCTCCCAAAGTGCTGGGATTACAGGCGTGAGCCACCGCACCTGGCTGTCATCTACAATTTTAATAAGAAAGATAGATCCTCCTGCCAAGCATGTCTTCCTTAAACATTGGTTATAATTTTGCTTTATTGATGGAGGGCCCTTCATGAGTCTTTCTCAGCCTAAATTCTGTCTTGTTTTAAAAGCCTTCCTAGTTGGTCCATCCCTTCCCATCAGCTCCACCCAGCTGTGGTCAGGCTGGCTGCTCCATCCTCCAGGATAAAGTCTTGCTCACTCCTGCTTGTAATGCTTTTGCCACCACCTCACCTGCAGCAGTGCATTCCCTATGCACATCTAAGGGGCCATTTAAGGCTCAACTTCAAGGTTATTCCTCATGAAAGGCTGCTTGCCTGGTCCACGCCTTCCTGTGCCCTCTGAACTTCTGAAGCATTCAATTTAGCACTTAATTATATATGCTCATTTTACATAATATACTGTTGCTTTCATGTGTGTTAGTCATATTTCCCTCAACCAGATTATAAATTTGTTGAGTGCAGGAACCATAATTTATACTTCTTTTTTTTTTTTTTTTTTTTTTTTGAGACGGAGTTTCGCTCTTATTGCCCAGGCTGGAGTGCAATGGCGTGATCTCGGCTCACCACAACCTCCGCCTCCCAGGTTTGAGCGATTCTCCTGCCTCAGCCTCCAGAGTAGCTAGGATTACAGGCATGTGCCACCACGCCTGGCTAATTTTGTATTTTTAGTAGAGACGGGGTTTCTCCATGTTGGTCAGGATGGTCACAAACTCCCAACCTCAGGTGATCTGCCCACCTCAGCCTCCCAAAGTGCTGGGATTACAGGCATGAGCCACCTTGCCTGGCCAATTTATACTTCTTTAAGATCATACGTTCTGGAATCAGACTATGCTCAAATTCTGGCTCTCCTACTTGCTAACTATGTGGCACTGGGCAAATGGTTTAACTTCTCTATGTCTTAGTTCCTAATTCTTTCTTTCTTTCTTTCTTTCTTTCTTTCTTTCTTTCTTTCTTTCTTTCTTTCTTTCTTTCTCTCTCTCTTTCTTTCTTTCTTTCTTTCCTTCCTTCCTTCCTTCTTTCTCTTTCTTTCTTTCCTTCTTTCTTTCTTTCTTTTTTCTTTCTTTCTTTCTTTCTTTCTTTCTTTCTTTCTTTCTTTCTTTCTCTCTCTCTCTCTTTCTTTCTCTTTCTTTCTTTCTTTCTTTCTTTCTTTCTTTCTTTCTTTCTTTCTTTCTTTCTTTCTTTCTTTCTTTCTTTCTTTCTTTCTTTCTTTCTTTCTTTCTTTCTTTCTTTCTTTCTTTCTTTCTTTTTTGAGACAGATTCTTGCTCTGTTGCCCAGGCTGGAGTGCAGTGGTGCAATCTCGGTTCACTGCAAGCTCCGCCTCCTGGGTTCACGCCATTCCCCTGCCTCAGCCTCCCAAGTAGCTGGGACTACAGGCGCCCGCCACCACGCCCGGCTAATTTTTTGTATTTTTAGTAGAGATGGGGTTTCACCATGTTAGCCAGGATGGTCTCGATCTCCTGACCTCCTGATCCGCCTGTCTCGGCCTCCCAAAGAGCTGGGATTACAGGCGTGAGCCACCACGCCCAGTCAACAATAATAATTTTTAAATGTTTATTAGGACAATTTTACTTCCCAATTTTTGAGGAGCATCTCACCATTGCCCCCATGTCTTCACCTGCCTCCTGGAGCCCAGGTGAGGAATCAAGAGGATTGTCTCTCTCACTTCATAAAGACACCAGGAATGAGCATTAGAAAGCAAAATATGAGGCAGAAGGATGACTTGAGGCCAGGAGTTTGAGGTCAGCCTGGGCAACGTAGTGAAACCCCATCTCTACAAAAAATAAAAATAAAAAAAATTAACCAACTATAGTGGCCCACGCCTGCAATCCTAGATACTCTGGAGGCTGAGACTGGAGGATCAGTCCTCCTATCTGCAATGCTAGATACTCAGGAGTCTGAGGTTACAGTGAGCTATGACTGCATCACTGCACTCCAGCCTGAGTGGCAGAGCAAAACCCTGTCTCAAAACAACCAAAAATCCTCTTTTATGTAGTTTTCTGTTTTTGAATGCACGTACCTCAAAATAACAAACATAAATTACTGTACTGGCCTATTGGTAGTTGAGGCAACAAGATGTCTAGCAGAGTACAAGACAAAAATAAAGGAGAGAAGAAGGTAATTAAAGACCCAAGGCCATACTCTAGATGCACACTATTATTATATTTTATATTCTACCAATTACCACGCTTGCCCCTCCCCCTACTCTACAAACTAACCGTCATCAACCAGCTTATCTGGAAGAGCTAAAGCTTTGAGTCCCATGTGGTCCCTGGACTGCATCCTGGCAAAATCCTTATTGCTCAAGTTTCTATGGAGAAAACAAATTATTGTTGTCAGGGAGGAATATGAGACTGCAGAAGCTGACACTACCTGCATGGCCATGGGAGGTATGTGGGATCTACGCCAACATAAAAGATTGTAGAGTCCAGGCACGTTGGCTCACAACTGTAATCCTAGCACTCTATGAGGCCAAGGCGGGCGAATCACCTGAGGTCAGAAGTTCAAGACCAGCTTGGCCAGCATGGTGAAACCCCGTGTCTATTAAAATACAAAAAATTAGCCGGGCATGATAGTAGGTGCCTGTAATCCCAGCTACTCAGGAGGCTGAGACGGGAGAATCGCTTGAACCCAGGTGACGGTGGTTGCAGTGAGCCGAGATCGCACCACTGCACTCCAGCCTGGGTGGCTGAATAAGACTCCATCTCAAAAAAAAAAAAAAAAAAGTTGTAGAATGTGAATTGTTCTGAAAAGAAATTCTATGGGAATATTTCTCCCCTGTTACATTTAAATATTATATTTTCCAAATGAAAGACTGAAAAATAAGAGCTTTTTGGAAAATTGAATTGATTTATTGTCTTAGGATGTGAAGATACAAGACCTGGAGGCTAGAAGGCATTTGCGCAAATTGCAATCCTACCTGCTTTATGGGCCCTTTGTCCACAGCCTCTGAAAGTGAAGGACTAAGGACAAAGGGCCACAGTCATTAGACCAGGTGGGATGCGAGGTGAGATCACGGAGGCCAGGGGTGTCATGAGAAGAATGAGCTTACCTGGTTTCCAGGGTGGTTCCGCCACCACCTGGCTCTGCTTCTTTGGCCTGGTCACTCCACTTTCTGGTCTAAGGTTCCTTGTCAGTAGGATGATCAGTGAGGGACAGGGATGCCATCTCTCAAGCTCTTTCCACACTGGCATTTCATGACTCTGTTGAGTCTAACAAAATCTATGCATTGTTCTGGGCTTTAGGTTACTATTTCCCTCAAAAATCACTCTTTCCCCCTCTTTTCCTTCTCTCCCCCGTGTATGCATACCCTGTCCCTCTCTCCCTCTGACTTTCAGCTCAGAATCTGAAAAATCTTCCCAAGTCTAAATATATTGGTTACAATAATGTGCTTCTTACATATTTTAACCTGGAGGTCTCTGGTAGCCATTTGCTGAAAGCTTGAATTTAAATCTATAGTTGCAAAAAAACAAGGAGGATGATAACACTGAATGTATGGCCATGTAGAGTGATTTCAAGGCAGTTTCCCTAAACAAATTGAACAGTACTTCTGCACAGAGCTGATGAATATACTGCTTCTCTATTTCCTTTCAAATTGCTCCCTAGAATGAGGATCACTCTAAAGTCTCCATAATTGTTCTAAACCACACTGGGTGTTTCCATGCGGTCCTCTGCTGTCATTTCTTAGCAAGCAGTCAGCATAAAAAAGGACTGGGTCAGCTCTCTGTGTGTCACTGCTTGGCAGCACAGCTCCCCTGGGATGTGTCTCCTGGCACTTACCCAGCCTAGCTATCAACAATAAAAGCTTCTCTTTGTGCTTCCAGTAAGTCATAAATAAATTTCTTCAATCCCACCTGCTTTCCGAGAAGAGCTTTTTAACCATGTCCTTTACTTTGGGGTAAAAAAGACAGACAGGGTTGCCGCTTTAGGAGTATAGTTTTAAAATGTCTACTAAGCAATCGCTCCCTTTCATTGTTTCTGACTTCCAACATTTAGATGTGTAATTTGAGTTACAGTCCCTTTAGCTGCCAGGTTCTGAAACTGGACTGCTTTCCCACTTTGTGCTAATCGCCTTTTGAAGCTGTCCAGCCCTAAGTAATCCTCCTGTACAGAAAGTGTTAGCTGAGCAAGGAAGGGTTGATTCTTTGAGCAGCAGGGAAGGCATACCCTCCCCGGAACAGCACCCCTCAAGGGGTGGGGGCAGTGACCTGCCTGAATATGGCTTCAGGAACTCTAATAACTATCCCCAAAAGACGAGAGGGCTAGGATTTTGGCCCCTGGGGGAGTACCAGGCACAAGACCAGCACTAAAAGAAGAACAAGGCTAGTCGTGGTGGCTCATGCCTGTAATCTCAGCACTTTGGGAGACTGAGGTGGGCGGATCGCTTGAGCCCAGGAGTTCGAGACCAGCCTGGGCAACATGGTAAAACGCTGTCTCTACTAAAAATACAAAAATTAGGCCAGGTGAGGTGGCTCACACCTGTAATCCCAGCACTTTGGGAGGCTGAGTCGGGTTAATCACGAGGTCAGTAGTTCAAGACCAGCCTGGCCAAGATAGTGAAACCCCGTCTCTACTAAAAAATACAAAAAAATTAGCCAGGCCTGGTGGCGGCGCCTGTAATCCCAGCTATTCGGGAGGCTGAGGCAGAGAATTGCTTGAACCCCAGAGGTGGAGGTTGCAGTGAGCCAAGATGGCACCACTGCACTCCAGCCTGGGCGACAGAGCGAGACTTCATCTCAAAAAAAAAAATTAGCCAGATGTGGTGGCATGAGCCTATAGTCCCAGCTACCTTGGAGGCAAAGGTGGGAGGATCCCTTGAGCCTGGGAGGTCAAGGCTCCAGTGAGCTGAGATAATGCCACTGCACTCCAGCCTGGGCGACAGAGCAAAACTCAAAAACAAAAAAACAAACAAAAAAACCCTCAAAAAACCAAACAAACAAAAAACCCGGCAAAATAGAGTCCCTATTTAGCCAAAGAAGAAAATAGTTAACCTTGATTGCAGTCCAAACAGGTTGGATTTCTTAAACACCACTCATCAAAAATATCTGAAACATCAGGCCTCATATGACTGTTCTGAGGTAAACATTAATCTTATTTTCCAGCAAGCTGTAGAATGAGGTCAAGCACATTTATTTTCTACCGCAGTCAGTGTTGGAATTAAAGAAATCAGCTGAATCCATTCTCAAAATTACATAAATGAGTTACTTCAGCTGATTCATCATTGAGTTCATATGAGCAACTTGTTTCCTGGGGCATTAAATATTGAAGTACGAATTTTTGCCTCTTACATGCCATGGGCCATGAAGGAGGCCCAGAAGGACTAGATATGAATATTACCAAATAGTCCCCCTTCTGAACTCTGGTCCCTGTAAAAGGAAATAGATTCTCATGTTTGTCTATACTTCCCCTCTCTTGTAATGCCAAACTCTGCAAGAGAACTTTGTGCATATTCCCACAATTCAGATGAGTTTTCTACATTTTAAAAAAATTATAAGCCAGGCATGGTGGCTCCCATCTGTAATCTCAGCACTTTGGGAGGCTGAGGCTAGAGGAGTTCTTGAGCCCAGGAGGTCAAAGGCTGCAGTGAGCCATAACTGTGCCACTACACTCCTGCTGGGCAACAGAAAGAAACCCTGTCTCTAAATATATATATGAATATAAATAATGTAAAAATTTTAAATCATAATTACAGGACCAATATCCATGAACTTCCCATCCCCTTAAGAACTAAAGCATCGGGAACCACATTGTGATGCAGGATTCTTGATGGAGCTCCCCATGCTCCCACCCAGACAGTAGCCCTTTCCTCCCACGCGGAAGAATCAGTGCTTATTCTCTTGCTTTTCTGGATGGTTTTGGTACATTTGTGTGCATGATTGGACAAAGTGTTTAGTTTTGCTTGCCATCTGTATTAGTTTGATATGGCTGCTAGAACAAAGTACCACAAACTGTGTGCCTTAAACAACAGAAATTTATTGTCTCAGTCCTGGAGCCTAGAAGTACAAAAGCAAGGTGTTAGCAGGACTGGTTTGTTCCGAGTGCCGTGAGGGAAGGATCTGTTCCAGGCCTCTCTCTGTGGCTTTTCCGTGGCCGCCTTCCGCCTGTGTCTGTCTACCTTCTGTGCAGGTCTGTATCTCTGTTCAACTTTCCTCTTTATGAGGACACCAGTCATAGTGGATCGAGGCCCACTCTAATGACCTCATTTTAACTTGATTACAGCTCCCTGAAGCTGAGGAAGTCTCTGCAGGGGCCGACTGCTGCGGGCATCTGCCAACAACTCTCCAGTAGCAGGGACAAGTCCCTTAGTAAAGGGGGATCGGGGCAGTGCATCATGGTATCCACAACACTGGCGGTGGTGTCTGCAAAAATGGAGTCTTGCGACTGGGCGCGGTGGCTCACGCCTGTAATCCCAGCACTTTGGAAGGCCGAGGCAGGCGGATCACGAGGTCAGGAGATTGAGATCATCTTTGCTAGCACGGTGAGACCCTGTCTCTACTAAAAATACGCAACATTAGCCCGGCGTGGCGGCGGGTGCCTGTAATCCCAGCTACTCAGGAGGCTGAGGCAGGAGAATGGCGTGAACCCTGGAGGTGGAGCGTGCAGGGAGCCGAGATCACGCCACTGCACTCTAGCCTGGGCGACAGAGACAGACTCTGTCTTTAAAAAAAAAAAAAAAAAAAAATGGAGTCTTGTATGTCTTCTGCAACTTGTTTAAAAAAAAAAATTTTTTTTTAGACGGAATTCCGCTTTCGTTGCCCAGGCTGGAGTGCAGTTGCGTGATCTCGGCTCACTGCAACCGCTGCCTCCTGGGTTCATGTGATTCTCCTGTCTCAGCCTCCCGAGTAGCTGGGATTACAGGCGCCCGCCACCATGCCCAGCTAATTTTTTGTATTTTTAAAAGTAGAGATGGGGTTTCATCATGTTGGCTGGTCTCGAACTCCTGACCTCAGGTGATCCACCACCTCGGCCTCCCAAAGTGCTGGGATTACAGATGTGAGCCATCTCACCCAGTCTTAATCTTTTCTTTTCTTCTCTTCTCTTCTCTTCTCTTCTCTTCTCTTCTCTTCTCTTCTCTTCTCTTCTCTTCTCTTCTCTTCTCTTCTCTTCTCTTCTCTTCTCTTCTCTTCTCTTCTCCTTTCTTTCTTTCTTTCTTTCTTTCTTTCTTTCTTTCTTTCTTTCTTTCTTTCTTTCTTTCTTTCTTTCTTTCCTTCTTTCTCTTTCTTTCTTTCTTTCTTTCTTTTGAGACAGAGCCTCACTGTGGATTGAGTGCAATAGTGAGATCTCGGCTCACTTCAACCTCTGCCTGCGGGGTTCAAGTGATTCTCCTGCCTTAGCTTTCCAAGTATCTGGGATTACAGGTACGCACCATCATGCCTGGCTAATTTTTTTTTTTTGTATTTTTAGTAGAGATGGGGTTTCACCATGTTGGCCAGGCTGGTCTCGAAATCCTGATCTCAGGTGATCTGCCCACCTCGGCCTCCCAAAGTGCTGGGATTACAGGCATGAGCCACCACACTGGCCCCCAATTTTTAAAAAATTAATTAATTAATTAATTAATTAATTTATTTTTGAGACAGGATCTTGCTGTGTTGCCCAAGCTGGGGCACAACGGTGCGATCTTGGCTCACTGCAACCTCTGTCTCCCAGGCTCAAACGATGCTCCAACATCACCATTCCGAGAAGTTGGGATTACAGGCATGCACCATCACACCCAGCTAGTTTTTGTATTTTTTTGTAGAGACAGGATTTCACCATTTTGCCCAGGCTGGTCTCGAACTCCTGGACTCAAAGGAGTCCACTCGCCTCAGCCTCCCAAAGTACTGGGATTACAGGCATGAGCCACCGTGCCCAGCCTCAAACTTTATTAATACTTTCAAACACATTCAAAAGTAGAGAGAAATAATATAACCTGTCTCATTGTTATTATTATTATTATAGTTTTGAATCAGACTTCATATCATTTCACCCTACATTCTTGAGTACCTATCGCCTACAAATATGGACATTTTCTTACATAACCTGAATATAATTGTCATACCTAATAAATTAACAATTTCGTGCTCCATATTCAAATTTCCCTGATTACCTCAAAATAAATTATTTTATAATTGTTTTGTTTGAAAAAGTATCCAAATGAGGAGAACGCTTTTTTTTTTTTTAGACGGAGTCTCTTTATCGCCCAGGCTGGAGTGCAGTGGCGTGATCTTGGCTCACTGCAAGCTCCGCCTCCCGGGTTCACGCTATTCTCCTGCCTCAGCCTCCCGAGTAGCTGAGACTACAGGCGACTGCCACCGCGCCTAAGTTTTTGTACTTTTAGTAGAGATGGGGTTTCACCATGTTAGCCAAGATGGTCTCAATCTCCTGACCTCGTGATCCACCTGCCTTGGCCTCCCAAAGTGCTGGGATTACAGGCATGAGCCACCGCGCCCGGCCTATTTATTTATTTTCAAACAGAATCTCACTGTGTCACTCAGGCTGGAGTGCAATGGCGTGATCTTGGCTCACTGCAACTTCTGCCTCCTGGGTTCAAGTGATTCTCCTGCCTCAGCCTCCTGAGCAGCTGGGACTACAGGTGGGCCCCACCACAGCCCAGCCAATTTTTGCATTTTTAGTAGAGACTAGGTTTCACCATGTTGCTCAGGCTGGTCTCAAACTCCTGACCTCAAGTGGTTTGCCCACCTCGGCTGCCCAAAGTGCTGGGATTACAGGTGTGAGCCATCAAGCCCGGCCTCTTGTCTTTTAATCTAAAGCCATTCCTCTTCCCTTTTTTTAAACCCCCATGCCATTGTCCTGTTGAATAAACTGGGTCAGTTGTTGATATAGTTTGGATATTTGTCCCTGCCCAAATCTCATTCTGTGTTCTCACTTTTAAGTGGGAGCTAAAAGATAAGAACACATGGACACATAGAGGGGAACCATATACACTGGGGCCTACTGGAGGGTGGAGGGTGGGAGGAGGGAGACGATCATGAAAAATAACTAATGGATACTAGGCCTAATATCTGGGCGATGAACTCATCTGTACCACAAACCCCCATGACACATGTTTACCTACGCAACAAACCTGGACGTCCTGCACACGTTCCCCTGCACTTAAAATACAAGTTACAAAATCATCATAATAGCCAGGCACGGTGGCTCTTGCCTGTAATCCTAACACTTTGGGATGCCAAGGCAGGTGGGTCACTTGAGATCAGGGGTTCGATACCAGCCTGGCCAACATGGTGAAACCTCATCTCTACTAAAAATACAAAAATTAGCTGGGTGTGGCAGTGCACATCTGTAATACCAGCTACCCAGGAGGCTGAGGCAGGAGAATTGCTTAAGCCTAGGAAGCGGAGGTTACAGTGAGCCAAAATCTTGCCACTAGCCTCCAGCCTGGGCAAGAGAGTAAGACCCTGTCTCAAATAATAATAATAATAATAATAATAATAATAATAATAATAGGCCAGGCACAGTGCCTCACGCCTGTAATCCCAGCACTTTGGGAGACCGAGGTGGGCGGATCACCTCAGATTGGGAGTTTGAGACCAGCCTGACCAACATGGAGAAACCCGATCTCTACTAAAAATACAAAATTAGCCAGGTGTGGTGGCGCATTCCCGTAATCCCAGCTACTCGAGGGCTGAAGCAAGAGAATCGCTTGAACCCAGGAGGCGGATATTTTGGTGAGCCGGAGATCCCGCCATTGCACTCCAGCCTGGGCAACAAGAGCAAAACTCTGTCTCAAATAAATAAATAAATACAATAATGATAAATAATAATTTAAAAATTAAAAACAAAAATAAAATCTAGGGCAGACATGGTGGCTCATGCCTGTAATCCCAGCACTTTGGGAGGCTGAGGCATCTGGCTAATGTTTTTTGTGTTTTTTTGTTTGTTTGTTTTTTGTTTTTTAGTAGAGATGGGGTTTTACCATGTTGGTCAGGCTTGCCTCGAACTCCTGCCTCAGCCTCACAAAGTGCTGGGATTACAGGCATGAGTTTCTTTCTTTCCTTCCTTCCTTCCTTCCTTCCTTCCTTCCTTCCTTCCTTCCTTCCTTCCTTCCTTCCTTCCTTCCTTCTTTCTTTCCTTCTTTCTTTCCTTCCTTCCTTCCTTCCCTTTCCTTTCTCCTTCCTTCCTTCTTCCTCTCTCTTTGGATCTCAGCTCACTGCAAGCTCCAGCTCCCGGGTTTACGCCATTCTCCTGCCTCAGCCTTCCGAGTAGCTGGGACTACAGGCGCCCGCCACCTCGCCCGGCTAGTTTTTTGTATTTTTTTTAGTAGAGACGGGGTTTCACTGTGTTAGCCAGGATGGTCTCAATCTCCTGACCTCGTGATCTGCCCGTCTCGGCCTCCCAAAGTGCTGGGATTACAGGCTTGAGCCACCGCACCTGGCCTCTTTTCTTTTCTTTTCTTTTCTTTTTTCTTTTCTTTTCTTTTCTTTCTTTCCTTTCCTTCCTTCCCTCCTTCCTTCCTTCCTTTCTTTCTTTTTTTTTGTTTCCTTCTTTCTTTCTTTTCTCTTAGTGAGTTGTGACCAACTTTTAAAAAGTGAAATAAAATAGAATTTTAAAATTAGAGTTCATTGTGTATAACAAGAGTAAGTATTATTTCATTAGGGATACAATATGAATGCAAAATATACTTTTAACAATAGATCAATGGTCAACAAATTTGGAAAAACACTGAACTAGTGGACAGTATATGATCTGTTTTAAAAAATCACTAGAAAAATCTAAATGTGAGTTTAAATCTATATTTAGCATAAAAAATAATACCAGAAGTCCTTAATTAGGATTAGAAGGATTCAAATTTATGCTGCTTGTGTTTGAACTCTGGCTTTATTTACTTGGTGACATTTGGCAAATTACTTAAACTTTTTGTACCTCAATTTTGTCATCTGTAAAATGGGATTAATTATAATATCTATCCCTGAAAGTTATGGTGAAGAATAAATGAGTTGATACAAATGTAATACCTAGAACACAGCCCGGCACATAGTCATAACTTTAAAAATGTTAGTTATTACTATAGATGTTCTCAGTTCATTTAGCAATACAAGTCAAGATTTTAAAATCCTATTTTTCTAATAATTACCATTTAAAGTCAGATCGTAAGGCTTCTCACATGTTGTAACTAAACCAATCATCTACAGATTTCAATAAAGATCCTTTAGGTAATCATCTCAGAATTGAAAAGCTAACTACAAACACTGTAATGAGAAAACTGTGCTATTCCCGCAACCTGCTTTGTGCCTTTTTTTTGTAGGCAATCTGGATATATCCAACCCTATATAGCCTGTCCTGTGTTAGATGGTGAACATAATTTCTAGCAAGTCTTGTGTTTGAGGGCGCTTGCAATACTCCCCCATTTAACGAAAGTTGTATTAGCACACATCACTGAGCAAATGACTTCTTTCATTTATGATTTGAGAAGTCCAGCAAGATGATGCCAGGTGACACAAGGATGAACTATGCTTCACTGAAGTTACACTGATGACATGTTGCTTTTCTTATTTATTTATTTATTTATTTTGAGACAGATCTCTCTGTCTTGCCAAGGCTGGAGTGTAGTGGCACGATCATGGCTCACTGCAGCCTCAACTTCCTGGGCTCAAGGGATCCTCCCATCTCAGCCTCCAGAGGAGCTGGGATTACAGGCACATTGCTCTTTAAGAACTCCTCTCCTAGTGGTTTTCTGGTAAAATGTTTATTTATTTTATTTATTTATTTTGAAATGGAGTCTTGCTCTGTCGCCCAGGCTGGAGTGCAGCAGTGCGATCTTGGCTTACTGCAACCTCCACCTCCCTGGTTCAAGCAATTCCCCTGACTCAGCTTCCCGAGTAGCTGGGATTACAAGCTTGCACAACCATGCCTGGCTATTTTTTTTTTCTTGTATTTTTAGTAGAGAGACGGGGTTTCACCATGTTGGCCAGACTGGTCTCTAACTCCTGACCTCAGCCAGTCTGCCGTCCTTGGCCTGCCAAAGTGCTGGGATTATAGGCGTGAGACACTGCACTAGGCCTTCTGGTAAAATGTTAACTGGCACTGAGAGAGAAAGAAAGGAAAAAGACTTGATTTGTAGCATTTGCCAATTTCCATGATGTAAATGCTTCTGTCATGGCCCATTTCAGCCACCAATGTGATGTCACTGAACACCAAATTGGGAACGGGTGTATACACTTGGTTCTCAGGAGTCTTCCAGGCAGGCGCCAGGACACCACCTGCACGTGACTGTTTCATGTTTTGTGCTCAGTGTGTATGTAAGAAGAAATACATTTTAAAATGGAAAAATATATATATATGTATTAAATATTTCTTTGTTCTAAGAATACCAATTCAATGGATTTTTTGATTTTGCAAAGGGAAAACTAAGATTTTCTTCTGAAATGAACATGTTGAGACAATATGGCTCCAAGGCACTGAACCACGCCTTGAAGAATGTGAAATGCTGCAGTCCCCTAGACAGTTCTTCTAAACACATTATTTTCTAAATTAGAATTCAGGCCACACATGGTCCCTAAAATGGATCTCCTGCTCTTACTAGATAAGAAAAGGAGGGGAGAAGATCAGATGAATGCAGGAAGGCTCTAGGGACAAGTCTTTGCCTCACACTGAAAAAGAACTATCAGGTTGACTGGACTGGCATCACAGAGCCCAGTGGGAACTATCCATCTAAAGACCTCCCCATGGAGGTCTTCTGGATTGAAGCACCTAGAGTTGAGGAAATCCAAGGCTGGGGAATTGTTAGTTCTAGATGATCATCCAGGTAGGGCCCTGTGGGAAGGCCCAGCCCCAGAGTGAACAGGCATTCTGAGTCACCTTTATCCTGTAAGGGGACAGAGGGACTCTAGAGTCTGTGCTCCTCACCTGACACAATACTGTACTGCACATTTAATTCCATGTAGAAAGCTTTCTCTGATACACACAATATGTAAAATAATGGTTAAGGGATGTTGAGAGGTTTATTTAAAACAAATAATAATAATAGGCCAGGCTCAGTGGCTCACGCCTGTAATCCCAGCACTTTGGGAGGCCGAGGTGGGTGGACTACTTGAGGTCAGGTGTGCAAAACCAGCATGGTGCAACCCTGTCTCTACTAAAAATACAAAAATTAGCTGGGCATGGTGGCATGAGTCTGTAGTCCCAGCTACTCCAGAGGTTGAGGCAGAAGAATCGCTTGAATCAGAGAGGCAGAGGTTGCAGTGAGCCAAGATTGCACCATTACACTCCAGCCTGTATTATAGAGTGAGACTCCATCTCATAAATAAATAAATAAATAAATAAATAAATGGTTGAGAGTCAAACACTAAAGCCAGATAGACCTAGGTTTGATTTTTCATTTTGTTACTTATCAGCTATAAGAGATCTTGCTTGGATATACTATTTAATTAATTTATTTATTTAGAGATAGACTTTTGCTCTTGTTGCCCAGGCTGGAGTGCAATGGCACGATCTTAGCTCACAGCAACCTCTGCCTCCTGGGTTCAAGCAATTCTTCTGCCTCAGCCTCCAGAGTAGCTGGGATTACAGGCATGCACCACTTTGCCCAGCCAATTTTGTATTTTTAGTAGAGATGGGGTTTCTCCATGTGGTCAGGCTGGTCTTCAACTCCTGACCTCAGGTGATCCTCCCGTCTTGGCCTCTCAAAGTTCTGGGATTACAGGCGTGAGCCACTACGCCTGGCCATACTATTTAAATTTAAACCTCAGCTTCCTCAACTGAGAAAAATAGTGAATATAACTGTATCTACCTCCTAGAATTATTTTGAGGATAAAATAAATGATTAAATTACATAATAAATATACAGTACTTATGAAGCAGCTATGTGGTCTGGGGTATATACCCTGCGGTACACCCATACCCTAACTGTCTGCCTAAGTGATTTTTTCTTAACTCCTGTATTACTTATAGCCTTCATTAGGTGCTGTAATCACAATAATAAATATCTCAGCTGGACATGGTGGCTCACACCTGTAACCCCAGCACTTTGGGAGGCTGAGGGAGGAGGATCACTTGAGGTCAGGAGTTTAAGACTAGCCTGGGCAACATGGTGAAACTCCAATTCTACTAAAAATACAAGAAATTTGCTGAGCATGGTGGTGCGTGCCTGTAGTCCCAGCTACTCAGGGGTGTTGAGGTCGGAGGATCACTGGAGCCCGGGAAGTTGAGGCTGCAGTGAGCCCTGATTGTGCCACTATACTCTAGTCTGGGCAACAGAGTCTCAATACATACATAAGTAAATATCTCTTCAGATACTTTTTTGGGGTATAGGTACCTGACAGAAGTACATATTTATGTCATCTCAACATTAATCTTTTTTAAATTTCAGCTCAGATTTGCAATTCTTTTCTATTTCAGAGCTGTAACTATCTACCTCTGGGTAGAAAACACACAGGAAACAAAACAAAGTCTGCATTTGTACAGGATGGCATAAGTAAGTTGTATTGATTTGGGGTTCATGTAAGACCCAAAAAATTGAGTTTTGAGAGATGATGTCAGTCGTTTCTGGGGATGACACTGATGTGGATCTTTAATCAGAATATTCTAGACTCTTCTGTGGAAATAGTACCATCATTTGTACCATGGATCTGTGAACACAAAGGTGATCTCAAGTTGTCAGCAAGTGTTGATGCCTTAGAAGTCACCTAATACTGGTGAAATCTTTCTTTTCTCTGCTCTTCATCTGATTTATTTCATTTTAATTATTTTTATTATTTTTATTATTTATTTATTTATTTAATTTTGCGACGGAGTTTCACTCTTATTGCCCAGGCTGGAGTGCAATGGCGTGATCTCAGCTCACCGCAACCTCTGCCTCCTAGGTTCAAGTGATTCTCCTGCCCCCGCCTCCCGAGTAGCTGGGATTACAGGCATGTTCCACCATGCCTGGTTAATTTTGTATTTTTAGTAGATATGGGGTTTTTCCATGTTAGGCTGACCTCAGGTGATCCACCTGCCAAACTCCTGACCTCAGGTGATCCACCTGCCTCAGCCTCCCAAAGTGCTGGGATTACAGGTGTGAGCCACTGTGCCCGGCTGTCTGATTTATTTATTTATTTATTATTTTATTGGTTAAAGCTGATGATGCTAGGATATAAATCTTATTTTAATTAAACCATCACAATGTCCACTCTGCACGGAAAGACTGGCATTCATGAAGAGGAAACTGAAGATGGGCTCTGTGTGAAGCCTCCATTTTACACAGATTTTCACTGAACACAAGATGAACCGTTTGCTGTAAAACCATTGGGGATGACGTGCGCTGGATTTTTTGCAACGATTTTTATCTCTGGTGTTTCTGGCACTGACTAAGGTTTCAGGCAGACAGAGGCACGGAGGACCTAGTGACAATCACTAGGGAGCTTCCTGGTTGCTAGCAACAGTAAATACCATGGAGACACAATGACACAAAGACTCAACCTTTCACATACACACAATGAGACCTGGAGCCTGGTTTCTTATTTCAGATACACAGTCCTTGAGATAGAGCACAAAGGCTGCTTCTCTCTCCCCTTTGTATTAAACGTTTTAAATTGTGTGCAGAAACACATACTGCCCAAGAGCCTGTATGACCATCTTGCTTCTCAGTTTGTCTAAGAACACTTGTATTCTAACCTTCCTCTGTCATTTTTTTACTATTTTGAGGGAGAAACAGAAGAAAATAAGCTTGTTTATCTGACTTGGGGATTTTAAATTATGTGTGACTTTGAAAAACTAATTTGTAAATGCCTGTCTTCTGTAAGAGTTATAATTGATTTCCACTCTTCTGAAAGTATTCAGAAAAACTATCTGAAAGATCTTCTTCTCCAAGCTTTTTCTCTAATTTGTTTTTAGAAAAGGTAGAACCATACCGAATATGAAATACAGCACTGGCAATTTAAGGTTTTTCCATGACTCATTCAAGGAAATTGCATAATAGCCTTTCCCTGCCAAGTTCAGAGACTCTTCTCAAATACCTTGCAATTTTCCTTATTCTATTCCTTTATTCCTCACCCTCATCTCTCTTTCCTTCTTTTCTATGTGCCATTAACTTTTTTCTCTTTTCTCTAAAGCTGTAAAACTCTCTAGGCTATAGTCATGTGATACGCAAGGTGACAACGGAAATTTGAAATACCCCCAACCTTGCTAGTCTGTCTCCTAGCAACTGTATAATACGTTGCTTAGTAACATGGGGGTGAGAGTGAAGTCGCTCTTACAAGTCTAAAAATACTGAAATCATTTAAAAAAGATTAATAGTGGGCTTATTTATTAAAATATACTAAATCTATAAATAGTCTTGCCATGTAAGGGACTTATTTCAGGCTATGCTATCTTGAGTGAACCTCTACATCTCTTATAATCTGTAGACAGTACTAGAATAACAGATTGCTGTTCACATAAGCAGATGAAGGAAAAAATCCACAGTGTTCTCTGACCCTTTCTCTTCTACACATGTATAATCAAAGTTTACATCCACAGGGAAATGGAGAAATGTTTCCTAAATGATCTTTTAGGCTAGGCAGATGAAGAAAAATGCAGCTTTTTCTAACTTCTCTTTTGCCTGTGCATAATCGATTTCTAAATCTAAAGGAAGGAGGATCCAGCATTATCTCCAGATAAGTTTAAAAAAAAA
Organism: Chlorocebus sabaeus; assembly: GCF_047675955.1. NCBI lineage: Eukaryota > Metazoa > Chordata > Mammalia > Primates > Cercopithecidae > Chlorocebus > Chlorocebus sabaeus. The sequence continues at coordinate 46,906,648 of NC_132914.1, read as the reverse complement.
AAAAGAAAATATTTTAAAAAGGGAATATGGAGAGATGTTTCTTAAAATGCTCTTTGAGGCTAGGCTTCACTAGGAGTTGTGTCTTTAGGGTTAACAACCATAAATAAAGTAATTCTCAGTAAATGTATCGAGGGGATATCAGAATTTAGAAATAGCTGAACCACATCAAACATACTAAAATTGTTTAGCTCAGAAATGATACATTATTAATTCTAGGAGAGTATTATTTACTGAATTGGACCTACTGAATCAGACTCTCTGGTGGGGGAACTGGGAATCCATATTTTAACTAGCACCCCAATTACTTCAGCACATTTAGGAAACACTGGTGTACATGATCATTCCAACATATTACAGGGGGATATATTCTATTTTGGTCTTAGATTTATGCTTGTAACACTTGAAGAGGGAGGTTCAAAGCCCGACCTAAATATTCTGCCACGTCCTCCCCTTGATCTAGGCCCTTTGGCTAATAAGACTGGTCAAGGCCGGGCACGGTGGCTCATGCCTGTAATTCCAGCACTTTGGGAGGCCGAGGTGGGTGGATCACCTCAGGTCAGGAGTTCGAGACCAGCCTGGCCAATATGGTAAAACCCCGTCTCTACTAGAAATACAGAAATTAGCTTGGTGTGGTAGTGCACACTTGTATTCCCAGCTACTCCAAAGGCTGAGGCAGGAGAACCGCTTGCACCTGGGAGGCAGAGGTTGCAGTGAGCTGAGATCGTGCCATTGCACTCCAGTCTGGGTGACAGAGTGAGACTCCATCTCCAAAAAAAAAAAAAAAAGACTGGTAAAGCTTCAGAAGGCTCCTCAATTGTTCATTCTGCATACATTTACTAAGACAATTTTGAATTGTAATTGACAGAATTTAGTGATCAGTTAGGATTAACTTAAATGGATTAAAGTACTTAGAATAGTGCCTGGAACACAGTGTTATATGAGGTTATCATGATTATTTATTATTATTATATATATATATATATTTTTTTTTTTAGACAGAGTCTTACTCTGTCACCCAGGCTGGAGTGCAGTGGTGCGATCTCGGGTCATAGCAACCTCTACCTCCCAGGTTGAAGTGATTCTCATGCCTCAGCCTCCCTAATAGCTGAGATTATAGGTGTGAGCCACCACACCGAGCTCATTTTTGTATTTTTTTGTAGAATGGGGGTTTCACCATGTTGGCCAGGCTGGTTTTGAATATCTGACCTCAAGTGATCCACCCACCTCGGCCTCCCAAAGTGCTGGGATTACAAGCATGAGCCACTGCGCCTGGCCGGACGTTATCACTTTAATCTAGCTTCGTAGACCAGAAAGATGGTGACAATGAACTAATATTAAGAACACAGGATCATTGAGAATATAAAATACTGAGGAGAGTGATGGAGAAAAATAACAAATTCCATTTAGATGTACTGAATTTGAGATATCTGCAGGTTATCTGGGGATAAAATCAGTATGAAATATAAGTCTCAAAGATGGAGGTGTATTGTATAAGACATTTTAAAAGTGAATTCTGGGCCGGGCGCGGTGGCTCAAGCCTGTAATCCCAGCACTTTGGGAGGCTGAGACGGGCAGATCACGAGGTCAGGAGATCGAGACCATCCTGGCTATCCTGGTGAAACCCCCGTCTCTACTAAAAAATACAAAAAAAAAAAAAAAAAAAAAAAACTAGCCAGGCGAGGTGGCTGGCGCCTGTAGTCCCACCTACTCGGGAGACTGAGGCAGGAGAATGGCATAAACCCAGGAGGCGGAGCTTGCAGTGAGCTGAGATCTGGCCACTGCACTCCAGCCTGGGCAACAGAGCGAGACTCCATCTCAAAAAAAAAAAAAAAAAAAAAAAGTGAATTCTGACTTGTGTGTGACAAGCTGTATCTAAAATGGATCAGTTCTAATTCCTCAGTGTTTTGATTCGGACAAGACCAATGCATCTGTAAACTTTTGGAGGCACTAAATGGTTTTTTGTTCACTAGTAAATCATTCTCATTTTGGTTTATCTACAGCATGGAATTGAGACAGGGATTTGAGAGAAAAGAGAGAAACCCACATTTGGAAGGTTGGGGGAAGGGACTCTGGAGCCTCTTTTGATTACAATTGAATCCCTGTAGCCTGTGCACCATGGCAACCTTCCCAGTCGGCCACCTCATTTCCATCTGCTTTGGAGAAGGAAGGGGGCGGGACAGAGGTGGTTCGATGTGCATTCTTGTGAGTAGGTGTGAAATGCAACCGAATTATAAATTGTGCTTCATGAAAACTGACATACTCCGTTGTCTTCTCTGTTTCCTTCTCTTTCTTGTCTTCTCCAGATGCCTTTTAGCCTCTTCAAATTTTGTCCCCTTTCCTCAAATGTCAGATTTCATCAGTACGCGTGGCTAAATTACCACTCCAATGTACCACAGCAAAATTACAAATTAAAAAGTGTATCTCAGGACATAAATATTTTGTTTAAAAGAGTGGTCCAGAGGCCGGGCGTGGTGGCTCCTGCCTGAAATCCCAGCACTTTGGGAGGCTGAGGCCGGCTGATTGCTTGAGCCCAGGTGTTCCAGGCCAGCCTGGGCAACATGGAGAAACCCTGTTTCTACAAAGAATACAAAAATTAGCTAGGCATGGTGGTGTGCGCCTGTAGTCCCACCTACTCAGAGGCTGAGGTGTGAGGATGGCTTGAGCCCAGGAGGTCAAGGCTGCAGTGAGCCGTGATCATACCACTGCACTCCAGCCTGGGCAACAAGTTAGACTCTGACACATAAAAAAAAGACGGCTCCAGTAAATAAATGAACATTAATGAGCTACCTCAAAGCATTGTATTCCAATGCCAGAGATTTTTTTTTTTTTTAAATATTACAGGGTTCAGGTATTTATTGTGTTATTTTGTAAGTCTTACTTCTGGAATAGAAATTCATTAATATTTATCTCTGCTATACACACAAAAATCCTTCCCCAAATAGATAAAACTCAGTTACCAGAATGACCACAGATAATTCTTACCATAGTTATCCAGAAAAAAACTATTATTTAGTAATACTGCATTGTTGACCAGATCCTGAGAAAAAGAATGTTAAGCTTTAAATGAAATTCTGAATTCTAGATGTGGAACCATATTCTTACCTAAATTGTTAGCGTTGGAATTTGGCCAAGGTAAATTCAATGGATAGTCTTTGTCTGGATAGCCACACGTAGTAACAGCCAGTTCATTCAGTATATTGATCCATACTAAACCCTAAAATGAAGATAAACTTAAATTCCGTGTATCATTATAATCATGTCCATTCCATTGTTTACGTTTGGAGTTCGAAGTGTGTTTAGCGAGAGAATTTAAGGGAAACTTGATTGCTTGAATATATCCATTTACAATCCAACACGCACCAAGAAGGCAGTGTGCCATGGACAGGTATGCTTATTTCACAAAAGATGCAGAGGCAGTGATGTGGCGTGAGACAGGTGATACCACAGGGAAGTGAGGTTAGGAAATGTGAACTAACAGCACATGGAAAACTGGACCACCAGCTTCCTCTCTGTGTCCGTGTGGCAGCTCCTAGGCTGAACTCTATCTCACAGCACTCGTCACACTGTAATAACAGTTTCTTTCCTTGCACCTTGAGCTCCTCTGGGGCAGGAAACATTTTTTTTTTTTTTTGTCTTTTATGCCAAGCCCTTGCTTTATACTGATTTCCTTGTCACTAAATCCAATGAGCACTCTTCTGTCCTTATTTAACGACTCCTCTGCAGTATTTGGTATTACTCAGCACTCTCTTGACACTCACTCCTTCCTTTGTTTCTGTGACATCAACGTGTTCTGCTTTACAGCCTCCTTCTTTGTTTCCTCTTCTGACACTTCTTTCTCTGGCAGTTCTTTACTGTTTTTATTTTTATTATTGTTTATTATTATTATTATATTTTCTTGGAGACGGAGTCTCGCTCTGTCACCCATGCTGGAGTGCAGTGGTGCGATTTTGGCTTACTACAACCTCCACCTCCTGGGTTCAAGTGATTCTCCTGCCTCAGCCTCCTGAGTAGCTGGGACTACAGGCGCACGCAGCCATGCCCGGCTAGTTTTTTATATTTTAGTAGAGATGGGATTTCACTTTGTTGCCCAGGTTGGTCTCAAACTCCTGAGCTCAGGCAATCCACCTGTCTCGGCCTCCCAAAGTGCTGGGATTACAAGCGTGAGCCATGGTGCCTGGCCTATTATTATTATTATTATTAATTTTTTTTTTTGAGACAAGATCTCGCTCTGTCACCCAGGCTGGAGTGCAGTGGCACCATCACAGCTCACGGCAACCTAGACCTCCTGGGCTCAAGCGATCCTCCCACCTCAGCCTCCTAAGTAGCTGGGACAACAGGCGTGCACCACCACGCCCAGTTAATTTCTTTCTTTTTGGTGGAGATGGGGGTCTTGCTATGTTGCCCAGGTTGTTCTTGAACTCCTGGGCTCAAGCGATCCTTTTGACTCAGCCTCCCAAAGTGCTGAGATTATAGGCATGAGCCACCTCACCCAGCTTATTGTTTTTAATAAATTTTTTTTTTTTTTTTTTTTTTTTGAGACAGAGTCTTGCTCTGTCACCCATGCTGGAGTGCAGTAGCGTGATCTTGGCTCACTGCAAGCTCCGCCTCTCGGGTTCAAGCAATCCTCCTGCCTCAGCCTCTCGAGTAGCTGGGATTACAGGCACTTGCCACCACGCCTGGCTAATGTTTGTATTTTTAGTAGAGACAGGGTTTCACCATGTTGACCAGGCTGGTCTCAAACTCCTGACCTCAGATGATCTACTCACCTTGACCTCCAAAGTGCTGGGATTACAGGCGTGAGCCACCATGCACGACCCCGTTTTTAATTTATTAAATCTGTTTGCAAACCTGGTAAGTCAGCCTGCTAAATATCCCTAAAAGTCCCCAAATCTATCTCATTCCCATTCAGTGACATAACTTGAAATTATGGGTTACAGTTGGAGAATTCTGTTCTCATACTATACCACCAGCTTTATAACCATGCTGTTGTCATTAGACGCCAAATACACATCTCCATCCCCTTCAGTCCTGACCTTTCCCTAAGCAGTCCCAATCTCAGATTCCCAGCAGCCTCTAAGACTTCTGCCCTCAATTCCTTTATCACCTAAATGGTGTAACATTCAGCTTGTTAGATCACATCGACTGAAGTTTCCTGCCCTCAACACCCTCTGCCTCGCACACACACAAATGCATTTTCTGCTTAGACTTGCATCCCTTCTCAACTTCCCTATTCTGTTAACAGCACCACTACCATTTCATTCTCTGAGTCTTCCAGGCTAAAAACTTTAAAGGTTAGGCAGGGCACAGTGGCTCACGCCTGTGATCCCAGCACTTTCAGAGACTGGGGTAGGAGCACTGCTTGAGGCCAAGAGTTTGAGACCAGCCTGAGCAAGAAAAGTGAGATCCCGTCTCTACAAAAAAAACCAAGTGTGGTGGTGTGGGCCTGTAGTCCCAGCTACACAGGAGGCTGAGGTGGGAGGATCACTTGAACCCAGAAGTTTGAGACTGCTGTGAACTATGATTATGCCACTGCTCTCCAGCCTGGGCCCCGCCTCTAAAGAAAGAAAAAAGAACAAAAACACTTTAAGGGCTGATTTTGACTCCTTCCTTTTTACCACATGTCCAACCAATCACCACAAGGATTCTTCCTTCGAATGATGTCTTCTCTTACCCCTTTCTATCCCTTATGATGGCCTGAGACTTTCTGCTTAGATTATTGCAATAACAGTATTGGTCTCCTTCTCCAGTCTCTTTTCCTACTCCAAAAACCAGTCACATTAATTTTATGAAAATGCTGTTCCCTTCATAAATTTTTCACTTTTTTTTTTTTTTTACTTGGTGACAGGGTCTCTCTCACTCTGTTGCCCAAGCTGGAATGCAGTGGCACAATCATCACAGCTCATTGCAGCCTTGACCTCCCAGGGTCAAGCAATCTTCCTGCCTCAGCCTCTCAAGTACCTAGAACCACAGGTGCATGCCACCTTACCCAGCTAATTTTTAAAATTTTTTGTAGAAATGGGGTCTCTCTATGTTGCCCAGACTGGTCTCGAACTCCTGGGCTCAAGCAAGCCTCATGCCTTGGCCTCCCAAAGTGCTGGGAGGCATATATATACATATATATACACACATATATGTATATATATGTATGTATAAAGGCTTCATACTGTGTATGGACTTAATCCCAAACTCCTTCAGACTGAAATTCAAAACATTTTATTAACTAGTTCCACCCTCCCCATATAACACATCACTTACCCACCCTCGAATGCCTTAATCAAGCCAATTTCTTTGTCCTCCCTTATCCAGGCAACAGTTCATTATTATATTGTATCTTTCCTAATGTTATTTTTCCTATTTAGAGTATTTATTCCACTCCCATTCTATTCAAGAGCCACCATTTCTAATAAAATCTTCCATTATAAACATTATACAGGCTCATGCCTGTAATCCTAACACTTTGGGAGGCCAAGGTGGGGGGATTGCCTGAGTTCAGCAGCTCGAGACCAGCCTGGACAACACGGTGAAACCCCATCTCTACTAAAATACAAAAAATTAGCCAGGCATGGCAGTATGTGCCTGTAATCCCAGCTACTCGGGAAGCTGAGGCAGGAGAATCACTTGAACCCAGGAGGCAGAGGTTGCAATGAGCCAAGATAGCGCCATTGCACTCCAGCCTGGGCAACAGCAAGACTCTGTCTCTAAATAAATAAATAAATAAATAAATAAATAAATAAACATTGGTTCAATTTGAGATACCTGAGGAAACAAGATAGAGACTGGAAATTGACTATATGATCTGAGGCTAGGAAGAGATATCAGGAAGTCATCAGGCCGGGCAAGGTGGCTCACACCTGTAATCCCAGTACCTTGGGAGGCAAAAGCAGGTGGATCACCTGAGGTCAGGAATTCAAGACCAGTCTGGCCAGCATGGTGAAACCCAGTCTCTACTAAAAATACAAAAATTAACTGGGCGTGGTGGTGGCACCTGTAATCCCAGCTACTCCGGAGGCTGAGGCAGAAGAATCGCTTGAACCTGGGAGGCAGATTTGCAGTGAGCGGAGATTATGCTATTGCACTCCAGCCTGGGTGACAAGAGTGAAACTCCATCTCAAAAAAAAAAAAAAAAAAAAAAAAGGAAGTCATCAGCAGCAGGCACAGTGGCTCCTACCTGTAATCCCAGCTACTGGGGAGGCTGAGGTAGGAGGATCACGTGAGGCCAGGAGTTTGAGACCAGCCTAGGCAATATAGCAAGACCCTGTCTCTAAAAAAAAATTAAAAGTAAATAAATAAATAAAAGAAGTCATCGGCATATAGGAAGGATTTGAAGCCTTGGGAATGAATGCACTTGCCATCCACTAAAAATGTATGAGACCACATAGAATAAAATGAGGAAAAGGTCTAGAACTGAAGCTTGAGGAATTCCAACATTTGAAGATTAGGGAAAGGAGGACGATCCAGCAGAGACTGACTGGAAACAAAAATGTGGGAGAGAAACCCAGAAAATGTAGAGTTTTTGAGGCTAAGGGAAGAAAGTGTCTTGAAGGAGATAATAATCAACTGTGACAAAGCCTGTCACAGGTCAACAAGAACTACAATGTGTCCAGTGAATTTAACAACTAAGATAGACCAGCCACGGTGGCTCACGCCTGTAATCTCAGCACTTTGGGAGGCTGAGGCAAATTGGTCACTTGAGGCCAGGAGTTCGAGACCAGCCTGGTCAACACGGGGTAACCCTGTCTCTACTAAAAATACAAAAATTAGCTGGGCATGGTGGTGGGCACCTGTAATCCCCGCTACTTGAGAGGCTGAGGCAGGAGAATCATTTGAACCCAGGAGGCAGAGGCTGCAGTGAGCCCATATCACGACACTGCACTTGAGCGAGACTCCATCTCAAAAACAAACAAAAAACAAACATGGAGGCAATTTAGTTTAAAGGAGTGATAGGAGCAGAATCCAGTTTGAAATGGATTTAGGGATGAATAGGAGGTGAAGATGTAAAAAAAAAATGTTCAACAATTCTTGTTTCCCTCATAAGTTATGATACATGGAGTCATGAAATAGATCCTCTCTACTGGGATCTATTGCATGGTCCCTCTCCAAACACACACACGTTCATGTCATTCTCAAACCTATAGGAATGTACGTGTCTTAATTATTCCAATAAATTGGAAGATTCTAGAGAAAAGAGACCATGTTATTACCTCTAGAATCTTCACCACCTAAGATGGTCTTGGGTTTACTCAGTAAATGCTTGCTGATTATAAATGGTAAAATACTTAATTAAATATCTTCTTTTTTAAGACAGAGTCTCATTCTATCACTCAGGCTGGAGTGCAGCAGTATGATCTCAGTTCACTGCAACCTCCGCCTCCCAAGTTCAAGTGATTCTTATGCCTCAGCCTCCACAATAGCTGGGATTACAGGCACGAGCCACCACACCTGGCTGGTGTTTTGTTTTGTTTTGTTTTAGTAGAGGTGGGGTTTCACCATGTTGGCCAGGCTGGTCTCAAACTCCTGACCTCAAATAATCCCCTGCCTCAGCCTCCCAAAGTGCTGGGATTACAGGTGTGAGCCACCGCACCCAAGCTATTTTTTTTTTTTTTTTTTTTGAGACGGAGTCTTGCTCTGTCGCCCAGGCTAGGGTGCAGTGGCCAGATCTCAGCTCACTGCAAGCTCCGCCTCCCGGGTTTACGCCATTCTCCTGCCTCAGCCTCCCGAGTAGCTGGGACTACAGGCGCCCGCCACCCCGCCCGGCTAGTTTTTTGTATTTTTTAGTAGAGATGGGGTTTCACCGTGTTAGCCAGGATGGTCTCGATCTCCTGACCTCATGATCCACCCATCTCGGCCTCCCAAAGTGCTGGGATTACCGAGCTAATTTTTATATTTTTGATAGAGACAGGGTTTCACCATGTTTTCCAGGCTGGTCTCAAACTCCTAAACCTCAGGTGGTCCACCCACCTTGGCCTCCCAAAGTGCTGGGATTACAGGAGTAAACCACCGCTCTGGCTAATATCTTTACATTACTAAGCATGATAATAGGTAATGAAAATCTGCAAAGGCTGGGCACCGTGGCTCACACCTATAATCCCAGCACTTTAGGAGGCTGAGGCAGGTGGATAACCTGAAGTCAGGAATTCAAGACCAGACTGGCCAACATGGCGAAACCCCATCTCTACTAAAAACACAAAAATTAGCCGGGTGTGGTGGCCAGCACCTGTAATCCCAGCTACTCAGGAGGTTGAGGCAGGAGAATCACTTGAATTTGGGAAGCAGAGGTTGCAGTGAGCCGAGATCGTGCCACTGCACTCCAGCCTGGGCGACAGAATGAGACTCCATTTCAAAAAAAAGAAAGAAAGAAAGAGAGAGAGAGAGAGAGAGAGAAAGAAGGAAGGAAGGAAGGAATGAAGGAAGGAAACTGCACAGAGAGCTATTCATTTAACTGAACAAACGTGGAGTATAACATCTACTGTAGTTAGGACTTACATTTTAATGGAGGAGAAATGTAGACATGTAAATAAATGATTAAAATTCTATAAATACTATGAAAAAAGAATGTTTTATGCTAATCTTACTGTGTACAAGAATGAATCCATTAGCAGAATATTTGTACATGTATATTGATGTCAAGTTTTTTTAAAAGGCAATAAAAATAAGAGGTGAACTAGTAAAGAAAAATAGTTCTGCTTTCCACAGTTTGTGTGCTATTAAATCAGATAATAAGGAACAAAAATTATAGATTAGTTAAATCCCCTGATCTTTTGTTTATATATTTGAGATTATCAGTGCTCAAATAGTCTATTTCTGACCTAGGTCCTGTTATATATGCTCAAGCAGAAGGAATAACCCTCATTTACATAAGGAGCAGAATGGCTCTGAGATAGAATTACAAAGAATCAACCACGTGAACCCTCCTCTCTTTTATTTAATCTTGGGAAATTGCATAAAGAAATGAGACTATTGGGTAAATAACATATTTCTTAATTAATCTTTTTATATTGTAAAGAAAATAATATTCAAAGCTCTGCTTCTCATTCCAAAAAGACTTGTACATGTTGCTATGGTCCAATAGTGTCTGATATATTTTATGATTAAAATTGTGAAAGTATTTTGAATGAGCTACTTATTAATCCTTAGGCTTCCTTATGCCATTTAATTCTTATTTTTGTTAAATATATTTCTGGGTTCTGAAAGAAGCATTCAAATACCTAATCCTCCTGTCTCTTCTGAAATTTTCTTTGTGTTTTTTTTTTGTTTTTGTTTTTGTTTTTTTTTTTGCTAAAGAAGTGGAGATAAGATGATGTTGAATATTATTTTTTCCTAGGAAATATGTAACAAGTAGATAAAATGATTTTTGCATTTTGGATATTATTTTTTTCCAGAAAATATTACTGAAGCAAAATTGAACAAGTAAAGCAGAACTGTGGATGGCAGGCTAGAAAAATTCATGGTCGCCATTGTCACACCACAACCTGCAGCAGCTGTATTCTCAAGTCCCTCCCTCCCACGCCCTGCTCAGCCTGCCAGCCTGGCAGGAATGAATGGGCTCCGCAGAGTGCTGTGTGAGTAGTTGCTGCCCACCCTGAAAAATCTGCCGCTGAAAACCAAAAGGAAAAATTATTTGTAAAAAATAAATTTCCAACTTTAGTGGCCAAACTTACTTACCTCTGAAATTTCATCACCAACATCCAGTGGTACGAAATCCAGTGACTCACTCTGCATAGCCCATCGTTGCTGAGAATGGAGCCTTTCTAAATAGCAAGACAATGTTACTCCAATTTATTTCCTAGGGGTGAAAGCAAAGCCTTTTTGTCCCAAGGGGCAACTGAGCAACCACCAGAGTCTCTAGTTGAATAGCAAGGGTGTGAGGCTGGCTAAAATTCCCACAGTCAGAAGCCCACTCGCAGGAGGATATTTACCAAATTGACATAAGAACTGCATAAAAAGGAAATGCAGTTATTGAGCTGATGTTTCACAGTTGTCTGTAGATGGAGGCAACATTGCAAAATAGTCTTCTTTTTACATTATATTATTCTCTTCTTTTTAATTTGGTGTCTTGGTTATTACTATTATTTTGCTTGTTACTTTCCAGACAAAAGTCCAGTGCAGATATGTAACTGCACACATGTAGTACTAACTTCTGAGCTCAATTATTTCTCCTTGTATTTTCCCAATTTTATATCAGGAAAGATGATTCATTCCAAAGGACAATGCACCACACAAAATGTGTTACATAGACTTCTCATAAAGGAATACCTCTAGTAAACTATTATAACTACTCTACGTGCACTTGCTGTTGATTATTGCCATGTTAGAACTATTTGTTCGCTTCTTTATTTAGTATGGTTATTATTTCCATCTTCCAGTTTTATTTAGCTATTCGGGTGTGCGTGTGCCTGCAAAAGAAGCTCTGAAAATAAGTTAGTTGAACCTGAGAAACCATTTTGAATGACTGTATGACTAAATCTTTTTTTTTTAATTAAAAAAAATCACAATTACCCAGACCGTTTTGAGCATTACGCCCATTTTCTCTCCCACTTTATTTTTAAAGCAATTAGAGATGTTGAACCCTAACAAAATGTAGTCGAGTTTAATATACTGCGAGGGAGGGGCTGGCAGTAATTTTCCTTTAAATATTTAATCTGAACATAAATCTGTTATTAAGGGTAGGGGGAAAAAAACCTCACATAGATAATTTTAACTGCATTTTGAGATTTAAGCAACATAAAGTCTTCCAACCCCAGTCCCCTTTCTTCTTCCGCCCCTCCCCGACCCCACCCCATAATGGATGCTCGGCAGAATGCTTCTGCACGGTCTCTTTGTCTAAAGGATGCAAACAGTCTACGGATGCTAGAGAAAAAGGGGTGGGGGAGAGATTACCTCATCCCACGTCGTTTGCACCAATCACCAGTCTCCTGTCCTGGCTTCTCTGGGCAGATTGGGGGTCTGGACCAACAGGAACAGGCCCCGGCCCATCCCCATGGTGACCGAGTTGTATATATGGAGCCGCATCCGCCCATGTGCCGCAGGTTCTCTTACATCGACCGCCTAAGAGTCGCGCTGTAAGAAGCAACAACCTTCTCCTCCTCGTCTCCGCCATCTGCTCGGCAGTCGCGAAGCAGCAACCATGGTGAGAATCGGCTTTGGCTCTTTGTGGCCGTTGGGTGGAGTCAGCGCCCCCAGGCTCTACTTGGAAAACCTTTAAGCTCTTTTCTTTCGTAAGCTCTCTGGGCGAGGGTGGTGGTGTGTTTTGTGAGGTTTAGCTTTACCCCAAATCCTCCAGCTCCACCGCCGCCGCAGTGCGGGTGCAGGAACCCGGCCAGGACTGCGCCCAGGGCGCAGCAGAGCGCTGGGGAGGAACAAAGGCGGCGCCTGGGCGCCTGTGTTGTCCGACAGCCTTTCGGGGTCGCGGGCAGCCCGTCTGCGGCGACCGAGGGGTCTGGGGCGTCCCGGCTGGGTCCAGTGTCTGTGCGCACGGTTTCACAGACGCCGAGGGGCCCCTTTCTGTCTCGCCTCGTTCTCTGGGGACCGGGAGAGGAGGAGGCACCCAAAAAGAGCGGGGGCGTTGGGCGAGCTGGGGGATGTGGGAGGGGGAACGGGAACAAAGCGCAGCCTGGGGTTAGCGTGGGAAGACCCCTCGCGGTCGTTGGCGTTTTGGAAAGATACCCACACATTCCCGGGGAAACATGGTGAGTTTCTACTGGAGCCCCCGGCAGCGGGTGTCAGGGCGGCGTAGGGGCGGGGTTGTTTGTTTCTGGCTTCTATGGCGTTGGAGCCACTGGGCGGGGTTCGCCCTCACTGAACCTCCTCTGTCAGGAGCTGACTTAAAAAAAAACTTTTCATCATTGCGGAACTGTAGGCTCCAAAAGGGTTTTCTTCGCTATTATAATTAAGATGACCTTTTTTTTTTCTCTTGAGCAAAATCACAATTCACTTGACAAACTCTTTAATGTCTGGTCTGAAGTGTGTGTGTGTGTGTGTGTGTGTGTGTGTGCGTGCGTGCTGCTCGTTCAGCGAGGGAGAAAGCCCACTTTGTGAGCCCCAGGGTACCCTGATGGTCGTGTGTGTGTGTGTGTGTGTGCGCGCGCGCGCGCTGCTCGTTCAGCGAGGGAGAAAGCCCACTTTGTGAGCCCCAGGGTACCCTGATGGTCAGGACCAGGGAAACGCCCTTCCCCGCCGCCCCCTCCGCCCCGCCCCCACCACATCAGCGAATAGACAATGAAAGTGGTAGCGCTAAAGACCACAGAGAAGAAAACCTCTATTGGATGCAAAGAATATGAATATTATGTGGTGGGTAGAGAATCTCAGGATTAAAATACTATTTTGTTGTTTTAAATAAATATTTCACTATCGTTCCACTGGGCTTTTATTTTTTGGTACCTTTTCATGTGATGCTTGTTTCTAACTTAGGAACCTGTGTGTGTGTGTGTGTGTGTGTGTGTGTGTTTTAAGATACGGATAATTTTTCAGCTTTTACAGTGGAGAAGATCTGGAAAAACCTTTTTTTTTAAAAAAAGGAATGAAATTGCTACAGACAAAGAAGAATTATACTCCGCATCCCGTTGTCTTTTGTTCTAGTGCATCTTCATTAATTCATTTCAATTCAGGCACATGGTCCCGGGCGGGGTCAGAGGAGGAAAACTGGCAAAACAGCACAATGAGATCATGTAGGCAGTTGCTGGAAATAGAGCTTGCTCTGTTAAATAATGTAGCAGACAGTACAGGCTAGCACCAGGCACAGCAAATACAGCAATGCAGCAATGCAGAAGGCAGAAGCAGACCTTGTCTAAACCCCTTGTATTGATGGATTCTGCAGACAGACTGCAGAAGGGTGTGGCTTCTTGCCTCAGCTGCAGTACAGATGTCCATGTTATAATATCAAGTCAGTCCTATTCAGAAGAAACTTTCATCTTTATTTAAAAGGGAAGAAAGCAGTAAAATTAATCCCAATTAAGTCATAATTGGATTTACTTCATTTTACAAAATTTGTGCTTTGAATACTGAATACTTTTTAAATATGAAAAGTCTTCTATTCAAGCATGGTAGTAGGCATAATGGGCTGGTACCATGTGCTGAACAGGGCCAAGGCGACATCATTATTCAGACCACACCCATATGCAGCATTTGCAGCAGGTCATTTTCCTTAATCTTTGTATCGTGCTAGGGATATGACCTCAAATAATTTTGAAAAATATCTGTATATTATTAGAAATATTTTTAAAAGTTTACTAAAAGTTTGAAATGCTAATACGCCTTAATTTTACAATTTTTTCACTTTTCCTTCCCACAGCGTGAGTGCATCTCCATCCATGTTGGCCAGGCTGGTGTCCAGATTGGCAATGCCTGCTGGGAGCTCTACTGCCTGGAACATGGCATCCAGCCCGATGGTCAGATGCCAAGTGACAAGACCATTGGGGGAGGAGATGATTCCTTCAACACCTTCTTCAGTGAGACTGGCGCTGGCAAGCATGTGCCCCGGGCCGTGTTTGTAGACTTGGAACCCACGGTCATTGGTGAGTTGACCTCAGTAACCCAAGTGAGATCCCAGGATGCTGGGACAGGAGGTCTGTCCTGGGGGCTCCGCTGGTCACTCACCCACTCCCTCCGTCCTTCTCTCCCTCCTTCTCCAGATGAAGTTCGCACTGGCACCTACCGCCAGCTCTTCCACCCTGAGCAGCTCATCACAGGCAAGGAAGATGCTGCCAATAACTATGCCCGAGGGCACTACACCATTGGCAAGGAGATCATTGACCTTGTGTTGGACCGAATTCGTAAGCTGGTATGTTTCTTTTCAAGAATAAAGTAAATTAATGAGCCTAAAGAACACATTTGAAATACTGCTTTTTTTTTTTCAAACACAGAATTGAACTGTTATTTTAATAAAGAGTGGAATGAGTCATTCTTTTGGGGTTTTTATCAGTTAAAATGAACTATTTGGTGTCATTTTGTAAATGTTAATGAGAATTTTTAAAAAAGCATTTGTCAAAATAAGATATAAATCCTGGGAGATGTATGAAAAGTGAAAATATATTTCCTATGATTGTACTACAAAGAACAAAAACTTAACCTTTCCTCTGTTTCTCTCTTTTGTAATAGGCTGACCAGTGCACCGGTCTTCAGGGCTTCTTGGTTTTCCACAGCTTTGGTGGGGGAACTGGTTCTGGGTTCACCTCCCTGCTCATGGAACGTCTCTCAGTTGATTATGGCAAGAAGTCCAAGCTGGAGTTCTCCATTTACCCAGCGCCCCAGGTTTCCACAGCTGTAGTTGAGCCCTACAACTCCATCCTCACCACCCACACCACCCTGGAGCACTCTGATTGTGCCTTCATGGTAGACAATGAGGCCATCTATGACATCTGTCGTAGAAACCTTGATATTGAGCGTCCAACCTATACTAACCTGAATAGGTTAATAGGTCAAATTGTGTCCTCCATCACTGCTTCCCTGAGATTTGATGGAGCCCTGAATGTTGACCTGACAGAATTCCAGACCAACCTGGTACCCTACCCCCGCATCCACTTCCCTCTGGCCACATACGCCCCTGTCATCTCTGCTGAGAAAGCCTACCATGAACAGCTTTCTGTAGCAGAGATCACCAATGCTTGCTTTGAGCCAGCCAACCAGATGGTGAAATGTGACCCTCGCCATGGTAAATACATGGCTTGCTGCCTGTTGTACCGTGGTGATGTGGTTCCCAAAGATGTCAATGCTGCCATTGCCACCATCAAGACCAAGCGTACCATCCAGTTTGTGGATTGGTGCCCCACTGGCTTCAAGGTTGGCATCAACTACCAGCCTCCCACTGTGGTGCCTGGTGGAGACCTGGCCAAGGTACAGAGAGCTGTGTGCATGCTGAGCAACACCACAGCCATTGCTGAGGCCTGGGCTCGCCTGGACCACAAGTTTGACCTGATGTATGCCAAGCGTGCCTTTGTTCACTGGTATGTGGGTGAGGGGATGGAGGAAGGCGAGTTTTCAGAGGCCCGTGAAGACATGGCTGCCCTTGAGAAGGATTATGAGGAGGTTGGTGTGGATTCTGTTGAAGGAGAGGGTGAGGAAGAAGGAGAGGAATACTAAAGTTAAAATGTCACAAAGGTGCTGCTTTTACAGGGAAGCTTATTCTGTTTTAAACGTTGAAAAGTTGTGGTCTGATCAGTTAATTTGTATGTAGCAGTGTATGCTCTTATATACAATTACTGACCTATGCTCTAAAACATGAATGCTTTGTTACAGACCCAAGCTGTCCATTTCTGTGATGGGTTTTGAATAAAGTATTCCCTGTCTTAAATGAATTCAGTCCTGTGTTTTCTATCTGGGTGTCTGAAATTTTATTTAGTGCATTGAGAATAAAGAATAAGTGTTGCCTGTGGTTTATACATATCCTATGACGTGACGTTTGTGTTTTAAAGTATCTTAGTAATTTAAAACTTTTATTTGTGAAACATAAAATGTATATCTAAAGATTACCATCACAGAGCATCATGTACTTTTTTTTTTTTTTTTTTTTTTCGTGAGATGGAGTCTTGCTCTGTTGCCCAGGCTGGAGTGCAGTGGTGTGATCTGGGCTCACTGCAACCTCCATCTCCTGGGTTCAAGAGCTTCTCCTGCCTCAGCCTCCCAAGTAGCTGGGATTATAGGCATCCACCACCACATCTAATTTTTGTATTTTTAGTGGAGACTGGGTTTCACCATGATGGTCAGGCTGGTCTCAAACTCCTGACTTCCAGTGACCCGCTCGCCTCGGCCTCCCAAAGTGCTGGGATTACAGGTGTGAACCACTGTTCCCGGCTCATACTATTCTTAAGTTTTTACCTCATTATTATAATAAAGTTATTTAAACTGCCAGTACTTTTTAGAGTTGAAAGTTGGTAACACATAACCAAAATCTGGTTGGCTGCTGGATCTTATGTAGCTAACATAAAATGGTGAATATTCCAAATGCATCACCTTTTCTTGTGCCCTCTGCTCCTTGGTATGTGTCTACTGCCATTATGCCTCCTCTGCCCAGGGTTTCCAAAACAAATCTCTCCAAGCAAGCAGCCCTATGCTAGACTTAGTTCTTTACCTTCTTTCCAAACCTATTTTAGGCTGAATGTCTTGTTGGAAAAGCCTGATACATTTATTCACTCTAATGTGTTAATTAAATATCTGAAAGTTAATTCTCCAAGTTAATATGGGCCAATAACTTCAAATAATAAAACACTAATAGTGCAATTGCATGCATCAGCGCCAACACATAAAATGTTTTGAACTTAGGATTTGTCCAACAATAGAGCTCTGCTCTAGTCCGACTGACCAAAAGTCTATCTGTTCCCAAGGACAGTAAATTGTTTTCCTACTCTCACATTTTCTGGTTCTGGGATATGTATTAGTTCATTTTCACGTTGCTATGAAGAAATACCTGAGACTGGACAGGGCACCGTGGCTCATGCCTGTAATCCCAGCACTTTGGGAGGCCGAGGCGGGCGGATCATGAGGTCAGGAGATCGGGACCATCCTGGCTAACACTGTGAAACCCTGTCTCTACTAAAAATACAAATTAGCAGGGCATAGTGGTGGGCGCCTGTAGTCCCAGCTACTCAGGAGGCTGAGGCAGGAGAATGGCGTGAACCCGGGAGGCAGAGCTTGCAGTGAGCTGAGATGGCGCCACTGCACTCCAGCCTGGGTGACAGGGCAAGACTCTGCCTCAAAAAAAAAAAAAAGAAAGAAAGAAAGAAAGAAAAAAGAAAAAGGAAATATATGCACCAGGCAAGGTGGCTCACACCTATAATCCCAGCACTTTGGGAGGCTGAAGCAGACAGATCCCCTGAGCTCAGTAGTTCAAGACCAGCTTGGGCAACATAGGGAGACCCCGTCTCAATTCAAAGAAAAAATTTAAAAAAAGAAAACACAAAATATGGAGTATGGTGGCATGTCGCTGTGGTCTTAGCTACTCACAGAGCTGAGGCAGGAGGATCAAGAGTTCAAGCCCAGCCTGGGCAAAATATTGAAACTTTGTCTTCCCCTCCAAAGAAAAACAGTATGGTAGTTCCTCAAAAAATAAAACATAGGATGACCATATGATCCAGCAATTCCACTTCTACATATATACCCCAAAGAACTGAAAGCAGAGACTCAAATAAATATTTGTACACCCATGTTCATGGTAGCATTATTCACAGTAGCCAAAATGTAGAAACAGCCCTATCAATGGACAAATGAATAAACCAAATATGGTATATATTTGCAATGGAATATTGTTCAGCTTTTAAAAAGAATTAAATCCTGACACATATACAACATAAATGAACCTTGAAAACATTATGCTAAATGAAATAAGTCAGAAACAAAAGGATAAATATTGTATGATTCCACTTATATGACATACCTAGATAAGTCGAATTCATAGACAAAAAGCAGAATAGTGATTACCAGAGGTAAGGAGGAAGGAGGTAATAAAGAGTTATGGTTTGTTGTTATTGTTGTTTGAGATGGAGTCCTGCACTGTCACCCAGTGGCATGAGCTCGGCTTACTGCAAACTTCATCTCCTGGGTTCAAGCAATTCTCCTGCCTCAGCCTCCAGAGTAGCTGGGATTACAGGCGCCTGCCACCACGCCTAGCTAATTTTTGTATCTTTACTAGAGAGAGGTTTTGCCATGTTGCCCAGGCTGGTCTCAAACTCCTGACCTCAGGCGATCTGCCCACCTTGGCCTCCCAAAGTGCTGAGATTACAGGCATGAGCCACCAAGCCCAGCAGATAATAATTGTTTAATGGTTACAGAGTTTTTATTTGGGATAATGAAAAAGTTCTGGAGACAGCTAATAGTGACGCTTGCACAACAATCCAAATGTACTTTATGCTGCTACTGAATTATACACTTAAAAATTGCTAAAATGGGCCGGGTGCGGTGGCTCACGCCTGTAATCCCAGCACTCTGGGAGGCCGAGGCAGGCGGATCATGAGGTCAGGAGATCGAGATCATCCTGGCTAACATGGTGAAACCCCTTCTCCACCAAAAATACAAAAAAATTAGCTGGGCGTGGTGGCGGGCGCCTGTAGTCCCAGCTACTGGGGAGGCTGAGGCAGGAGAATGGCGTGAACCCAGGAGGCAGAGCTTGTACTGAGCCGAGATCATGCCACTACACTCCAGCCTGGGTGACAGAGGGAGACTCTGTCTCAATTTAAAAAAAAAAAATTGCTAAAATGGTGCCAGGTGTGATGGTGCCAGACTGTATTATCAGCTACTCCAGCAGGAGGATTGCTTGAGTCCCACTTAAGACCAGGATTTTGAGGCTGTAATGTGCTTTAATTGTGCCTGTGAATAGCTACTGCACTCCAGACTGGGCAACATAGTGAGACACTGACGACTGATTCTAAAAAATATTGTTAAGCCAGGCATGGTGGCTCATGCCTGTAATCCCAGCACTTTGGGAGGCCAAGGTGGGGGGATCACAAGGTCAGGAGTTTGAGACCAGCCTGGCTAATATGGTGAAACCCTGTCTCTACTAAAATAAATAAATAAATAAGCCAGGTGTGGTGGCGGGTGCCTGAAGTCCCAGGACTTGGGAGGCTGAGGCAGGAGAATCACTTGAACTCCAGAGGCAGAGGCTGCAATGAGCCAAGATCGCGCCACTGCACTCCAGCCTGGGTGACAGAGCAAGACTCCGTCTCAAAAAAAACACATTATGTTATAATGGGAACTGTTATTTTTTTAATATATATATATATATATATATATTTTTTTTTTTTTTTGAGACAGGGTCTCACTCTGTCACCCAGGTTGGAGTGCAGTGGCATGATCTCAGCTCACTGCAACCTCAGGCTCAAGTGATCCACCTCAGCCTCCCAAGTAGCTGGGACCATGCCACCATGCCCAGCTAATGTTTTTGTATATTTTCTAGAGGCAGGGTCTCACTGTGTTGCCCAGGCTCGTCTCCAACTCCTGGACTCAAGTGATCCTCCTGCCTCAACCTCCAAAGTGCTAGGATGACAGGTGTGAGCCACCACGCCCAGCCTATTATATACATATCTTACCACAATTGTAGAAACAAACAATGGAAGCATAAATCAAGCACTAAGAAAAATGATTGCCAATGGGGAGAGAACATGATCTAACTGCACTTCTTCTGATGCATTTGTGGTATCATTTAACTATAGAAACGTAACCGTGTTATACAAGACAGAATTAAGTTAAGGTGGAAAAAAACCCTTAAAAATGGAAAACAAGGCCGGGCTCGGTGGCTCAAGCCTGTAATCCCAGCACTTTGGGAGGCCGAGACGGGCGGATCACGAGGTCAAGAGATCGAGACCATCCTGGCTAAGCCGGTGAAACCCCGTCTCTACTAAAAAATACAAAAAAAACCTAGCCGGGCAAGGTGGCGGGCGCCTGTAGTCCCAGCTACTTGGGAGGCTGAGGCTGGAGAATGGCGTAAACCCGGGAGGCGGAGCTTGCAGTGAGCTGAGATCCGGCCACCGCACTCCAGCCTGGGCTACAGAGCGAGACTCCGTCTCAAAAAAAAAAAAAAAAAAAAAAAAAAAATGGAAAACAAAATGAAACAAATATTTAACCAAATATCAGGTTGGTGTCTTAACTACAGAAAGGGGAATTCTCTCTTTCTTTTTTTTCTTTCTTTTTTTTTTTTTTTTGAGACAGGGTCTTACTCTGTTGCCCAGGCTGCAGTGGCATGATCTGGCTCACTGCAACTTCTGCCTCCCAGGTTCAAGCAATCCTCCTGCCTCAGCTTCCAGAGTAGCCAGGACCACAGATCTATGAGCCACCATGCCTGGCTAATTTTTGTATTTTTGTAGAGACAGAGTTTTGCCATGTTGCCCAGGCTGGTCTCCATCTCCTGAGCTCAAGTGATCCTCCCACCTCAGTCTCCCAAAATGTTGGATTACAGGCGTGAGCAAGTGCACCAGCCACCCTAACAATTCTTGAAGTGTGCAGTTCAGTATTGCTAAATATATTCACTTGTTGTGCAACCAATCTCCAGAATGCTTTCATCTTACAAAACTTAAACTCTATACCTGTCAAACAACTTATCATTCTCCCTCTCCACAGCCCCTGGCAAACACCATTCTACTTTGTCTCTATGAATTTCACTATTCTAGGTACCTTACATAAGTAGAATCATACAGTATTTGTCTTTTTTGTGACTGGCTTATTTCACTTAGCACAATGTCCTCGAAGTTCATCCATGTTGTAGTATGTGTCAGAATTTACTTCCTTTTTAAAGCTGAATAATATTATATTGTGTGTATACACAAGATTTTTTTTTTTTTTTTTTTTTTTTTTTTTTTTTACTCATTCATTCATCCATGGACATGGAATTGCTTCCACCTTTTGACTTTTGCGAATAATGCTGCTATGAATATGGGTATACAATGATCTCTTCCAGATCCTGTTTTCAGCTCTTTTGTGTATGTACACAGAAGTAGAATTGCTAGATTTTATTTTCTGAGTGTGTGTGTGGTTTTCTTAAGAAATGAAGTCTCACTCTGTTAGCCAGGCTGGAGTGCAGTGGTGAGATCATAGCTGACTGTAACCTCTAACTGCAGGGCTCAGGTGATCCTCCTGCCTCAGCCTCCTGAGTAGTTTGGACTCCAAGCATGCCACCACACCAGGCTAAGTTTTGCATTTTTTGTAGAGACAGGGTCTTGCTATGTTCCCCAGGTTTATTATTTATTTATTTATTTTTTATAGAAGCCATTCTAATATGAAGTGGTTGTAGTTTTAATTTGCATTTCCCTAATGATTAGTAATGTTGACCATCTTTTTGTTTGCTTATTAGCCATTTGTATATCTTCTTTGGAGAAATGCCTTTTCAAGTTCTCTGCCCATTTTTAAATTGGATTGCTAATATTAAAACACTTTTTTTTTTTTTTTTTTGAGACGGAGTTTTGCTATTGTCGCCCAGGCTGGAGTACAACGGCACAATCTCAGTTCACTGCAACCTCTGCCTCCCGGGTTCAAGTGATTCTCCTGCCTCAGCCTACTGAGTAGCTGGGATTACAGGTGCCCACCACCACGCCCAGCTAATTTTTGTATTTTTAGTAGAGATGGGGTTTCACCATGTTGGCAAGGCTGGTCTCAAACTCCTGACCTCAGGTGATCCACCCGCCTCGACCTCCCAAAGAAATGGGATTATAGAGGTGAGCTACCACACCCGGCCAAAACACTTTATTTTTATATATTTTTTTGAGACAGAGTCTCATTCTGTTGCTTAGGCTAGAGTGCAGTGGTGCTATTTCAGTTGACTGCAGACTTCCCAGGCTCAAGTGATCCTCCCATTTCATCCTCCCAAGTAGCTGGGACTACAGGATCATGCCACCACTCCCAGCTAATTTGTTGTTGTTGTTGTTATTGTTGTTTCTTGTAGAGACAGGGGGTCACCATGTTTCCCAGCCTGTTCTCGAACTCCTGGGCTCAAGCAATTTGCCTGTCTTAGCCTCCCAAAGTGCTAGGATTACAGGTGTGAGGCACCATGACCGGCCAATGTTAAAACATTTTTATCCCACCATTTAATCCATGAGGATACAAGAATACTGAAATTGGTCAGACACGGTGGCTCACGCCTATAATCCCAGCATTTTGGGAGGCTGAGGTGGGTGAATGACCTGAGGTCAGGAGTTCGAGACCAGCCTCGACAATATGGTGAAACTCCATTTCTACTAAAAATACAGAAAAAATTAGTCAGGTGTGGTGGTGGGTGCCTGTAATCCCAACTACTCAGGAGACTGAGACAGAAGAATAGCTTGAACCTGGGAGGCAGAAGTTGCAGTGAGCCGAGATCACACTACTGCACTCCAGCCTAGGCAACAAGAGTGAAACTCTGTCTCAAAAAAGAAAAAAGAAATACAAAAATTAGCCGGGCATAGTGGCGCGTGCCTGTAATCCCAGTTACTCTGGAGGCTGAAGCAGGAGAATCGCTGGAACCTGGGAGGCAGAGGTTGCAGTGAGCCGAGGTTGTACCACTGCAATCCAGCCTGGGCAACAACGCAAGGTTCCATCTCAAGAAAAGAAAAGAAAAAAAAAAAAGAATAGTGGAATAATTAAAATGTAAAAAAATTAACTGCAAAAATTATTTTATCCTAAGACCATTGTAAGTTTTATTTCTCATGTGTACATTATTTCCTTCATATTCAAAAATACAACAACAAATAATGCTGGCTATGGTGCTCATCCTATCCTTTATTATACCTTTAATTGGAATGTAGTTTTTGCCCTTGAGATCCATGTTTTATAAATTTTTTCTGGGCCAGATGTGGGATTACAGGTGTGAGCCTATAATCCCATCACTTTGGGAGGTTGAAGTGGGAGGATCGCTTGAGCCTGGGAGGTTGAGGCTGCAGTGAGCCATGAGTGCACCACTGCACTCCAGCCTGGGCAACAGAGCAAGACCCTGTCTCTAAACAAATATATAAATAAATATTTTTTCTCAATATATGGAAAGTATCTCAATACGAGAATATTTACATTATTTCTATATTATTACAATTTTTAATCAGAACAGATGGTGAATTTCATTGAATGTCTTTTCAGCAATATTTGGAGATTAACATATGACTTTTCCCCTCAACATACTATAATGAGTTATTTTAAAAGATTTCCTAATATTGAATGCTCATTGCATGTCTAATATAAAAAACTTGGGGTTGGGCATGGTGGCTCACGCCTGTAATCCCAGCACTTTGGGAGGCTGAAGTGGGTGGAACGCTTGAGGCTAGAAGTTCAAGACCAGCCTGGGCAACATAGGCAGACCCCAACTCTATTTAAAAAAAATTAGGCCAGGTGTGGTGGCTCACGCCTGTATTCCCAACACTTCGGGAGGCTGAGGAGGCAGATCACCAGGTCAAGAGATTGAGACCATCCTGGACAACATGGTGAGACCCCGTCTCTACTAAAAATACAAAAATTAGCTGAGTGAGGTGGTGTGCGCCTGTTGTCCCAGCTATTCAGGAAGCCAAGGCAGGAGAATCACTTGAATTCAGGAGGTAGAGGTTGCAGTGAACCAAGACTGTGACACTGCACTCCAGCCTGGCGACAGAGCGAGACTCCATCTCAAAAAAAAAAAAAAAAAAAAATAGGGCAGATGCTGTGGCTCACGTCTGGAGGCCAAGGCAGGTGGATCACCTGAGGTCAGGAGTTCGAGAACAGCCTGGCCAACATGGTGAAGCCCCCATCTCTACTAAAGATACAAAAATTAGCCAAGCATGGTGGCACGCACCTGTAATTCCAGTTACTCAGGAGACTGAGACAGGAGAATCGCTTGAACCTGGGAGGTGGAGGTTGCAGTGAGCTGAGATCACACCATCGCACTTCAGCCTGGGTGACATAGCAAGACTCCATCTCAAAAAAAAAAAAAAATTAGCTGGGTGTGGTGGTGCGTACCTGTAGTCTCAGCTACTTGGGAGGCTGAGGCACTAGAATTGCTTGAACCCAGGTGGCCAAGGTTGCAGTGAGCCCAGATCGCGTCATTGCACACCAGCCTGAGTGACAGAGCAAGACTCTGTCTCAAAAAAAAAAAACAAAAAAAACAAACAAACTTGATCATAGTGATTATCCTTCCGATGTGCTGCCAGATTCTTTTAAAACTTTTTAAAATTATTGACTATTTGGTTGATTGATTTTGAGACTATCATAAAACAGCACCAGGTTCTATTTGATGATACAGTTTCACTCTGAACAGCAGTGTATAGGGCTAAGTTTTATACTAGTATTCAATATAGACTGTGGAAGGTACCAGAGTATATCCCATAAAAAAAAGTTATTCCACCAGAAGCCTATATAGTGCACTCCAGGCAAGTAGGCCTTTGATTATCCAACTTAATTCAGAAATAGAATTTCGAGTATCCAAAGCAGCAGTTCATTCTTAATTACTAGAGGTGATGAGAGCAGATATCTTTTACCATTAAGTATGATGTTAGCGGCCGGGCGCGGTGGCTCAAACCTGTAATCCCAGCACTTTGGGAGGCCGAGACGGGCGGATCACGAGGTCAGGAGATCGAGACCATCCTGGCTAACACGGTGAAACCCCGTCTCTACTAAAAATACAAAAAACTAGCCGGGCGAGGTGGCGGGCGCCTGTAGTCCCAGCTACTCCGGAGGCTGAGGCAGGAGAATGGCGTAAACCCGGGAGGCGGAGCTTGCAGTGAGCTGAGATCCGGCCACTGCAGTCCAGCCCGGGCTACAGAGCAAGACTCCGTCTCAAAAAAAAAAAAAAAAAAAAAAAAAAAGTATGATGTTAGCTGTCAGTTTTCACAGACACTCTATCAGATGGAGGAAGTTCTCTAGTTTCCTGGTTTGCTGAGAGGTTGGTTGGTTTGTTTTTGGTAAATGAATGTTAGATTTTGTCAAATTATTTTTCTGTGTGCATCTGTTAAAATGATTATATGAGTTTTCTCCTTTTTTCTCTTGAATATGAAACCAACCTTGCATTCCTGGGATAAACCACAATTGCTTTATAGTTTAAAACAGGGGTTCTTAACTCAGGGCTCAGAAAAGCACAGGTACTTCATAGACAGCTCTCATGGTTTGGGAACTATCCTAAAGCTGTATGCAAAATTCTGTGTGAATATGTTCAAGATAAATTTTCTCCAAAGATAGCTCCTAACCATTCCTTTCATCCCTGTAGGTATAGGCTTACTCTCCCATAGAGAGATGGAATCTGTTCCCCTTTCCTTAAACCCTAGCTGGCTTGTGATGACTTTGACAAATAGAATGTGCAAAAGTGAAGCCGTGCTAGACCCAGGTCAAGCACTTAAGAAGCCTGGCAGTCGGCCGGGCGTGGTGGCTCAAGCCTGTAATCCCAGCACTTTGGGAGGCCGAGACGGGTGGATCACGAGGTCAGGAGATCATCCTGGTTAACACGGTGAAACCCCGTCTCTACTAAAAAATACAAAAAACTAGCCCGGCGAGAAGGCGGGTGCCTGTAGTCCCAGCTACTCGGGAGGCTGAGGCAGGAGAATGGTGTAAACCCGGGAGGCGGAGCTTGCAGTGAGCCGAGATCTGGCCATTGCACTCCAGCCTGGGTGACAGAGCAAGACTCTGTCTCAAAAAAAAAAAAAAAAAAGAAGCCTAGCAGTTGTGTTGTTGTTATTGTTTTATATATATATACACAGAGAGATAGCATCTCACTATGTTAATCAGGCTGGTTTCAAACTCCTGGCCTCGAGTGATCCTCTGCCTTGGCCCCCCAAACTGCTGAGATTACAGGA
This sequence comes from Chlorocebus sabaeus, assembly GCF_047675955.1. Classification (NCBI taxonomy): domain Eukaryota; kingdom Metazoa; phylum Chordata; class Mammalia; order Primates; family Cercopithecidae; genus Chlorocebus; species Chlorocebus sabaeus. Next base: position 46,880,453 of record NC_132914.1, on the reverse strand, counting down.
GTGAGCATCAAGCCCAGCCTGTTTAAAAAAAAGCCACCATTTAATAAACTTGAGCTAGAGTAACAATGGATGAGAGACCATGTGAAGAGAAAGAGAGGACGTGTGAAAAAGAACCACCCCACCCCATCCAACAGCCAGCACAAAGGCCTCACATATGTGAGTGAAACCATCTTGGACACTCCAGACCCAGCTGGGCTCCCAGCTCAGCACACCTGCAGGAGTGAACCAGATGACATACCACATGGAATCATGAGAAATAATAAATGACAGTTTTAATTCAATCAGTTTTGGGTGGTTGGTTGTACAGCAATAGAAAACTGAAACAGGGCTTATATGCACATCTAGAGAGAGAATACTGTATACCGTTTTCTTTTCTTTTCTTTTCTTTTCTTTTTTTTTTAGACGGAGTCTTGCTTTGCGCCCAGGCTGGAGTGCAGTGGCTCTACCTTGGCTCACTGCAAGCTCCGCCTCCCAGGTTCACGCCATTCTCCTGCCTCAGCCTCCCCAGTAGCTGGGACTACAGACACCCGCCACCATGCCCCACTATTTTTTTGTATTTTTTAACAGAGATGGGGTTTCACCATGTTAGCCAGGATGGTCTTGATCTCCTGACCTCATGATCCCCCAACCTTGGCCTCCCAAAGTGCTGGGAATGCAGGCCTGAGCCACTGCGCCCAGCCTACTGTATACTGTTTTCATGAGATTATCCAAAACAATTATAACTACTAACCTAAATAAATGAAAAAATAAAAATTATTTAGGAAATCCCTCATAAATGTATTTGTTTCAGTGTTTTTTTACATTTATTTTTATTTTTTTAGAGACAAGGTCTTCTTGCTCTCTTGCCCAGGCTGGGCTGCAGTGGCAAAATCATCGCTCAATGTAACTTCAAATTTGGGACTTAAGCAATGCTCCCACTTCAGCCCACTGAGTAGCTAGGACTACAGGTGCACACACCCACACCTGGCTAATTAAAAAAAAAAAATCTTTGTAGAGATAGGGTCTAGCTATATTGCTCAGGCTGGTCTCAAATTCTTGGACTCAAGTGGTCCTCCTGCCTTGGCCTCCCAAAAGTGCAGGGATTATAGATGTGAGCCACTGTGCCTGGCTTCAGTGTGTTTTTGATAATTATCAGTACTATATTTAAGATTATATGTAAATTAGCCCAGCACAGTGGCTCACGCCTGTAATCCCAGCACTTTGGCAGGCCAAGTGTGGATCATGGGTGGATCATGAGGTCAGGAGTTCAACACCAGCCTGGTCAAGATAGTGAAACCCTGTTTTTACTGAAAATACAAAAATTAGCTGGGTGTGGTGACACATGCCTGTAGTACCAGCTACATGGGAGGCTGAGGCAGGAAAATCTCTTGAACTGGGGAGATGGAGGCTGCAGCGAGCCAAGATTGCACCACTGCACTCTAGCCTGGGCAACAGAGCAAGACTCTGCCTCCAAAAAAAAAAAAAAAAAAAAAAAAGAATTATATGTAAACAGAGTGTAGCTTTGCATTTGGCAATTAAGTGAAAGATTATATGCTTTATAGAAATATAATGGAAATGGATGCCTAAGATAAAAAATCAGATAATTTATTGGACCATCTTTCCACTGCTCTGAAGCAAGTCGGTAGATTTGAGAAGTAGGCCAAAAGTTTTCACTTAAATATATACATATGAACATGTGAAAATATACATACAAAAATTATATAAAGAAAAGTGAACAAAAGTAGATCCAAAGTTCTATATTTGGTCAAGATATAGTTTCATATGTGAACCAAGTGGATGGATTCACTTACCATAAATGGTGCAGCCATTGTGGAAGTGAGTGTGATTTGCAGCTGAGTTAGAACATAGCTGGTAGAGTGGATCAAAATTGACTGAGGCGGCCAGGCATGGTCGCTCATGCCTGTAGTCCCAGCACTTTGGGAGGCAAAGGCAGGCGGATCACCTGAGGTCGGGAGTTTGAGACCCACCTGACTATCATGGAGAAACCCTGCCTCTACTAAAAATACAAAATTAGCCAGGCGTGGTGGCACATGCCTGTAATCCTAGCTACTCAGGAGGCTGAGGAAGAAGAATCACTTGAACCTGGGAGGCAGAGGTTGCGGTGAGCCGAGATCACGCCATTGCACTCCAGCCTGGGCAATAAGAGCAAAACTCTGTCTCAAAAAAAAAAAAAAAAAAAAAAAATTGACTGAGACTGGGTGCAGTGGCTCATGCCTGTAATCCCAGCACTTTGGGAGGCCTTGTCTCAAAAAAAAAATTTTTTTTAATTGTTTTTTGTTTTTTTAAGACAGCCTCTGCCGCCAGGCTGGAATGCAGTGGTGCGATCTTGGCTCACATCAACCTCCGCCTGCTGGGTTCAAGTGATTCTCCTGGCTCAGCCTCCCAAATAGCTGGGACTACAGGCGCATGCCACCATGCCCAGCTAATTTTTGTATTTTTAGTAGAGATGATGTTTCACCATGTTGGCCAGGATGGTCTCGATCTCTTGACCTTGTGATCCACCCACCTTAGTCTCCCAAAGTGCTGGGATTACAGGCGTAAGTCACTGAGCCTGGCCTTTAATTTTATTTTAGTAGAAATGGGGTTTCACCACGTTGGCCAAGCTAGTCTCAAACTCCTGGCCTCAAGTGATTCACCTGCCTTGGCCTCCCAAAGGGCTGGTATTACAGGTGTGAGCCAATGTGCCCAGTCAAAAATATTTTTTTTTAAATTAGCTGGGTGTGGTGGCACAGCCCTGCAGTCCTAGCTACTCAGATGGCCAAGGCAGGAGGATCCCTTGAGCTCAGGAGTGCAAGGCTGCAGTGAGCCATGATCATATCACTGCACTCCAGCCTAGACGACAGAGCAAGACCCTGTCTCAAAAAAAAAAAAAAAACACAAAAAACAAAACCAAAAAAACCCTGAGACATAGGGCAGGCTTCCATCTGGTGAATGGAGTAAGGAGGTAGGAAACAGCAGTAAAAGAAAATGATACTTGCCATGGATAGTAGCACAAGCCCATAATATCAACATTTTGGGAGACTGAGGCAGGAGTATCGCTTGAGGCCAGGAGTTTGAGACCAGCCTGCACAACATATTAAGACTCAGTCTCTCTAACAAAAAAAAAAAAAAAAAAAATTTTAATTAGCTGTGTGCGGTGGCAGTGCCTGCAGTCCCAGCCACTCAGGAAGCTGAGATAGGAAGATCTATTAAGCCTGGGAGGTCAAGGTACAGTGAGCTATGATTGGCCACTGTACTCCAGCCTGGGCGACACAGCAAGATTCTGTCTCAAAAGAATAAAAAGAAAAAAAGAAAAGAAAAGAAAATGAGAATGACAGTAATATACCACCATTTCCAATCCAACATCAGAAGTAATGAATCAAAAGGTCTAGTATAAAGTTAGGCTCAGTGGCTCATACCTATAATCCCAGCATTTTGGAAAGCTGAAGTGGGAGTATCACTTGGGCCAGAAGTTCGAGACAAGCCTGGGCAACATGGCGAGACCCTATCTCTACAAAAAATAAATCAGCTGAGTGTGGTGGCCTATGCCTATAGTCCCAGCTACTCAGGAGGCTGAGGCAGGAGGAACACGTGAGCCTAAGAGGTCAAGGCTGCAGTGAGCCATGATCACATCATTGCACTCCATCTTGGGTGACAGAGAGGAGACCCTATCTTTTTTTTTTTTTTTTTTTTTTTTTTTTTTGAGACGGAGTCTCGCTCTGTCGCCCAGGCTGGAGTGCAGTGGCCAGATCTCAGCTCACTGCAAGCTCCGCCTCCCGGGTTTACGCCATTCTCCTGCCTCAGCCTCCGGAGTAGCTGGGACTACAGGCGCCCGCCACCTCGCCCGGCTAGTTTTTTGTATTTTTAGTAGAGACGGGGTTTCACCGTGTTAGCCAGGATGGTCTCGATCTCCTGACCTCGTGATCCTCCCGTCTCGGCCTCCCACAGTGCTGGGATTACAGGCTTGAGCCACCGCGCCCAGCCAGGAGACCCTATCTTTAAAAAAAATTAAACGAGGCTGGGCGCGGTGGCTCACACCTGCAATCCTAGCACTTTGGGAGGCCAAGGTGGGCAGATCACAAGGTCAGGAAATCGAGACCATCCTGGCTAACATGGTGAAACCCTGTCTCTACTAAAAATTTTTTTAAAAATCAGCTGGGCGTGGTGGCATGCGCCTGTAGTCCCAGCTACTCAAGAGACTGAGGCAGGAGAATCGCTTGAACCTGGGAGGTAGAGGTTGCAGTAAGCCAAGATCGCGCCACTGCGCTCCAGCCTAGACGGCAGAACAAAACTCCATCTCAAAAAAAAAAAAAAAAAAATTAAATGAATAAAATAAAAATTATAAGAAGGTCCAATGTAATATGGCGAAGAGGAGCTAACCCTAGAGAAAGGAGCTTAAAGAGATCAGACCAGGTATCCAAGAAATAATCAAGGGGAATACATCAGGGACCTAGGCAGAGGCCTGGTAGGCAGACTGACTGGCTCCCACGTTAGGGATTATTTAGGGAAACAACAGCTCAATGCACCTTTGGGTGTTGGGTGTCCAGGATATTGAAGGCCAGATATTTAAGGTCTTTTTGCCTGTTGGTCAGAAACCTCCCACAGTTCCTTGCCGCAAGGGCCTCTCCAAAAAGCAGCAGACAGCAACTGGCTTCCATCAGGACAAGTGAGCAAGACAGCAAAAGAGAGCTGCCAAGATGAAAGTCACAGTCTTTTTGTAATGTAATATCAGAAGTGACATCGCATCACTTTTGTTGTAGCTAATAAGAAGTGAATCATGGCTGGGCACGGTGGCTCACACCTATAATCTCAGCACTTTGGGAGGCCAAGGCAGGTGGATCACCTGAGGTCAGGAGTTCGAGACCAGTCTGGCCAACATAGTGAAACCCTGTCTCTACTAAAATGACAAAAATTAGCCAGGCATCCTGGCACATGCCTGTAATCCCAGCTACTCAGGAGTCTGAAGCAGGAGAATCACTTGAACCCGGGAGGCGGAGGTTGTAGTGAGCCGAGACTGTGCCATTGCACTCCAGTCTAGGCAACAAGAGCAAAACTCTGTATCAAAAAATAATAATAACAACAACAATAATAATAATAATTTAACCAATAAGTACACATGATTACATAGATTCTCTAATTCTTAGAAAAATCACAGATCTTGGATCTAGTTTTATCTTGTCAGGCTTGCAAATTATAAATAAATAAAAGAAGTGCCTCTAAGAGATTCATAACCAAACATAATGCCAAGTCTTGTTTTTCTACAATATATAGTATAAATCTATGTACATAAAATTATATATGTATATATGCCTAGAGAGATGTCTAACAGGATCTTTATCAAATATTAAGAGTACTGGCCAGGCTTGGTGGCTCACACCTGAATCCTAGCACTTTAGGATGCCAAAGCAGGTAGACTGCTTGAGGCCAGGAGTTTGAGACCAGCCTGGGCAACATAGCGAAACCCTGTCTCTATAAAAAATATAAAAATTAGCCAGGCATGGTAGCATGTGCCTGTAGTCCCAGCTACTAAGGAGGCTGAGGTGGGAGGATCTGTTGAGCCCGGAGGTGGAGGCTGCAGTGAGCTGTGAGTGCCACTGCACTCCAGCTTAGGCAACAGAGAAAGATTTAAAAAAAAAAAAAAAAAATGGAGCTGATTGTTTAAGAAGTTATTTTTCCCTGAAGTATTGGCATTTAAACAGGGAAGTTTTAGAAACTAAAGATTCAACATTTTTTTTTTTTTTTTTTTGAAAGGGAGTCTCGCTCTGTCACCCAGGCTGGAGCGCAGTGGCCGGATCTCAGCTCACTGCAAGCTCCGCCTCCCAGGTTTACACCATTCTCCTGCCTCAGCCTCTCGAGTAGCTGGGACTACAGGCACCCGCCACCTTGCCTGGCTAGTTTTTTGTATTTTTTAGTAGAGATGGGGTTTCGCCGTGTTAGCCAGGATGGTCTCGATCTCCTGACCTCGTGAGCCGCCCGTCTCGGCCTCCCAAAGTGCTGGGATTACAGGCTTGAGCCACCGCGCCAGGCCAAGATTCAACTTTTAAAGAAATCTCCAGGAAGAGAATTTCAAGCACCATCTGAGCAAAGATGCAATGTCACTTCTGATATTACATTACAAAAAGACTGTGACTTTCATCTAGAAACTAGTTTCTAGATTAGGCTGTGACATTATATATGTATATATGCTTAGAGAGATGTCTAATAGGATCTTTATCAAATATTAAGAGTATTGGCCAGGCATGGTGGCACACTCCTGTAGTCCCAGCTACTTGGGAGCCTGAAGTGGAAGAATCGCTTGAATCCGGGAGGTGGAGGTTGCAGTGAGCCGAGATCACACCACTGCACTCCAGCCTGGGTGACAGAAACTCCATCTCAAAAAAAATAAAAATAAAAATAAAAAAGTTTTAAAAAAGTTTTTAAAAAGTATACAATTCAATGGCTTTTAGTATATTCAGAGGTGTGTGATCACCACAATTTTAGAACATTTTCATCACCCCCTAAAAAACTCTGTAACCTAGGCAACCACTATCTCTAGGCAACCACTAATCTAGTTTCTGTCTCTATATATTTCCCTATTCCAGACATTTCATGTAGAAGGAAGCATACAATACGCAGGCATTCATAACTGGCTTCTTTCTTCTTTTCCTAATCCATTCAAGTACATCTATTTTGGAAATATTTCCATTTCAATGATCTAAATTGTTATGAGGAACACCACCAGGGCATGAAATTTTAGAATATAGCAATCTCTTTGTATTCTTAGTTGATATACATGCCATATAATATACACACCATAAAATTCACCCTTTAGTGTATAAAGTTTTTAGTATATTCATCAGCTTGTGCAATATCTGTCCTTTTAAAATTTTATATTTGTCTTTTCACTAATTCCAGAATTTAATTTCATCATTCATCAAAAGCTCAAACTCTGCACTCATTAGCAGTCACTCCCCATTATCTCCTTGCACTAGCTCATGGCAAACACAGTAATCCTCTTTCTGTCCCTATGAATTTGCTTATTCCATACATTTTATACAAATAGAATCATGTAATATAGGGCTTCTTTATCTTAACACAGTTTTATTTTTTTATTTTTATTTATTATTTTTTTGAGATGGAGTCTCGCTTTGTCACCCAGGCTGGAGTGCAATTGCACGATCTCAACTCACTGCAACCTCTGCCACTCAGCTTCAAGCAATTCTCCAACCTCAGCCTCCCAAGTAGCTGGAATTACAGGCACGTGCCACTATGCCCAGCTAATTTTTGTATTTTTCGTAGAGATGGAGTTTCACCACATTGGCCAGGCTGGTCTAGAACTACTGACCTCAGGTGATCCGCCTGCCTCGGCCTCCCAAAGTGCTAGGATCATAGGGGCCACTGTGTCGGGCTGAGCACAATGTTTTCAAGGTTCATCTATGTTGTAGAATGTATCAGTACTTCATTTCTTTTTTTGGGGGGCAGGGGCGGGGCGGGATGGAGTCTTGCTCTGTCACTCAGGCTGGAGGGCAGTGGTGGGATCTTGGCTCACTGCAACCTCCGCCTCCCGGGTTCAAGCGATTCTTCTGCCTCAGCCTCCTGAGTAGCTGGACTACAGGGCATGCACAACCATGCCAGGCTAATTTTTGAATTTTTAATAGAGACAGGCTTTCACCATATTGGCCAGGCTGGTCTCAAACTCCTGACCTTGTGATCCGCCCGCCTCTGCCTCCCAAAGTGTTGGGATTACAGGTGTGAGCCACCGCGCCTGGCCAATACTTCCTTTTATTGCCAAATAATATTCCATTATATACATATACATTTTATTAATTGATGGACTGTTTATATTTTTTAGCTATTATGAATAATATTGCTGTTAATTTTTGTGTACATGTTTTTGTGCAGTCATATGTTTTCATTTGAATATATACCTAGAAGTGGAATTGCTGGGTCTTACTACAGCTGTTTAATATTTCATGGAACTGCCAAGCTATTTTTCCAAGTGGTTATATCATTTACATTCCTACTAGTAGTGTAAGAAGGTCCAATTTTTCCACATCCTCACTAAGACTTGTTATTTTCTGTCTTCTTTTATTATAGCCATCCTAGTGGGTGTGAAGTGGTATCTCACTGGGGTTTTGATTTGCATTTTCTGATGGCTAAAGACTTGAGTATCTACTCATGTGCTTATTGGTCATTTGTGTATCTTCTTTGGAGAAGTCTATATTTAGATCCTTTGCCCATTTAAAATTTTTATTTTATGTTTTAAATAGAGATGGGATCTTGGCCGGGCGTGGTGCCTCATGTCTGTAATCCCAGAATTTTGAGAGCCCGAGGCGGGCAGATCACCTGAGGTCAGGAGTTTGAGACCAGCCTAGCCAATATGGTGAAACTCCAGTATCTACTAAAATACAAAAATCAGCCGGGCGCGGTGGCTCAAGCCTGTAATCCCAGCACTTTAGGAGGCCGAGATGGGCGGATCACGAGGTCAGAAGATCGAGACCATCCTGGCTAACACGGTGAAACCCCGTCTCTACTAAAAAATACAAAAAACTAGCCAGGCAAGGTGGCGGGCGCCTGTAGTCCCAGCTACTCGGGAGGCTGAGGCAGGAGAATGGCGTAAACCCAGGAGGCGGAGCTTGCAGTGAGCTGAGATCACGCCACTGCACTCCAGCCTGGGCAACAAAGCGAGACTCCGTCTCAAAAATAAATAAATAAATAAATTGGCCGGGCGCGGTGGCTCAAGCCTGTAATCCCAGCACTTTGGGAGGCCGAGACGGGCAGATCACGAGGTCAGGAGATCGAGACCATCCTGGCTAACACGGTGAAACCCCGTCTCTACTAAAAAATACAAAAAACTAGCCGGGCGAGGTGGCGGGCGCCTGTAGTCCCAGCTACTCGGGAGGCTGAGGCAGGAGAATGGCGGGAACCAGGGAGGCGGAGCTTGCAGTGAGCTGAGATCCGGCCACAGCACTCCAGCCTGGGCGACAGAGCGAGACTCCGTCTCAAATAAATAAATAAATAAATAAATAAATAAATAAATAAATAAAAATAAAAGACATAAATTAGCTGGGTGTGGCGGTATGCACCAGTAATCCCAGCTACTGGGGAGGCTGAGGCTCAAGAATTACTTGAGCCCAGGACCGGGAAGTTGCAGGTTGCAGTGAGCTGAGATTGCACCACTGCACTCCAGCCTGGGTGACAGAGTGAGACTCTTGTCTCCAAAACAAGCAAATAAAAAGAGATGGGGTCTCACTGTGTTGCCCTGGATGGCCTCAAACTCCTGGGCTCAAGTGATCTTCCTGCCTCAGCCTCCCAAGTGCTAGGATTAGAGACGTGAACCACTGCACCCAGCCTAAAATTTCATTATTTGTCTTTTTATTATTGAGTTGTAAGAGTTCTTTATAAGTTTTAGATACAAGTATCTTATATATGTATAGAGAAAAATCCTCTTCAAACTGTTTTTCTACTCTCAAACCACAACAATCATCAAACAGAAGATGACTTCTGTGACCAAATGTGTGTAGGATTTCCCCACACCAAGTAGCAGATACTAGCTGGGTGTCCTCTAATTCAGTTCCTATACTATCACTCAGAGATAGTGTCAGATCCCACAGGTTGAGGGTTCAGTCCCCAAGACTGCCCCACCCCCCAACTCCAACCCCACACACACCAGTCACAAGTTCAGCCTCCAGAACTTCTGACCCACTGGCTTCAAGTTGAGGCTCCCATGACCCCTTCTTTGGGTTCGATTAGTTTGTTGGAGTAGTTCACAACACTGAGGGAGACACATTTACCAGTTTATTATAAAATATATTGCAAAGGATACCAATGAAGAGGGTAGGTAGGATAAGATATGGGCGAAGGGGTATGGAGCTTCCATGCCCTCCCTGGGCCCACCACCCTCCGGTAACCTCCATGTGTTCAGCTGTCTGGAAGCTCACTGAGCCCTGTCGTCTTGGGTTTTTACAGAAGCTTAAAGATATCAGCATTGCTTCTCCCAGGTTATAGGGTGGGACCCTCTCATGGAAGGGTATTAAGACCCACAATCAGGCCAGGCGCGGTGGCTCAAGCCTGTAATCCCAGCACTTTGGGAGGCCGAGACAGGCGGATCACGAGGTCAGGAGATCGAGACCATCCTGGCTAACATGGTGAAACCCCGTCTCTACTAAAAAAAAAAAAATACAAAAAACTAGCCAGGCGAGGTGGCGGGCGCCTGTAGTCCCAGCTACTCGGGAGGCTGAGGCAGGAGAATGGCGTAAACCCAGGAGGCGGAGCTTGCAGTGAGCTGAGATCCGGCCACTGCGCTCCAGCCTGGGCGACAGAGCGAGACTCCGTCTCAAAAAAGAAAAAAAAAAAAAAGACCCACAATAAGAAAGATCGGGAAAGATTTGGCCGGACCTGGTGGCTCACACCTGTAACCCCAGCACTTTGGGAGACTGAGGTGGGCAGATCACCTGAGGCCAGGAGTTCGAGACCAGCTTGGCCAACACAGTGAAACCCCCATCTCTAATAAAAACACACACACAAAATTAGCCAGGGGTGGTGGCGCGCACCTGTAATCCCAGCTACTCAGGAGGCTGAGGCAGGATAATTGCTTGAATCCAGGAGCCAGAGGTTGCAGTGAGCCGAGATCACAACATTGCCCTCCAGTCTGGATGACAGTGAGACCCTGTCTTAAAAAAAGAAAGAAAGAAAGAAAAAATGTCAAGGAAGATTAGCATGAACGGAGGGCAGAAGCAGAAGTTCAGAGGCCTCCCCTGAGGCCCAACACACCCAACATTCTAACAAAAGACTGTAACAATGGATATGGAAGTAATGAGCCAAGAACCATGGATGAAAACCAATATATAACACCACAGATACATGATTTGCAAATATTTTCTTCCATTTTGTGGGTTGTCTTTTTACTTTCTTGATAGTGTGTCCTTTGAAGCAAAGTAGTTTTTAATTGTGATGAAGTCAAATATATCTGTTTTTTCTTTTGTTACGCATGCTTTTGGTGTCATATCTAAGAAGCCTTTGCCTAACTCAACGTCATTAAGATTTACTTCTAGGCCAGGCGTGGTGGCTCATGCCTGTAATCCCAGCACTTTGGGAGGCCAAGGCGGGCAGGTCACTTGAGGTCAGGAGTTCAAAACCAGCCTGGGCAATATGGTGAAACCCTGTCTCTACTAAAAATACAAAAATTAGCTGGGCATGGTGGTGCATGCCTGTAGTCCCAGCTACTTGGGAGGCTGAGGCTGGAGAATCACTTGAACCCAGGAGGTGTAGGTTGCAGTGAGCCGAGATTGTGCCACTGCACTCCAGCTTGAGCAGCAGAGTGAGACTTCGTCTCAAAAAAAAAAAAAAAAACCACAAAAATAAGCCAGGCATGGTGGCATGCACCTGTAATCTCAGTTACTCAGAAGGCTGAGGCAGGAGAATCACTTGAACCCAGGAGGCAGAGGCTGCAGTGAGTTAGAGATTGCGCCATTGCACTCCAACCTGGGCAACAAGAGCGAAATTCCAGTCTCAAAAAAAAAAAAAAAAAGGATCACTTTTAAAAAGAGACAGCAAGAATAGAACAGGGAGAGCAGTAAGAAGTAGATTATTTTAGTGTCTGAGAGAAAGATGCCAGACACTCAGGTTATGTTTTGTTAAGTAGAGCTGACAGGTTTTGCTCATGCATTAGATGATAAATATTAGAGCAGGAGAGTGACAGAGAGGTGTCAAGGATAACTCAGAGGTCTTTGGGCTAAGCAACCGGGTGAATAAAGGTTACATTTACTCAGATGGAGAATCCTGGGAGAAGAAAGGAGCAGTTTGTATGTGTGTGTGGAGTGGTGTGGAGTTCAAGAGTTCTGTTTTGGACATGATAAATTTAGGATGCCTATTAGGCATCCAATCGGAGATGTAGAGTAGGCATCTGGATACGTGTTTCAGACAATAGGCCTGGGTAGAAGATATAAATTTGGGAGCTACCAGTATACGGATATTTAAAGTCATGAGACTAGATGAGTGTACATATTTTCTTTTCTTTTCTTTTTTTTTTTTTGAGACGGAGTTTCACTCTGTCGCCCAGGCTGGAGTGCAGTAGTGCTATCTCGGCTCACTGCAAGTTCCACCTCCCAAGTTCACGCTATTCTCCTGCCTCAGCCTCCCGAGTAGTTGGGACTACAGGTGCCCACCACCACATCTGTTTTTTTTTTGTATTTTTAGTAGAGACGGGGTTTCACTGTGTTAGCCAGGATGGTCTCTATCTCCTGACCTCGTGATCCATCCGCCTCGGCCTCCCATAGTGCTGGGATTACAGGTATGAGGCACCGCGCCAGGCCGAGTGTACATATTTTCTTATGGAATTGGATTATGTGACCATTTCTTTTTTTTTTTTTTTCTTTAGATGGAGTCTCACTCTGTGGCCCAAGCTGGAGTGCAGTAGCTCAACCTTGGCTCACTGCAACCTCTGCCTCCCGGGTTAAAGCAATTCTCGGCCGGGCGTGGTGGCTCACGTCTGTAATCCCAGCACTTTGGGAGGCCGAGGCGGGTGGATCACGAGGTCAGGAGATTGAGACCATCCTGGCTAACATGGTGAAACCCTGTCTCTATTAAAACTGCAAAAAATTAGCTGGGCATGGTGGCGGGCGCCTGTAGTCCCAGCTACCCGGGAGGCTGAGGCAGGAGAATGGCGTGAACCCAGGAGGCAGATCTTGAAGTGAGCCGAGATCGCACCACTGCACTCCAGCCTGGGCGACTGAGCAAGACTCCGTCTCAAAAAAAAAAAGCAATTCTCCTGCCTCAGCCTCCCAAGTAGCTGGCACCTGTAGGTGCCTGCCACCATGCCTGGCTCATTTTTGTACTTTTAGTAGAGACAGGGTTTCACCATGTTGGCCAGGCTGGTCTGAAACTCCTGACCACAAATGATCCACCCACCTTGGCCTCCCAAAGTGCTGGGATTACAGGCATAAGCCACCACGCCCGGCCTATGTGACCATTTCTCTGCATCAGTGTTCTTTACATTTTTGCTTATCACCTAAAAAAAAAAAAAAAAATTCAACTATGTAAATCCAGTCATTTTTAAGTTGATATCTAAAACTCTTCAAGTTAAGTTTAAATAGGGTAAAAGCTGAGGCAGGAGGATCACTTGAGGCCAGGAGTTGAAGACCAGCTGAGACCACATCTCTACAAAACATAAGAAAAAAAGTACCTTTGCCTGTCTTCCCAACTACTCAGGAGGCTGAGGTGGGAGGACCTCTTTAGCCCAGGATATATATGTGTATATATAAATACACATATATAGTATATGTGTGGAGATATATACATATGTAGCGTTAAATAACGTAATTTTAAGCATATTGTGGCCATGCATGGTGGCTCCCACCTGTAATCCCAGCACTTTGTGAGGCCAAGGTGGTAGGATTACTTGAGCCCAGGAGTTTGAGACCAGCCTGGGCAACATAGCAAGACCCCATATCTACAAAAAAATTTAAAATTAGCTGGGCATGGTGGCATGCATCTGTAGTCCCAGCTACTCAGGAGGCTGAGGCAGGACAATCACTTGAACCCAGGGGACAGAGGTTGCAGGGAGCCGAGATCATGCCATCGCACTCCAGCCTGGGTGAAAAAGCGAGACTCCGTTTCGAAAAAAAAAAAAAAAAATTAGCTGGGCACAGTGGTGCATGCCTGTAATCTCAGCTACTCGGGAGGCTGAGGCAGCAGAATTGCTTGAACTCAGGAGGTGGAGGTTGCAGTGGGCTGAGATCGCACCACTGCACTTCAGCCTGGGCAACAAGAGTGAAAATCCGTCTAAAAAAAAACGGTTTGACTTACCATGTTTTTTCTTTTGTTGCTTGTGCTTGTGGTGTCATATCTAAAAAAGCATTGCCTAATCAAAAGTAATAAAAATTTATCTCTGCTTTCTTCTGAGTTTTATAGTTTTAGCTCATATATTTAGGTCTTTGATCCATTTTAATTTTTGTGTATGGTATGAGGTAGGAGTCTCTATTAGTTTCTTAGAGCTGCTTTTAAACCACAAATTGAGTGGCTTAAAACAAACGAAATGTACTGCCTCATAGTTCTGTAGGCTAGAAGTCTGAAATCAAGGCTTTGGCAAGTTTGGTTCCTTCTGGAGGTTCTGAGGGAGAATCCGTCCCATGCCTCTCTTCCAGCTTCTGCTGGTGCTGACAATCCTTGGCATTCCTTACTTACCTTGTAAATACCACTACAATTTCTGCCCGTGTTGTTACCAGGCATTCTCGCTGTGTCTATGTCTTCACACGGCCTTCTTATAAGGATGGTCGTTAGATTTAGGGCCCACTCTAATCCAGTATTTCCCCATTTTAACTAACTACATTTGCAAATATTCTATTTCTAAAGAGGGCCATATTCTGAGGTTGTAAATGGACACTCAATGTTGGATAGGGGGACACTATTCACACAGCAGAGTCCAACTACATTCCTTTGCATGTGAATATCCAGTTGTCCCAGCACCATTTGTAGAAAAGACTGTCCTTCGGAGCACCTTCTTATAGCCTAGCGAGGGTGGAAGTCTAGGCTCCCTACAGAAGTCTTGGTGATATAGGTAGGGGTGGGGTCACAGTTCTTTCTGTAGCACTTGGATGGAGTACAGGAGTTGTTATATAAAGTTTGCTGTCTTGCTAGATTGTCCCTTTCCTGGTTCTTTGGCTAGTGAGCAGGTTTTCATTTTTTGTCTCACCCTTTGGCATTTTTGGATTGTCAGCTTCTTCAGTTCCAAGGCTTCGAGACGTAAGGTAGAAAGAAAACCCAGGAAACTCATCACCATGTTGTTCCTTTGATCCCCAAGATCCTTAGCTTGTCTGCTGCCTTCTCTCCATCTTTCAGTCTTCTTCTTTTTTCTTTTTGAGACAGAGTCTCACTCTGCTGCCCAGGCTGGAGTGCAGCGGTGCGATCTTGGCTCATTGCAACCTCCACCTCCTGGGTTTAAGCAATTCTTCTGCCTCAGCCTCCTGAGTAGCTGGAATTACAGGCACATGCCACCACATATGGCTAATTTTTGTATTTTTAGTAGAGATGGGGTTTCACCATATTGGCCAGGCTGGTCTTTTAACTACTTACCTCAAGAGATCCACCTGCCTCAGTCTTTCAAAGTGCTGGGATTACAGGTGTGAACCATCATGCCCGGCCTTTCTTTCAGTCTTCCTATGTTTGTTTTATATACAACGTCCAGGGTTTTTAGTTGTATTTAGTGGCAGGAATTTGGGAAGTATGTCTACTCCACCTTCCCAGTGCACTGAATTTATAAGGCAATTTAAGTAGAATTAGCATCTTTGTAATCTGATACTTCCAAATACTACATGTGATATATCTCTCAATATATTAATCATAATATCTCTCAATAAAGACACTATTTTCTTGCAGATGTCTTGTTCTTTTGTTGTTGTTATTGTTGTTGGTGTTAGTGTGAAAGAAAATAGAATCTTGGGACCCCAAACTCACTATGCCAAAGGGAAGTTAAGCTTGAGAGCTGAATTACTGCATTCCTTTTGTTGCCAGATAGCTGTAATTTCACAATCCTGTGTCATAGCCTCATTTCTTCTACTCCCTTTTCATATGTAAAATGTCAATTTACTGAGGCTAATCAGAGCCTCACAAGAATGTAACCATTTGCCTCACTACCTACCCTACCTACCTTTTTCCCCCTCCTGCTTGCTCTTTCCCCTTTAAATAATGAAGTTCCCTGCCAGGTATGGTGGCTCACACCTGTAATTCCAGCACTTTGGGAGGCCAAGGTGGGCAGATCACCTGAGGTCAGGAGTTTGAGACTAGCCTGGCCAAAATGGTGAAACCCTGTCTAAAATGGGTTTTGGGAACTCTTAAATTCTAATCGTTTATATGTAAATTTTGCAGACAATTTTTGCATACATGTCATGATGTTACCAGTGGAGGGTGTCCAGGTCCTCGGCATCTTGAACAAAGAATTGGACAAAATGTACAAAGTAAGGAAAGAATGAAGCAACAAAAGCAGAGATTTGTTGAAAATGAAAGTACACTCCACAGGGTGGGAGCAGGCCGAACACAGGGGCTCAAGAGCTCAGTTACAGAATTTTCTGGGGTTTAGGGTGTGGTGGCTCACACCTGTAATCCCAGCACTTTGGGAGGTCAAGGCGGGCGGATCACCTGAGGTCGGGAATTCAAGGCCAGCCTCACCAACACAGAGAAACCCTGTCTCTACTGAAAAATACAAAAATTAGCCAGGCATGGCCCGTGGCGGGCGCCTGTAACCCTGGTTACTCAGGAGGCTGAGGCAGGAGAATCTCTTGAACCCAGGAGGCGGAGGGTGCAGTGAGATGAGATGGCACCATTGCACTCCAGCCTAGGAGTCAGAGCGAGACTGTCTCAAAAAACAACAACAACAAAAAATAAATAAATAAAAAAGAATTTTCTGGGGTTTAAATAACTCTCTAGAGGTTTCCATTGGTTACTTGGTATACACCCTATGTAAATGAAGAGGATACTTTTTGTCATAGCTGAAGTGTTTTCATTTGATTTAGTTCTACGAAGTCCTTGGGTTCCCTGCCTCTAGGCCCTATTCTCCTGCCTCAGTGAGCGGTGCAAGGTTAGAGATAAGCAGGTCGTTGCATGTTTGTGTGTTTCCACAGTGTCAGGTTTTTATTTATGCTATTGCGATCACAAAAGCCAGGAGCTACATGGAGTTCCCAAGGAGGCAATCTCCTCAGTACTGTTAGAGTAGGTAGCTAGTCAGGCATGAGCAGGGCAGGAGAGGGCTCCCTGCACCCACCAGGAATGTCAGGTGACCAATGGTCAGGCAGTTGTCACACTACCTATCTAAAATAATTGGTCACAGCCAGTACCAGGGAGAGGCAGTTTCCTAACAGATAAACACCTGAAATTGGTAATCAGCAGCTTCCATAAGATCTAAGGAACTGGGCGAGGCCTCAAGCATGCACATTAAGAGGCAAAATGGAGGCGTATGACCTTCCAGAGCATTCCACCAGAAAAGGGAAGAAAACCTCAGGTGAGTATGTTTACAACTCCAGTAAACACACTGCGCATGCTCACCTCCCAGGCGCTAGTAGGCCACCGTGCATGTGGGCAGCTCACCGTAAGGGAAGAAAAAAGGGAAAGGGGCACAAAACACTAGAAGTAGGCCAGCATATAAAATCTTAGGTCTGGACCGGGCGCAGTGGCTCATGCCTGTAATCCCAGCACTTTGGGAGGCTGAGGAGGGTGGATCATTTGAGGTCAGGAGTTCAATACCAGCCTGGCCAATATGGTAAAGCCCTATCTCTATTAAAAATATAAAAATTAGGGCCAGGCGCTGTGGCTCACGCCTGTAATCCCAGCACTTTGGGAGGCAGAGGCGAGCAGACCACGAGGTCAGGAGATGGAGACCATCCTGGCTAACACCATCTCTTTAGTAGAGAACCCCCGTCTCTACTAAAAATACAAAAAATTAGCCGGGCATGGTGGCAGGTGCCTGTAGTCCCAGCTACTCAGAAGGCTGAGGCAGGAGAATGGTGTGAACCCAGGAGGTGGAGCTTGCAGTGAGCCAACATCGTGCCACTGCACTCCAGCCTGGGCGACAGAGTGAGACTCTGTCTCGAAAAAACAAACAAACAAAAAAACAAAAATTAGGCCGGGCACGGTCTAATTCCAGCACTTTGGGAGGCCGAGGCGGGCAGATCACGAGGTCAGGAGATCGAGACCATCCTGGCTAACACGTTGGTCTCAAACTCCTGACCTCGGCCTGGGCAACAGAGCGAGACTCCGTCTCAAAATAAATAAATAAATAAAATAAAATAAAATAAAAATAAAAATATTAGCCAGGTGGTAGTGGTGTGTGCCCTGTAATCCCAGCTACTCGCAACACTGAGGCAGGAGAATCGCTTGAGCCTGGGAGGCAGAGGTTGCAGTGAGCTGAGATCGCTCCACTGCAGTCCAGTCTAGGTGACAGAGTGAGACCCTGTCTCAATAAATAAATAAATAAAAAATCCTAGGTCCAAGGTGAAATGGGGCACTTCTCCTTCAAGTTGCCCACTTGGGTCTCTTCCAAGTGTTCTTTCCTTCCTTTCGTTCCTGGTGTAAAGCTTTTTAATAAACTTTTACTCCTGCTTTAAAACTTGCCTCGGTTTCTTCTTCTGCCTTATGCCCCTCAGTAGAATTCTTTCTTCTGAGGAGGCAAGAATTAAGATTGCTTCAGGCCTGTATGGATTCGCTGCTGATGATCTGGATACCTGCCACGGCTAACAGTATTTCCTGTTCACTCAGTAGTCAGAGCTGTGTGCACACAAACCAGTCAATATTGTAAACCATATATAATAGTAAAATTAATCAATATATAAATGTTACAAGTTAAACATTCCACGATAAAGTAACATTTAACATCAAGAGGAGAAAGAGATAGGAGAAAGGGTTAAATAACCAGTCCAGGGGGAGCAAAGAAGAAAAGGAGTTCTGTTTTGGACCAGTTGGTCTGTCAGTCTTGCGAGGAAGAGTCTTTGATGTGGCAGAGCCTTCAGAAGCAGATGCCAAGTTCTTATCACGAGTGACTGACCGCGAGACAATGTCAGTTAAGATGACCATTTCAAGCTGCTGAAGTGCTGAAGGTCTCATCTTTTTTTTTTTTTTGAGACGGAGTTTTGCTCGTTGCCCATGTTGGAGTGCAATGACGCGATCTCGGCTCACTGCAACCTCTGCCTCCCGGGTTCAAGCGATTCTCCTGCCTCAGCCTCCCAAGTTGCTGGGATTACTGGGTGCCCGCCACCATGCCCGACTAATTTTTTGGATTTTGAGTAGAGACCAGGTTTTGTCATGTTGGCCAGGTTGGTCTCGAACTCCTAACTTCAGGTGATCTACTGGTCTCGGCCTCCCAAAGTGTTGGGATTACAGGCGTAAGCCACCCATGCCCGGCTATTTTATTTTATTTTATTTTGACTGAATCTCACTCTGTTGCCAGGCTGGAGTGCAGAGGCGCAATCTCGGCTCACTGTAACCTCTGTCTCCTTGGTTCAACCGATTCTTCTGCCTCAGCTTCCCGAGTAGCTGGGATTACAGGCACTTGCCACCACGTTCGGCTAATTTTTTGTATTTTTAGTAGAGACAGGGTTTCACCATGTTGGCCAGTCTGGTCTCAAACTCCTGACCTCAGGTGATCCGCCCGCCTTGGCCTCCCAAAGTGCTGGGATTACAGGCGTGAGCCATCGGGTCTGCTTTGCCTCATCTTTTATAGTCACAGAACCCTCTAGTGAGAACTGATAGTGGAAGAGCATGCTTGTGTCCTTAACTGGCTGGATGCATCTTTTAAAAAACTTTATTAAGCAAAGCATCTCATCCTTGTTGACAAAATGCCCTATGAAATATAAAATGGGCCAGGCGCGGTGGCTCAAGCCTGTAATCCCAGCACTTTGGGAGGCCGAGACGGGCGGATCACGAGGTCAGGAGATCGAGACCATCCTGGCTAACATGGTGAAACCCCGTCTCTACTAAAAAATACAAAAAACTAGCCGGGCGAGGTGGCGGGCGCCTGTAGTCCCAGCTACTCGGGAGGCTGAGGCAGGAGAATGGCATAAACCTGGCAGGCGGAGCTCACAGTGAGCTGAGATCCAGCCACTGCATTCCAGCCCGGGCGACAGAGCGAGACTCCGTCTCAAAAAAAAAAAAAAAAGAAATATAAAATGGAGGCTGGGAGCGGTGGCTCATGCCTATAATCCCAGCACTTTGGGATGCTGAGGACGTGGATTACCTGAGGTCAGGAGTTTGAGACCAGCCTGGCCAACATGGTGAACCCCCATCTCTACTAAAAATACAAAAAAAATTAGCTAGTCGTCTTTGCGGGCACCCATAATCCCAGCTACTCAGGAGGCTGAGGCAGAATTGCTTGAACCCGGGAGGCAGAGGTTGCAGTGAGCCAAGATCACGCCATTGCACTCCAGCGTGGGTGACAAAAGTGAAACTCTGTCTCAAAAAAATAAAAATAAAAAAATGAATGGCCATGTGCAATGGCTCACACCTGTAATCCCAGGACTTTGGGAGGCCGAGGCGGGCAGATCACGAGGTCAGGAGTTTGAGATCAGCCTGACCAACATGGTGAAACCCCATCTCTACTAAAAATACAAAAATTAGCCAGGCATGTGGCACGCTGTTCAAGAGGCTAAGGCAGGAGAATTGCTTGAATCCAGGAGTTGGAGGTTGCGGTGAGCTGAGATCACGCCATTGCACTCCAGCCTGGGCGACGGAGTGAGATTCTGTCTCAAAAATAAATAAATAAATAAAAATAAAAACATAAATACAAAATGGAGTATTTTTCTAAGATGACATTAGTTATGTCAAGAGTGCACTGTACCATACATAACTATTCTGTAAGGTTTTTTTTCTGACACTAAACACCAATTCTCCAATTCTCTAACACAAATTGGGTGTCAAACAATTAAATTCGATTCTCTTGGCTCAATTCCCTAAAATTGCCCCACTTTAAGTGCCAGTCACAAGTCCCTGTTTGCCACCGAACAGTTATAAATTCAAGAATACCCGCCAACCTCCCTCAGGTTCAATAATGCATTAGAACAATTCACAGAATATAGGAAAACACTTTACTTACATTTAGCAATGCGTAAAGGATATAACTCAGGAACAGCTAAGTGGAAGAGATGCACAGAGAAAAGTATGCCCTGGGTGGCGGTAGAAGGTAGAGGAAATTATGGAGTTTCCACGCCTTCTCCTGGTTGGCACCCTCCTAACACCAATTTTTTCAACAACTATGAAGCTTTCCATACTCTATTATTTAGGGGGTTTCATGGAGCTTTGTTTTCTTTTCTTTTCTTTTCTTTTTTTTGAGACGAAGTCTTGCTCTTGTCCCCCAGTCTGGGGGAGAAGATCTCAGCTCACTGCAACCTCTGCTTCCCAGGTTCAAGCAATTCTCCCGTCTCAGCCTCCCGGGTAGCTGGGATTACAGGTGCCTGACACCACACCCGGCTAATTTTTGTATTTTTAGTAGAGATGGGGTTTCACCATGTTGGCCAGGCTGGTCTCGAACTCCTGACCTCAGGTGATCTGTTGCCTTGGCCTCCCAAAGTGCTGGTACTACAGGTGTGAGTCACCGTGCCTCGCCAGACTTTTCACTATATAAGCATAATTAAGGCTTGACCTTTTGGTGATCAAACTCAATCTCCAGTCACCACTTCCCTCCCTGGAGGTCTTGGGGGATGGGGCTGAAATTTCTAACCCTCTAATCCTGGCTTGGTCTTTTCATTCTGAAGCTACTTAGGCCCTCTTCCTCCATCTCAAGCCCCTCAGAAGCCATCTCAGGCCCCTCAAAAGCCATCTCAGGGTTGGGCATGGTGGCTTACATCAGTAATCCCAGCACTTTGGGAGGCTGAGGCAGGCAGATAACTTAGGCCAGGAGTTCGAGACCAGCCTGGCCAACATGGGGAAACACTGTCTCTACCAAAAATACAAAAATTAGCCGGGCAGGTGGTGCGCACCTATAGTCCCAGCTACTCAGGAGGCTGAGGTACAATAATCACTTGAACTGGGAAGCGGAGGATGCAGTGAGCTAAGATCACTCCACTGCACTTCAGCCTGGGCAATGAGTTTCTTTTGAGATGGTAAAAAATGTTCTGGAATTAGAGTGTGATGATGGTTGCACAAGTCTATAAATGTGTTAAAAATCACTGAACTTGGCTGGGCGTGGTGGCTCACGCTTATAAACCCAGCACTTTGGGAGGCCGAGGTGGGCAGATTACGTGAGGTCAAGAGTTTGAGACCAGCCTGGTCAACATGGTGAAACCCCATCTCTACTAAAAATACAAAAATTAGTTGGGCATTGTGGCACATGCCTGCAATCCCAGCTACTTGGGAGGCTGAGGCAGGAGATTCTCTTGAACCTGGGAGGTGGAGGTTGCTGTGAGCCAAGATTGCGCCATTGCACTCCAGCCTGGGCAACAAGAGCGAGTTTCCATCTCAAATACACAAACAAAAAACAAAATAAAACAAAAAACCACTGAACTTTAGCACTGTCCTGGGTTACAGAAAAAAATTAAAAACAAAACACAAACCCTCCACTGAACTGTACACTTTAAAGGGGTAAATTTTCTTTTTTTTTTCTTCCCCAAGATGAAGTCTTGCTCTGTCACTCAGGCTGGAGTGCAGTGGTGCAACCGCGGCTTACTGCAACCTCCGTCTCTTGGGTTCAAGCAATTATCCTGCCTCAGCCTCCTGAGTAGCTGGGATTATGGGTATGTGCCACCACACCCGGCTAATTTTTTTAATTTTTAGTAGAGATGGGGTTTCACCATGTTGGCCAGGCTGGTCTTGAACTCCTGACCTTGTCATCTGCCCACCTCGGCCTTCCAAAGTGCTGGGATTACAGGTGTGAGCCATCGCGCCCGGCCTAACGGGGTAAATTTTATGTAATCTGAATTAAATCTTCATAAAGGTGTTTAAAAATAAAAACCGGTAAGTAAAGGGCAAAATGAATACTCCTATATCCTACATGAGTCTTAATTCACCATTTTACTTTAGATTGACTTTTTAAACATTAATTCTAAAAGTAATGCAAATAGATTTTTAAAAAACTGTTGGTCAGGCACAATGCCTCATGCCTGTAATTCCAGCACTGTGGGAGACCAAGGCAGTAGCCTGAGGCCAGGAATTTGTGACCAGCCTGGACAACATAGCAAGACCCCTAGCTCTACAAAAAATAATAATAATAATTAGGGCATGGTGGTGCACACTTGTAGCCCTAGCTGCTCAGAAGGATCACTTGAGTGCAGGAGATCAAGGCTACAGTGAGCCATGGTCACACCACTGCACTCTAGCCTGGGGGGACAGAGGGAGACCCTGTATTAAAACAAAGAGAGAGAGAGTGGGGTGGGTAGTGGGGAGAGAAACGAAAGAAACAAAAAGAAAGAAAGGATGGCAGGAAGGGAGGGACAGAGGAAGGGATAGAAGGAGGAAGAAAAGCATTAAATATAAAAAAATAGAGAGGGTCAGGTGCGGTGGCTCAAGCCTACAATCCCAGCACTTTGGGAGGCTGACGCAGCTGGATCACCTGAGATCAGGAGTTCGAGACCAGCCTGGACAACATGGTGAAACCCCGTCTCTACTAAAAAATGCAAAAATTAGCCAGGCGTGGTGGCGCATGCTGTAGTCCTGGCAACAAGGGAGGCTGAGGCAGGAAAATCGCTTGCACCCAGGAGGTGGAGGTTGCAGTCAGCCAAGATCTCACCATTGCACTCCAGCCTGGGTGACAGAGCGAGACTCTGTCTCAAAAAACCAACATAAAAAAAAACCCCTTCTCCTTAATCATCCTTAGTTATTACTGACACTTCATTTTCATTACTTTTCTTTCTTTCTTTATTTTTTTGAGACAAGGTCTCGCTCTGACACCCAGGTTGGGGTGCAGTGGCCCAATCTTGACTCACCGCAGACTCGACTTCATGGGCTCAAGTGATCCTCCTGCCTCAGCTTCCCAAAGTGCTGGGACTACAGACATGAGCCACTGTGTCCGACTGTTTTCATTCCTTTCAAAGTGCCTTTTCACCAGTTCTCATTTTATCCAAGGAAAATTGAGCCTTCCTTTCTTCTTTGTATAGAAATTTTAGATACTCAGATATCTAGATGAGACCTGAGTATCTGTGCAACATGGTAGCTACTAAATACATGCAGCTATTTAATTTTTTTTTTTTTTTTTTGACAGAGTCTCGCTCTGTTGCCAGGCTGCAGTGCAGCGACCTGATCTCGGCTCACTGTAACCTCCACCTCCCGGGTTCAAGCGGTTCCCCCACCTCAGTCACCCAAGCAGCTGGGACTACAGGCGTGCACCACCACACCCAGCTAATTTTTGTATATATTTGTATTATTTAATTTTAAATTAATTATAATCTAATAAAGTAAAATATTCAATTTCTTGTTCACACTAGATACATCTTTTTCTTTTTTTTTTTTTTTTTTTTTTTTGAGATGGAGTCTTGTCCTGTGGCCCACTGCATTCCAGCCTGGACGACAAAGCAAGACCCTGTCTCAAAAACAAACAAAACAAAAAAAACTTCATTGCTAAAAAATGCTAATGATCATCTGAGCCTTCAACTAGTTATAATCTTTTTGCTGGTGGAGGATCTTGCCTTGATGTTAATGGCTGCTGACTGATCAGGGTAGTGATTGCTGAAGGTTAAGGTGGATGGAGCAATTTTTTTTCTTTTTCTTTTTTTTTTGAGATGGAGTCTCACTCTTGTCGCCCATGCTGGAGTGCAATGGTGTGATCTCAGCTCACTGCAACCTCCGCCTCCCAGGTTCAAGCGATTCTCCTGTCTCAGCCTCCCAAGTAGTTGAAAGGTGTAAGCCAGTGTACCCGGTCGCAACTTTTTTTTTTTTTTTTTTTTGAGATGGAACTTCACTCTTATTGCCTAGGCTAGAGTACAATGGTGCAATCTCAGCTCACTGCAAACTCTGCCTCCCAGGTTCAAGTGATTCTTCTGCCTTGGCCTTCCAAGTAGCTGGGATTACAGGCATGTGCTACCATGGCCGGCTAATTTTTTGTATTTAGTAGACGCGGGGTTTTGCCATGTTGGCCAGGCTGGTCTCGAACTCCTGACCTCAGATGATCCACCCGCCTTGGCCTCCCAAAGTGCTAGGATTACAGGCGTGAGCCACTGCGCCTGGCCTGCAGTTTCTTAAAGACAACAGTGACGTCTGCTGCAGTGATTGACTTCCTTTCATTAAAGATTTCTCTATAGCATGTGATGCTATTTGATAGCATTTTACCCACAGTAGAACTTCTTTCAAAATTGGAGTCAATCCTCTTAAACCCTGTTGTTGTTTTATCAACTAAGTTTATGAAATATTTAAGGCCGGGCGCGGTGGCTCAAGCCTGTAATCCCAGCACTCTGGGAGGCCGAGATGGGCGGATCACGAGGTCAGGAGATTGAGACCATCCTGGTTAACATGGCGAAACCCCGCCTCTACTAAAAAATACAAAAAACTAGCCGGGGGAGGTGGCGGGCACCTGTAGTCCCAGCTATTCGGGAGGCTGAGGCAGGAGAATGGCGTAAACCTGGGAGGCGGAGCTTGCAGTGAGCTAAGATCTGGCCACTGCACTCCAGCCTGGGTGACAGAGCAAGACTCCGTCTCAAAAAAAAAAAAAAAGAAAAAGAAAAAAAAAAGAAATATTTAAAATCCTTTGTTGTTGTTTCAATAATGTTCAAGCATCTTCACCAGGAGTAGATTCCATCTCAAGAAACCACCACATGAGCGTAGTGGCTCATGCCTGTAATCCCAGCACTTTGGGAGGCCGAGGCGGGTGGATCACCTGAGGTCAGGAGTTTGAGACCAGCCTGGCCAACATAGCGAAACCCCATCTCTGCTAAAAATACAAAAACTTAGCCGGGCATGGTGGCAGGTGCCTGTAATCCCAGCTGCTTGGTAGGCTAAGGCAAAATAATTGCTTGAACCAGGGAGACAGAGGTTGTAATGAGCCAAGATCGCACCATTGCACTCCAGCCTGAGCGGCAGAGCAAGACTCTGTCTCAAAATAAATAAATAAATAAATAAATAAATAAATAAATAAATAAATAAAAATTACTCTTAGATCCATGGGCTACAGGATGGATGCTGTGTTAAGCAGTCATGAAAGTAACATTAATCTCCCTCCCTGTACGTGGCCATCAGAGCTCCTGGGTGACCAGGCGCATTGTCGATGAGAAGTAACATTTTAAAAGAATCTTTATTTCTGAACAGTAGGTCTCAACAACAGGCTGAAAATACTCAGTAAACCATGTTGTAAATAGGTATGCTGTCATCCAGGTGTTGTTGTTCCATTTATAGAGCATGGGCAGAGTAGACTTAGCATGATACTTCAGGGTCCTGGGATTTTTGGAATGGTAAATGAACACTGGCTTCAACTTAAAATCACCAGCTGCATTAGCCCCCGACAGATTCAGACTGTTCTTTGAAGTTTTGAAGGTAGGCACAGACTTCTCCTTTCTAGTTATGAAAGTCACAGATGACATCTTCTTTCAACGTGAGGTTGTTTTGTCTACATCGAAAATCTTTTTTATTGCTCATTTTTTGTTTGTTTTCTTTTGGAGACAGGGTCTTGCTCTGTTGCCCAGGCTGGAATGCAGTGGCATGATCATAGCTCACTGCAGTCTCAAAACCCTGGGCTCAGGCAATCCACTCACCTCAGCCTGCCAGGTAGCTAGGACTACAGGAAAATGCCACCACACCTGGCTAATTTTTTTATTTTTGTTAAGATTAAAAAATTGCCTTGCTATGTTGCTCAGGCTAGCCTCAAGCAATGCTCTCACCTCAGCCTCCCAAAGTGCTGGGATTAGACATTAGGCACTGTGCCTGGCCAAAAATCTGTTGTTTAGTATAGCCATCTTCATCAATGATCTGAGCTAGAGCTTCTGGATCACTTGCTGCAGCTTCTACATCAGCACTTACTGCTTCGCTTTGCACTTTTACATTATAGAGATGGCTTCTATCCTTAAACTTCACAAGCCAACCTCTGCGAGGTTCAAACTATTCTTCTGCAGCTTCCTCACCTTTCTCAGCCTTCATAGAATTGAGGAGAACTGAGGTCTTGCTCTGGATTAGGCTTTGGCTTAAGGGAATGTTGTAGCTAGTTTGATCTTCTATCCAGACTACTGAAACTTTCTCCCTATCAGCAGCAATAAGGCTGTTTCGCCTTTTTTTTTTTTTTTTTTTTTGAGACAGAGTCTCTCTTTGTTACCCAGGCTGGAATGCAGTGGCACAATCTCAGCTCACTGCAACCGTCACCTCCGGGGTTCAAGTGATTCTCTTGCCTCAGCTTCCCGAGTGGCTGGGATTACAAGTGTGCGCCACCACGCTCACCTAATTTTTGTATTTTCAGTAGAGACAGGGTTTCAACATGTTGGCCAGGCTGGTCTTGAGCTCCTGACCTCAGGTGATCCACCCACCTCAGCATCCCAAAGTGCTGGGATTACAGGCGTGAGCCACCACACCCAGCCTGTTTAGCTTTCTTATCATTTATTATCATTTATTTCTTATCATTTATGTGTTCACTGGAGTAGCACTTTTAATTTCCTTCGATAATTTTTCCTTTGCATTCACAATTTGGCTGTTTAGCACAAGAGGCTTAGCCTTTAGCCTCTCTCAGAGACTACTGTAGGGTTATTAATTGGTCAGATTTCAATGTTGTTGTGTCTAATTGAACCGGGAGGTGTAAGAAGAGGTAGATGGGAAATGGCTGGTCAGTAGAACAATCACAACGCACAAATTTATATATTAAGGTCACTGTCATATGTGATCTTATATTTGTAGCACTCCAAAACCATTACAATAGTAACATCAAAGATTACTAATCACAGATCACCATAAAAAATACAATAATTAAAAAAAAGCTTTTTTTTTTTTTTTGAGACGGAGTCTCACTTTGTCTCCCAGGCTGGAGTGCAATGGCGTGATCTTGGCTCACCGCAACCTCTGCCTTCAGGGTTCAAGCGATTCTCCTGCCTCAGACTCCCGAGTAGCTGGGATTATAGGCCTGTGTCACCACACCCAGCTAATTTTGTATTTTTAGTAGAGATGGGGTTTCACCATGTTGGCCAGGCTGGTCTTGAGTTCCTGACCTCAGGAGATCCACCTGCCTTGGCCTCCCAAAGTGCTGGGATGACAGGTGTGAGCCACCACGCCTAGCCTGTAATGAAAAAGTTTTATATATTATGAGAATTACCAAAATGTGACACAGAGACATGAAGTGAGCAAATGCTTTTGGAAAAATGGTGCTAACAGACTTGCTTGATGCAGGGTTGCCATAAACCTTCAATACGTTTTTAAAAAAAAAATAAAAGAAAGAGAAAACCCTCATCATCTCTGAAGTTCAGTAAAGTGGGCCAGACACGGTGGCTCACGCTTATAATCCCAGCTACTTGGGAACCTGAGGCAGGAGAATCCTTGAACCAGAGAGTCGGAGGTTGTGGTGAGCCAAGATTGCATCACTGCACTCCAGTCTGGGCAACAAGAGCGAAACTCTTTCAAAAAAAAAAAAAAGGCCAGGTGCGGTGGCTTAAGCCTGTAATCCCAGCACTTTGTGGGGGCCGAGGCAGGCGGATCACTTGAGGTCAGGAGTCCGAGACCAGCCTGGCCAATGTGGTTGAAACAGTGTCTCTACCAAAAATACAAAAATTCGCTGTGCGTGGTTGCAGGCACCTGTAGTCCCAGCAACTTGGGAGGCTGATGCAGGAGAATCGATTGAATCCAGGAGGTGGAGGTTGCAGTGAGCCGAGATCACACCACTGTACTCCAGCCTGGGCAAGAGCGAAACTGTCTCAAAAGAAAAAAAAAAAAGTTCAGTAAAGTGAAGTGCAATAAAGTAAGGTATGTCTGTGTATATTTTTACCTCTTCAATGTTTGAACCATGGGAATTTCACCTATTCAAAAAATATGTGTAAGTTTTGCTTTCAAGTCTACTGGTTTTATTAACTACATGTTTTTTGTTTTTTTGAGACAGTCTCGCTCTGTTGCCCAGGCTGGAGTGCAGTGGCACGATCTTGGCTCACTGCAATCTCCACCTCCCAGGTTCAAGAAATTCTCCTGCCTCAGCCTCCCAAGCAGCTGGGACTCAAGGCGCATGCCACCACGCCCGGATAATTTTTTGTATTTCAGCAGAAATGGGGTTTCACCATGTTGCCCAGGCTGGTCTCGAACTCCTGAGCTCAGGCAATCCACCACCTCAGCCTCCAGAAGTGCTAGGATTACAGGCGTGAGCCACCATGCCTGGCCAGCAATTACATGTTTTTATATATTTTTATTTATTTATTTATTTATTTTTTGAGACGAGTTTCACTCTGTCACCCAGGCTGTAGTGCAGTGGCATGATCTCGGCTCACTGCAAGCTCCGCCTCCCAGGTTCACGCCATTCTCCTGCCTCAGCCTCCCGAGTAGCTGGGACTACAGGAGCCTGCCACCACACCTGGCTAATTTTTTTGTTTTTGTATTTTTAGTAGAGACGGGGTTTCACCGTGTTAACCAAGATGGTCTCAATCTCCTGACCTCATGATCTGCCCGCCTTGGCCTCCCAAAGTGCTGGGATTACAGGCATGAGCCACCGCGCCCGGCTACATGTTTTTATAAATCCATTCAGTCAACTGTCTTCTTAGTGACTCTACAGTATATTCTTCTATTTCACAAATGGCGACACAATAGCTTTAGCAAAATATAAATCCTGGTTAAACCCAATTCACCATCAGGTTTATACCTTCTCCTGAGCAGGTAAACCTGACTAGAGAAAAAAACAACCCAGATGACTGATCTCATTTTATATTTACAACCACAGATGTCTGAATGACCTACTACATCTCCCTACTTAATTTACTCTACCATTCAGAGATAACTATTTTACACGTTCTCTCTCCACAAACCTCCCACACTCCTTCCCCAGTCCTTACATTTAGTTAATGATCTCCCCGTCCCTGTTTCACTGAAGAAGAAAAAAAAAAAAAGCATCAGAAGACAAAACTTACACAGTCCCACTACCATATCACTTATGAATTACAATCAGCTGTAAATAACAGACACAAACACACACTCAACAAAAGAAAATGAAAAATAGGCCTGGCGCGGTGGCTCAAGCCTGTAATCCCAGCACTTTGGGAGGCCGAGGCGGGTGGATCACGAGGTCAGGAGATCGAGACCATCCTGGCTAACACCGTGAAACCCCGTCTCTACTAAAAATACAAAAAACTAGCCGGGCGTGGTGGCGGGCGCCTGTAGTCCCAGCTACTCGGAGGCTGAGGCAGGAGAATGGCGTAAACCCGGGAGGCGGAGCTTGCAGTGAGCCGAGATCGCGCCACTGCACTCCAGCCTGGGTGACACAGCGAGACTCCGTCTCAAAAAAAAAAAAAAAAAAAAAAAGAAAATGAAAAATAGGAAAAAAGATTAGTGTGGCTTAAACAAAGTGTTTCATTTTCTCCCATAATAAGTCCAGGGGGAGGCAATCCAGGGCTTGTGTGACAGCTTCATGTTGTCATCAGGCACCTAGACTCTATCTTTCTCCATCCTTAGCGTATCATATGGCATAAGGTTGCTTTATTGTCATAAGAAGATTACTAGAACTCCATAGGACTCCAGCCATCTTGTCCATGTTCTAGGCAAAGAGGAAAAAAAAAAAAAGAGGCCGGGCGCGGTGGCTCAAGCCTGTAATCCCAGCACTTTGGGAGGCCGAGACGGGCGGATCACGAGGTCAGGAGATCGAGACCATCCTGGCTAACACGGTGAAACCCCGTCTCTACTAAAAACACAAAAAACTAGCCGGGCGTGGTGGTGGTCGCCTGTAGTCCCAGCTACTCGGGAGGCTGAGGCAGGAGAATGGCGTAAACCCGGGAGGCGGAGCTTGCAGTGAGCTGAGATCCGGCCACTGCACTCCAGACCGGGCGACAGAGCGAGACTCCGTCTCAAAAAAAAAAAAAAAAAAAAAAAAAAAAAAGAAAGGGCCAATGACACATACTAGCTCAATCAATCCTATCAATCCTGTTTTAGAAACTTTCTCAGAAGCCCCACCAAACAACTTCCACTAACATTTCACCAGAACTTAGTCACATGGACACCACCAGTTGGAACAGAAGCTGAGGACCCTGTTCCTAACGAAATCAGGGTTCTGTTACTAAGGAAGAGAGGGAGAATTAGGAGAGATAACCTATTTTGTTGTTCTTCTTTTTTAAAGATGAGGTTTTGCAGCCAGGCACAGTGGCTCACACCTGTAATCCCAGCACTTTCGGACGCTGAGGCAGGCAGATCACCTGAGGTTGGGAGTTCCAGACCAGCCTGACCAACATGGAGAAACCCCATCTCTACTAAAAATACAAAATTAGCCAGGCATGGTGGCACATGCCTGTAATCCCAGCTACTCGGGAGGCTGAGGCAGGAGAATCACTTGAACCTGGAGGTTGCAGTGAGCCGAGATCACGCCATGGTACTCCAGCCTGGGCAACAAGAGTGAAACTCCATCTCCAAAAAAAAAAAAAATGTTGCCCAGACTGGACTCAAACTCCTAGTCCCAAAGGATCCTCCTGCCTCAGCCTCCCGAGTTGTTGAAAGGCATCACTGTATGCCACCATCCCTGGCTGAAATTACCTATTTCCTGGTTCACTGGAGTGGAAGAGAAAAAAGGAAGTAATCAGAAGAGAAATTCTACAAGTTCCACCACTAAATCTAACTGCCAACCGATTAATCCCTCCTCGAATTCTGGCTTCCTCCTGTGTGTCAGCAGATGAACATTGTGCTCCTTTCCAAGGTGAACCCCTCCATGGTGCACTGGGCGCCTTCCCATTTCACTACTCTAAAGCTTTGCTCCTTTTCCTCACCACATGGATTTTACCTTTTGGTTTTTTTCTCATTAGCAAATAAATATGCTAAAATAGCTCCCACCTTAGAAACAAAAACAAAAACAAAACTCCTTCTTTTATTGAACATCTCTATCCAGCTCTCCTGGTTATTACTCTTCTTTCTAACCCCTTAAGGCAAAAATCCTCAAAAAAAGGTTTTAAATTCTCCTTCCTCCACTTCCTTGCCATGAATTCTCCCTTGAACTTACCCCAATAAGGCCTTAATTCATCCCTATTGCTCCACTGAAGCCACTCTTGTCCAGGTCACCACTGAAATCTAATAGCTGATTCTCAGACCCCATGTTACCCAGCCTCCCAGAAGGCAGTTCAGAAAGCATAGTTATCACCTGCTCCTGCTTGAAACACTTTCTTCATTTGGTTTCCAGAATATCAAACTCTTCATTATTTTCTTTCTTCTGTTTTTTTGGAAACACAGTCTCACTCTGTTACCCAGGCTGGAATGCAGTGGCACGATCATGACTTACTGTAACCTTCACCTCAAGGGCTCCTACGTCAGTCTCCCAAGTAACTGGTACCACAGGTGCACACCACCACGCCTGGCTAATTTTTGTATTTGTTGTAAAGAAGGGATCTCCCTATGTTGCCACAGCTGGTCTCCAACTCCTGGGCTCAAGCAATCCTCCCACCTTGGCCTCCCCAAGTGCTGGTGTTATAGGTGTGAACCACTGCACCCAGGCCATTATTATCTTCCAACATCACTGTCTGCTCCTTTTACTTTACACTACTAGATCCTCTTTCTAATTTTTATAAGCTGGAGTGCTCTGGGGTTCAGTCCTTGGACCTCTTCCTTTTTTTTTCAGACAGAGTCTCGCTCTGTTGCCCAGGCTGGAGTGCAGTGGTACAGTCTCAGCTCACCACAACCTCTGCCTCCCGGGTTCAAGCGATTCTCCTGCCTCAGCCTCCCGAGTAGCTGGGACTATAGGCGCACGCCACCATGCCCAGCTACATTTTGTAATTTTAGTAGAGACAGGGTTTCATTATGTTGGCCAGGCTTATCTTGAACTCCTGACTGTGATCCGCTCACCTAGTCTTCCCAAAGTGCTGGGATTACAGGCATGAGCCACCATGCCCAGTTGGATCTCACCTGTTCCCCAGGTGATCTTATCCACTTTCTATACTGATGACTTCTAAATTCATCTCCAACATGACCTCCCCTCTGCACTTTTTAACCAACTATTACTGCCTAATCAACATCTCTGCTTAGATTTAACTCACTGTATCTCAAACTTAACATGTCCAAAACTGAACTTATGATTATTTCCATTTCTCTATACCTCCTTTAGTATCCCCAGTATTGCTCAGACCAAAAATCTAGGGGTCATGATTGACTCCTCTCTTTCTTTCTCACAGCCAAAACTCATTAATAAATCCTGTCAGTTCTATCTTCAAAATACACTCAAAGGGCCGGACGTGGTGGCTCTTGCCTATAATCCCAGCACTTTGGGAGGCCAAGGCAGGCGGATTACGAGGTCAGGAAATCAAGAATGTCCTGGCTAACATGGTGAAACCTCACATCTACTAAAAATACCAAAAAAAAAAAAAAAAAAAACAAAAAACATTAGCTGGGTGGGGTGGCACACGCCTATAGTCCCAGCTACTTGGGAGCCTGAGGCAGGAGAATCACTTGAACCCAGGAGGCGGAGATTGCAGTGACTCCACCACTGCGCTCCAACCTGGGCGACAGAGCAAGACTTCATCTCAAAAACAAAACAAAACAAAACAACTCACATTTCCACCACTTCTTACCAACTCAACAATATCACCATGATTCAAGCCACTATCACCTCTTGTTTGCATTACTGCCCATTCCCTTCTAGTTAGTCTTCTTTCTTCCACTCTTAACCTCCTGTGGTTTACTCTCACAAAAGCCAGAGCAATGCTCTTAAAATCTAAAATAGAACATGTCACACCTTTGCTCAAAACTATCTAATAGCTTCTCATCATTTTTAGAATAAAACACAAAATCTCTCCATGCCTAATAACACTATTACATGAGCTAGACCCTGGCTACCTCTCCAATCTCATTTCATAACACTCTCCCCCTCACTCACTACTCTACTCTGGCCTCATTGACCTTCTTGTTACTGCTTTGAAAAGATATACACATCCAGTTGCCAGTCCAGCATAAAAGAAGCTTGGAAGTCACCGCTCCATGATAACAACAAGTAAAAGCTGAACAAAGTAAAAAATCAACAGCTCCCTCTTTTTTAAACTGCTTCATGCAGAGCAGGGCTAAGTCATAGGCAGTGCATCCAGAGCTGCCAACAACTCTTTATAGATCTGTAGGAGAAACTAGGTCAAAAAAGTAAAGGAGGCTGGGCGTGGTGGCTCACGCCTGTAATCCCAGCACTTTGGGAGGCTGAGGCAGGTGGATCAAGAGGTCAGGAGATCAAGACCATCCTGGCTAACAGGGTCTCTACTAAAAATACAAAAAAGTTAGCCAGGCATGGTGGTGGGCACCTGTAATCCCAGCTAATCCAGTGGCTGAGGCACGAGAATTGTTTGAACCCGGAAGGTGGAGGCTGCAGTGAGCCGAGATGGCGCCATTGCACTCCATTCTGGGTGACAGAGCAAAACTGTTTAAAAAAGAAAAAAGAAAGAAAAATCACATAATCGTATCAACAGACGTAGAAGTAGCATCTGACAAAGTCCAACACTCATTCATGATAAACTCTCTTGGTAAACTAGGACAGAGGATAATTTTCTCGACTTGATCAAGAATATCTACAAAATCCCTACAGCTAACATAATACTTAAAAGTGAGAAATTAGAAGCTTTCCCACTAAGGTCAGGAACAGGCAAGCATGTCCCTTCTCACCACGCCAGCGAGACTTATTCTATTCACTGTTATATCAACTCAACACTTATAAAGAGTACCTGCCATGATAGGCTCCCAATAAATACTTGTCCAATAAATAAATAAATAAAAATAGACACCATATTGTTTTCTATATATTTAATACAATGGACATTTTCTAGTCTTTACCCTATTTAACCTGTAGCATTTGACACTGCAGCATTTGACACTGTACTTGCTCAAAACTCTACCTGGATTGTAAAACCCCCAGTTCTTCCTCTTTGATCATTCTTTCTCAGACTCCTTTTATTTGTTTGTTTGTTTATTTTTGAGATGGAGTCTCACTGAGCCGCCCAGGCTGGAGTGCAGTGGTGCGATCTCAGCTCACTGCAACCACTGTCTCCTGGGTTCAAGTGATTCTCCAGTTTCAGCCTCTTGAGTAGCTGGGATTACAGGCACCCGCCATCATACCCGGCAGCTTTAGGAGAGATGGGGTTTCAGCATGTCAGCATGTTGGCCAGGCTGGTCTTGAACTCCTGACCTCAGGTGATCCGCCTGCCTTGGCCTCCCAAAGTGCTAGGATTATAGGCATGAGCCACTGTGCCTGGCCCAGACTTTTTTTTTTTTTTGAGATAGAGTCTTGCTCTGTTACCCAGGCTGGAGTGCAGTGGCACAATCTCGGCTCACTGCAATCTCTGCCTCCCAGGTTCAAGCAATTCTCCTGCCTCAGCCTCCTAAGTAGCAGGGACTACAAGCACACGCCACCACACCTGGCTAATTTTTGTATTTTTTTAGTAGAGATGGGGTTTCATATGTTGGTCAGGATGGTCTCGATCTCCTGATCTTGTGATCCACCTGCCTCGGCCTTCCAAAATGCTGGGATTACAGGCGTGAGCCAACGTGCCCAGCCCCAGACTCCTTTTATAAGCTCATTTTCTCTACTTTAAATGTGATCATTCTTTCAATTCCTTACTAAGGCCAGGTCCTCTATCTACTTCAGGGTTCTCTATTAAGACCACCACTTTCAGCCAGGCATGGTGGCTCATGCCTATAATCCCAGCACTTTGGAAGGCTGAGGTGGGTGGAGGGTGGATCATGAGGTCAGGAGTTCAAGACCAGCCTGGCCAACATGGTGAAACCCTGTCTCCACTAAAAATTCAAAAATTAGCTGGGCCTGATGGCAAGCACCTGTAATTCCCAGCTACTTGGGAGGCTAAGGCAGGAGAATTGCTTGAACCCAGGTGGTAGAGGTTGCAGTGAGCCAAGATTACACCACTGCACTCCAGCCTGGGTGAGAATGAGATTCCGTATCAAAAAAAAAAAAAAAAAAAAAAAAGGAAAGAGAAAGAAAGAAAGGAAGGAAGGGAGGGAGGGAGGAAGGGAAGAAAGGAAGAAAGGAAGAAAGGAAGAAAGGAAGAAAGAAAGAAAGAAAGAAAGAAAGAGAGAAAGAGAAAGAAGAAAAGAAGGAAAGAAAAAGAAAAAAGAAAGAGAAAAACACCACAAAAAAAAAGAAAGAAAGAAAAGCACCACTTTCCTAGTGCTACACATTCCCCCTGAGTTGTCTTACCCATTCCCATAGTTTAATTACCATTTTCATACTGAAGGTTCAAAATCTGTATCTCTCTCCCCTCTCCATATCTGTAAGCATGTTTGCCTGACATCTCTAAGCATATGTACTATAGACATTTAAACCTCAAAATGTGTTAAAAACTGACCTTTTCTTACTTCCCGCCCATTTCTTTCTTCAATAATTTGATCTCAGTGAAAAGCACCACGATTCACTCAGTTATTTAAATGAGAAACCTTTGCCGGGTGCAGTGGTTCACACTTGTAATCCCAGCACTTTAGGAGGCCGAGGTGGGCGGATAGCTTGAGGTCAGGAGTTCGAGAACCGCCTGGCCAACATGGTGAAACTCGGTCTCTACTAAAAATACAAAAATTAACCAGGTGTGGTGGCACACATCTGTAATCCCAGCTACCTGGGAGGCTGAGGCAGGAGAATCACTTGAACCCGGGAGGCAGAGGTTGTGGTGAGCTGAGATTGTGCCACTGCACTGCAGCCTGGGCAACAGAGTGAGACTCTGTCTCAAAAACAAATAAATAAATAAATGAGAAACCTACAAAATAACCTCCATTCCTAACTTTACCTCACATCCCATATCCAATCAATCACAAAGTTCAATATTCAACTTTTTAAAAATTACATATTAAGCACCTACTATGTGTCAGGTATTGTTCTTGTCTCTAGGGATAAAGTCTGCTTGCGTTGGCTTACATTATAAGGACATTTACTATTTCCTTTATTCATTAATATTTATTTAGTTTCCTTAATTTATTATTTAATTAATAAATGTGGAGATAAGTTGGTTTTAAGGTTGGGTCGATAGCTTCACAATATCAGACCACTGCACTGAACTGGCATCTTTATGATTCTCTTTGCATTAGACCCTCAAGGTCTTAAGTTGGCTCTAGGCATCGTATCTTCAAAGAACATTTCCAAAGCAGAAAGCAAAGGGAGAGGGGTGAAACAAAAGGGATTTCCTCAAGGGGGTAATCTCTTTTTATCAGAGAAGAAAACCATTCCCAGAAACTCCTCAGCTGACTTGCCTCTTTATGTCCCGTTGGTCAGAATCGGCTCCAATGATGAAGGAAACTGAAAAAGCAAGTATCTGGCAAAGGGAAACAAGGTTGCATTAATCTGTCCCCGGGGACCGAGCCCAGGAATACCCTTTAAACAGTGGCAGTTTAAAGGAGGTTCTCTTAGCAAGGAGGAATGGAAGAAGGTGGTTTTTGAAAGGGCAACCAAGATTGACTTCCGCAAAAAGAGACATGGAGTTTACAGAAAAGAAGAAACTTTAAACAAGTAAATAAATGTACAAACAAGGTAATATCAGATTCTGTAAGAGCTGTGAAATAAGAGTGGTGTGATAAAAAGTGGTGGCCATATTTTGAAAGTAAATTGATAACATTAACTAATGGGACTGAATGTATGAGAAAAAGGTGATTCCAAGTTGATACTGATTCCCATTCATAAATGAAGCTCGAGAAAGATAATTAAGGGTCTGAGGTCATACCACTATTAACTGACAAAGCTAGAATTGAATCTAGTCCTATCTGACACCACCAAAGTCAATTTTCTATTTCCCCCCTCCCTTTTTTTTTTGTTTGAGACAGAGTCTCACTCTGTCACCCCGGCTGGAGTGCAATAGCATGATCTCTGCTCACTGCAACCTCCACCTCCTGGGTTCAAGTGATTCTCATGCCTTGGCTTCCCAAGTAGCTGGGATTACAGGCACGTGCCACCAGGGCCAACTAATTTTTGTATTTTTAGTAGACGGGGTTTCGCCATGTTGGCCAGGCTGATCTACTACTGGCCTCAAGTGATCTACCTGCCTCGGCCTCCCAGAGTGCTGGGATTATAGGCCTGAGCCACTGCACCCATCCCAAAGTCAATTTTCTTTCCCCAATACCATCTATCTGTGGAAAAGCAGATGTAAATTTGTAACACTGGGATGAATAAGAATGAAGGTCAAGTATTTAAAAATAGTTAACACTTGGTAAATTGTTGCCATTTGTTACTTTACTTGTACAACTAGTGAAATGAACAAAATATTTTGTAAACTTCTGTGTCTAAACCACACTATGGAAACTATCAAAAACAGTTACCCACTGCTTAGAACAGTAGCAAATGGCCATGATATTATGTAGCAAAAAACGAGATTAACTCTAATTGCATCACAGGGTTTCCCACTACACCAAAGACTCAAAGTAAACAGTTACAGGCCTGAAAGAGTACAACAAAAGAAAGGCTTATATAATCAATTAAAATGTGCAGACAGACTGGGCCCAGTGGCCTGTACTGCAATCTCAGCAGTTTGGGAGGCCAAGGTGGGAGAATCGATTGAGCCCAGGAGTTCGAGACCAGCCTGGGTAACATAATGAGACTCCACCTCTACAAAAATAAAAAATTAGCCAGGCAAAGTGGTCCTTGCCTCTAGTCCCAGCTACTGAGAAGGCTGAGGTGTGAGGATCACTTGAGCCTGGGAGGTGGAGGCTGCAGTGAGCCATGATCATACCACTGTAGTCCAGCCTAGGCGACAGAGTGAGACCCTGTCTTGGGGGAGGAAAAAAAATGTCAAGACAGTAAATACAACTGTGTTTATGTTCCAGACGTAGACAACTACTATTTACTCGTGTGTGTGTGTGTGCATGTGTGTGTGTGCGTATAGGTATGTATAATAAATAGAGGCCGAGCATGGTGGCTCATGCCTATAATTAATCCCAGCACTTTGAGGCCAAGGCAGGTGGATCACTTAAGGTCAGGAGTTCAAGACCAGCCTGGCCAACATTGTGAAACCCCGTCTCTACTAAATTACAAAAATTAGCTGGGTGATGGTGGCGCACATCTGTAATTCCAGCTACTAGGGAGGCTGAGGTGGGAGAATCACTTGAACCTGGCAGGCTGAGGCTGCAGTGAGCTGAGATGGCATCACTGCACTCCAACCTGAGCGATAGAGCAAGACTCTGTCTCAAAAAGAAAAAAACAACAACAACAACAAAGGCTGGGGGCGGTGATTCACGCCTGTACTCCCAGCACTTTGGGAGGCCAAGGCGGGCGGATCACCAGGTCAGGAGTATGAGACCAGCCTGGCCAATATGGTGAAACCCCATCTCTACTAAAAATATAAAAAATAGGCTGGGCACAGTGGCTCATGCCTTTAATCTCAGCACTTTGGGAGGCCAAGGTGGGCAGATCACCTGAGGTTGGGAGTTTGAGACCAGCCTGACCAACATGGAGAAACCCTGTCTCTACTAAAAATACAAATACAAAAAGTTAGCTGGGCGTGGTGGCGCATGCCTATAATCCCAGCTACTCGGGACACTGTGGCAGGAGAATCGCTTGAACCTGGGAGGTGGAGGTTGCAGTGAGCTGAGATTACGCGCCATTGCACTCCAGCCTGGGCAACAAGAGCGAAACTCTGTCTCAAAAAAAAAAATATATATATATATAGATTGATAGACAGATAGATGTAAAATTAGTAAGGCGTGGTGGCGCATACCTGTTGTCGCAGTTACTCGCGAGGCTGAGGCAGGAGAATCACTTAAACCTGGGAGGCGGAGGTTGCAGTGAGCCGAGATCATGCTGCTGCACTCCAGCCTGGGAGACAGAGCGAGACGCTGTCTCAAACAAACAAAACAAATAGACCTATGTAGGTTAAGTATGGATTTAAAAAAAAGTCAGACTTTCCTGTCAGGTAATAAAGAGGAGGCAGACTGGGCATGGTGGCTCATGCCTATAATCCTAGCACTTTGGGAAGCCAAGGCGGGCAAATCACTTGAGGCCAGGAGTTCGAGACCAGCCGGGGCAACATGGCAAAACCCTGTTTCTACTAAAAATATAAAAAATAGCCAGGTGTCGTGGCGCATGCCTGTAATCCCAGGTACTTGGGAGGCTGAGCCACAAGAACTGCTTGAACTCATAAGGCAGAGGTTTCAGTGAACTGAGATTATCACTGCACTCCAGCCTGTGCAACAAAGCAAGGCTCTGTCTCAAAAAAGAAACCAAAAAAAAAAAAAAAACAAGAAAAAATAAAGAAAGAAAAGGAAAAAGAGGCAAAATAAATTTATCATTATTCAATATTCTTCTGGCATAAAAATGTTTACAGTTGGGTGTGATGGCTCATGCCTATAATCCCAGCACTTTGCGAGGCTGAGGCAGGCAGATTACATTGGTCCAGGAGTTTGAGACCAGCCTGGGCAATGTGGAAAAACCCCATCTCTACAAAAAAAAAGAAAAAAAAAAAAACAACCATATATATAAAACTACCCGGGTGTGGTGGCACGTCTATGGTCGCATTCACTCAAGAGGCTGAGATGGAAAGATCCCTTAAATTCCAGAGGTGGAGGCTGCAGTGAGTTGAGTTCCCACCAACGCACTCACTCCAGCCTAGGCAACAGAGCAAGAGAGACCCTGTTCCAGACAAAAAAAAAAAAAAAAAGTTAGGGAAACACAAGTATAGGGGAGCCAGGCCAGGCGCAGTGGCTCACGCCTGTAATCCCAGCACTTTGAGAAGCTGAGGTGGGCGGATCACGAGGTCAGGAGATCAAGACCATCCTGGCTAACACAGTGAAACCCCATCTCTACTAAAAATACAAAAAATTAGCCGGGTGTGGTGGCGGGCGCCTTGAGGCAGAAGAATGGCGTAAATCCAGGAGGCGGAGCTTGCAGTGAGCCGAGATTGCGCCACTGCACTCCAGCCTGGGCGACAGAGCCAGACTCCATCTCAAAAAAAAATAATAATCAATTCCATCTTAAAACTAGCAAGGTACATTTCTTGCCAGTCACGATCCATGGTCATAAGATGTTTACAGCTAAGGAAGCAGTTTTTTGGTTTTTTTTGGTTTTTTTTTTTGAGACAGAGTTTCACTCTTGTCACCCAGGCTGGAGTGCAATAGCGCGATCTCAGTTCACTGCAACCTCTACCTCCAGGGCTCAATTGATTCTCCTGCCTCAGCCTCCCAAGTAGCTGGGATTACAGGAGCCTGCCACCACACCCGATTAATTACTGTATTTTTAGTAGAGATGGGGTTTCACCATGCTAGCCAAGGTGGTCTTGAACTCCTGACCTCAGGTGATTCACCTGCCTCCGCCTCCAAAGTGCTGGGATTACAGGTGTGAGCCACCACGCCCGGCAGGAAGCAGCTTAATAATGTCTGCAAGGAGAGTTTGAGATCAATCTGGGAAACATGGCTGTCCTCTACAAAAATACAAACATTTCCTGGGCACCTGTAGTCCTAGCTACTTGGGAGGCTGAGGTAGGAGGACTGCTTCAGCCAGGAGGTCAAGGCTGCAGTGAGCTGTGATCATACCACTGCTCTCCATCTCCAACGTAGGCTACAGAGCAAGACAATGTCTCAAAAACAAAACAAAAAGACTCCTATAAAAGTAGAGTTTAGACAAGGCTTGGTAGTTCAGGCCTATAATCTCAGTACTTTGGGGGGCCAAGGCTGGAGAATCGCTCGAGGCCAGGAGTTCAGACAAGCCTGGCCAACATAGCAAGACCCCATCTGGGGAAAAAAAAAAACAGAAAAAGGAAAAAAAGCACCCTCTGAGTATCAGTTGGTTTTTACTCTTCCTAGGACTTTTGATCACTATCTTGTTATTATTAATCTTTTGCCCTTGCTTGTTTAACCTCTTGAAGTTTGTGTCTACTAGATTACAACAATCCAACATAAAGAGGATGCTGGCACAAGGCTTCCAATCCATACCAACTTCTGACCTGGGAAATAAAGACATATTGCCTTTAGGTCCCTCAGATCAGGCATCCAAAGATTTTTACTTCTTCAGTACTGGGGAGGGCTATGCCCATTGAATCATCAGAACATTGCAGGGCGTGCAGATCACAAGGTCAATAAAGACATATTGCCTTTAGGTCCCTCAGATCAGGCATCCAAAGATTTTTACTTCTTCAGTACTGGGGAGGGCTATGCCCATTGAATCATCAGAACATTGCAGGGCGTGCAGATCACAAGGTCAAGAGAACGAGATCATCCTGGCCAACAAGGTGAAACCCTGTCTCTACTACAAATACAAAAATTAGCTGGGCGTGGTGGCATGTGCCTATAGTCCCAGCTGCTCAGGAGGCTGAGAAGGGAGAATTGCTTGAACCGGGAGGCAAAGGTTGCAGTGAGCTGAGATCGCTGCCACTGCACTCCAGCATGGCGACAGAGCAAGACTCCATCTCAAAAAAACCCTAGGGCTAGGGTAACACAATTTCAAAATCAATTCCAAATTTAAACTAGCAAAGCATATTCCTTACCAGATACAACCTGTGGTCATAAGATGTTTACAGCTAAGGAAGCAGTTTAATAATGCCAGCAAGGGACCAGGCATGGTGGCTCATGCCCATAATCCCAGCGGATCATGAGGTCAAGAGATCGAGACCATCCTGGCTAACACGGCGAAACCCCGTCTCTACTAAAAATACAAAAAATTAGCCGGGTGTGGTGGCAGGTGCCTGTAGTCCCAGCTACTAGGGAGGCTAAGGCAGGAGAATGGCGTGAACCTGGGAGGCGGAGTTCGCAGTGTGCCACTGCACTCCAGCTTGGGTGACAGAGCAAGACTCCATCTCAACAACAACAACAACAACAAAAAAAAAAAAGCTGGCAAGGACAAATTCCTATGACAACAAAATGTTCAGATGTCCCAATATCACATAACAATTCCCCCCCCCTTTTTTTTTTGGAGATGGAGTTTCGGTCAAAAAAATAAAATGAAATAAAAAGAAGTTCTCTTTTAGTTTGATTACTCTCTGAAACCTGAGGTATAATCAAGACCTTAAAAAAAAAAAAAAAGAAAAAAAAAAAGGCCCTCAAATACTTCCTCATTCACAACAGGGAATACACAGATAAAAGCTAATAGTTTTAGGAAGGAAGGTATCTGGGGAGACATATAGGCCCCTGGGAGGAAATCCCTGAAGTGGTGGCTCTGATAATCTGCAGAGAGCTAGAAGGGAGGTTCTCCCCTCCCCTAGAAAAATCTATCCCAAGACCATAAACTACATTGCTAATCCTTGGAAATACATAAAGTGGTTAGGGTTAAAGGGTGGCTTCAAAATGGTTCTAGCAGAAACCTATTGCGTTACTAAACTATTCAAATCATTTGCCCAGAGATAGCTTTTCTGGATAAAATAGCTTTATCCAGAGCCTACAGCAAAATGGAGTTCAGCAGGGTGGTTCCCTAACATTCATTCTTCCCGTTAAAGCAAGCTTATGATTTTCAGATTCGTTTTAAGAATAAGAGTGGGGGTGGTCCGATGATAGTGGGTTATCAGAACTTATTAATATTAGTGTCACTAAAATTAGTATACCATCCCTCACTGCTAAAATTGACAGGCTTTTTTTTTTTTAAGAATAAGAAGAGGAACAAAATAAGTGAGAACAATATTCAAATATATTCCTGCCTCCTCTACCCAGTAGGAAAAATGTGTGCAAATTTGGATTTTGAATCAAATGCCTTTAACAAGACTACCAAAACTATCAGAAATAAACAAGAACCTCTTGGTCTGCAGGTCAGGTTCAGATGGGTGGAGACACACATATATAGACATACACATACATAACTCCTTACAACATACACTTATTAACCACATAAATTTGCTATTTGTCTGAAATTCGGTGCGAAGGATGAAGGCTGCACCAAATTTTAATAGGCTAATAACCGAATATGAACTATGAATTTTTAGTGTTTTAGGTTTAACCTTTTTGTTCCTCCTATACTGGGCAGATATTCTGAATAGTAACATCAATACGTTTCGGCTAGGACCATTTTAAAGCCACATTTTAAACCTAACCACCTTCTGCATTTCCAAGGATTAGCAATGTGGTTTATCGTCTTGAAATAGATTTTCCAGGGGCGGGGCGGAGGGAGACCTAGTCTACTCCTATAATGTGGGCCTCCAAGCACTAAGCTATAACCAATTGATGTATCTTGACACAAGGCCAAGCAGTCTTATTTACAAAACTCTTAAGTTGCACAAGGAATCTCTACTTCCTAACATCCTTCAGTGTCAATTTATTTCCTCCCTATCCAACTATTTCCTCACTTCTTCAACTCAGCTACCACCACTGAAATGTGTTTTTAAATCTCCTTTTCAAAAAGCCCCTACGACTGTTCCATAAAATTGATGGCTTAGATCTAAAATTGGGGCCTACTTTGCCCTTTTAACAGCTTCAATGTTAAATGCTTGGGCACTCTTCGAATGACTGAATATCTACTTGCTTTCAGCATTTGGTACTCTTACTTTGGAGAACAAGTCATTACAGTAAACCATGTACACCTATTCGGTTTTCTAAAGCTCGCGTTTTTCACATTATCAGGTAAGTACAGAATGCACTGCCTTAAAAGGAACTGCGAAAATAAAAAGGCAAAACTCACTGACAAACTGTGGCAACACGAAATTAATCAGCTGAGCTATCCGAACCACAACTTTCTGCATTTCACGGTGCTTCGTCTTTCAAATTGTATGGCTCGCTCAAGTCCTAGGCTTCCTCCGAATTAAGTCAAGCCTCGTCACCCATTCCCTGATCGGTGTCTTTCCGACTCGCGCCCGCCCCTCGCCAGGCCCTCGCAGCCATGCGCCGCACACTGCAGCACTGGCGCGCGCGGCCCGCAGGCGCGGCGGACCCCGCCCTGCGGCCGCGCGAAGGGAGGGGGCTCGGGGCCCGGAACCCGCCTCTGCGGCGGCCAGGCCGGGCGCCCAGTGGGCGCACGGGGCCGGAGGAGGGGCCCGCGGCCGCGACACCGCCTGTGCCCGCCCCCTCTCCAAACCCGCTACTTAAGAGGCTCCAGCGCCGGCCCCGCCCCAGTGCGTTACTTACCTCGACTCTTAGCTTGTCGGGGACGGTAACCGGGACCCGGTGTCTACTCCTGCCGCCTTCGCCTCCTAATCCCTAGCCACTATGGTGAGTGAGCCGCGCGGCTCCCGGCTGCTTTCAGGGAAGCAGGGAAAAGCGAGCCGGCGGGGCACGGGGGCCCTGTATACAGCCGGGGAGGT
This sequence comes from Chlorocebus sabaeus, assembly GCF_047675955.1. Lineage (NCBI taxonomy): Eukaryota > Metazoa > Chordata > Mammalia > Primates > Cercopithecidae > Chlorocebus > Chlorocebus sabaeus. The sequence goes on along the minus strand of NC_132914.1, from coordinate 46,835,781 downwards.
CTGGTTCCAGAGCCGTCCGTTTGGAGGGCGGAAAACAAGGCGAGAGGCCCGGGCGGGAGTGGTGAGACCTCGGTGTGTGTAAATAGCTGGGGCCCGGAAAGGTCGAGGGGCGCCAGGATTTCTTATCGGACTCTGGAAGGGATGAGGGGGCTCCGGCTGCCTTCTGCCGTATCCGGAGCTCTCTTTCAGCGCGTAACTCTGTACTGGGAGCGGTCCCTCGAGTCCCCGCAGTCCTTTCCAGCGCATGCCCTTCCCCCGCTTTGGGTGGACGCGCGCGCGCGCGGACTCCTAACATCTTCCAGCCTTCACTTCCTCTTGAGCGCGAAAAGCGGGGGTGGGAAGCAGCTGGAGACAAAAGCGCGCACGCGCGACCGTTACCTTCACGCCGTTCCTGGGCGGGAAACCGCCACTGCAGTCTGCGCATGCGCTCTGGGTCGCGGCGAGACTAGGGCTACAGGGCGTGTCTCCTGTTAACCTGAGTTTTCTTTTTTTAATGAAAGAAATAAGAGGAATGTGGGGAAGGGCCCTGTCAATGTACCGCTATACACCAGTGAATTAGGACAGTTCGACCACAACAGTCTGTAGAGGCCACCTGTCTCTCTGCTGCGTTAGGAATTCAGGGGAGCAGGTGGTGGCAGTGAGGGATTTTGAGGGAACGGAAATCGGATCTTGACCCAGATCTGGGCCGCCGATAATCCCCAATTTCGCTCAGACTGCTGTGGAGGTGTTAGGCCCAGCCCGAAGCCGGGGGGCAAGGGAGGATGGGCGGCCTGGGCAGCGCCTTTGCAGACGTGGCCATTTCGTGCCTCTGCGGCGCCGCCGGGGGGCGCGAGAGCGCGCGCCCTGAATTGCGCATTCATCCTGTGCCGCAGAGCCCCGCCCCTTGTCCCTGCGGACAGACATTTCTTCTGCGCTGGTCTGGCCACGTGCTTCCTGTGCTAGGGGCTGCCCGGAAATGTGGCCACCTAGTCTAAAGTGGTATTCTGGGGCCTGAGCGCTGGGTGGATGCTTACCTTCCTGTCTTGGTCCTCCAAAGGAGGAAGCTGTGACTGAGCTGTATTGGTCTGGAAGGAGGCCTTCCCAGTTTAGGATGGGAAGGTAACAGTCATTAAAAGCAATGTAGACGATAAGCTGTTCTCAGAAGAGTAGTACGTCTTATGTCGCTTTAAAAAAGGAAATTTGTTTTAAGATTACGTGAGTAGCCTAGGTAACACAGCCAGACCTCATCTCCACAAAAAAAGATGAAAAAATTAGCCAGGCGTAGTGGCCTGTGCCTGTGGTCCCATCTGCTCCAGAGGCTGGGGTCGGGGGATGACTCAAGCCCAGGAGGTTTAGGCTGGCGTGAGCCTAGATGGCATCACTGCACTCAAGCCTGGGTGACAGACCTTATCTCTAAAAAAATAAAGATTGCATGAGTATTTTGTTCCACCTGACAGCCACCAATAGATTAAATTGTGATATCTTTTTCCTTCCCACAGCGTGAGTGCATCTCCATCCACGTTGGCCAGGCTGGTGTCCAGATTGGCAATGCCTGCTGGGAGCTCTACTGCCTGGAACATGGCATCCAGCCCGATGGCCAGATGCCAAGTGACAAGACCATTGGGGGAGGAGATGATTCCTTCAACACCTTCTTCAGTGAGACTGGCGCTGGCAAGCATGTGCCCCGGGCCGTGTTTGTAGACTTGGAACCCACGGTCATTGGTGAGTTGACCTCAGTAACCCAAGTGAGATCCCAGGATGCTGGGACAGGAGGTCTGTCCTGGGGGCTCCGCTGGTCACTCACCCACTCCCTCCGTCCTTCTCTCCCTCCTTCTCCAGATGAAGTTCGCACTGGCACCTACCGCCAGCTCTTCCACCCTGAGCAGCTCATCACAGGCAAGGAAGATGCTGCCAATAACTATGCCCGAGGGCACTACACCATTGGCAAGGAGATCATTGACCTTGTGTTGGACCGAATTCGCAAGCTGGTAAGCACAATATATAAATATGCATTTAATGCGGCGAGATGGTACCAGTGCAAGTTGGGTGGAGTGACTGACATCATTCATTCTTTAGCACCTACCAAAATGTGGAATAGACAGATTACTATGTTCATTGGACTTCTGAATCAGATAGTCCCCTAGGTTCTGGACAGTTTGTGGATATGTTTGTTTTCCCATTTCCTTATGCTTATGTCAATGAGATGGTTCATAATCTAAGAATTTTAAATAGAAATTCTAAGAGAATGTGTCTTGGCATTAAAATACTATTTTTTTTATTTCCCTACAGGCTGACCAGTGTACCGGTCTTCAGGGCTTCTTGGTTTTCCACAGCTTTGGTGGGGGAACTGGTTCTGGGTTCACCTCCCTGCTCATGGAACGTCTCTCAGTTGATTATGGCAAGAAGTCCAAGCTGGAGTTCTCCATTTACCCAGCGCCCCAGGTTTCCACAGCTGTAGTTGAGCCCTACAACTCCATCCTCACCACCCACACCACCCTGGAGCACTCTGATTGTGCCTTCATGGTAGACAATGAGGCCATCTATGACATCTGTCGTAGAAACCTCGATATCGAGCGCCCAACCTACACTAACCTTAACCGCCTTATTAGCCAGATTGTGTCCTCCATCACTGCTTCCCTGAGATTTGATGGAGCCCTGAATGTTGACCTGACAGAATTCCAGACCAACCTGGTGCCCTACCCCCGCATCCACTTCCCTCTGGCCACATACGCCCCTGTCATCTCTGCTGAGAAAGCCTACCATGAACAGCTTTCTGTAGCAGAGATCACCAATGCTTGCTTTGAGCCAGCCAACCAGATGGTGAAATGTGACCCTCGCCACGGTAAATACATGGCTTGTTGCCTGTTGTATCGTGGTGATGTGGTTCCCAAAGATGTAAATGCTGCCATTGCCACCATCAAGACCAAGCGCAGCATCCAGTTTGTGGATTGGTGCCCCACTGGCTTCAAGGTTGGCATCAACTACCAGCCTCCCACTGTGGTGCCTGGTGGAGACCTGGCCAAGGTACAGAGAGCTGTGTGCATGCTGAGCAACACCACAGCCATTGCTGAGGCCTGGGCTCGCCTGGACCACAAGTTTGACTTGATGTATGCCAAGCGTGCCTTTGTTCACTGGTATGTGGGTGAGGGGATGGAGGAAGGCGAGTTTTCTGAGGCCCGTGAAGACATGGCTGCCCTTGAGAAGGATTATGAGGAGGTTGGTGTGGATTCTGTTGAAGGAGAGGGTGAGGAAGAAGGAGAGGAATACTAATTATCCATTCCTTTTGGCCCTGCAGCATGTCGTGCTCCCAGGATTTCAGCTTCAGCTTAGCTGACAGACATTAAAGCTTTCTGGTTAGATTGTTTTCACTTGGTGATCATGTCTTTTCCATGTGTACCTATAATATTTTTCCATCGTGTCTCAAAGTAAAGTCATTAACATCAAAAGCTTTGTTTCCTGTGTGTTTTCTAAAAGTGCCTTGGTTTTTGGATTCATCTATATTTGGAGTATAGAGTCTGCAATTTGCTGTTGATGTCAAGGATCCTACTTCCTGTGCAGGCACCTCTAGGGAAAAGGAAGCTCAAGGGACTAGAAAGGCAGAAGCCCTAGATTCTCAGACTAGTTTACCACCTCATCCCTTGGTGTAGGGGGCGGGGAAACTGATGAGAGTCATTCTGCTAATCTAGAGCTCATTTAGCTCCAGAGTATGACTGGGTAGTTACTAATGAGTTATGTATGGGAAGTATACGTTTTGAATATCCGCTAAGTTGCTGCTGTTTAAAGTGGCCTGCTAACCTTGTTAGTGTAAGAAATTTCAAAGTGGTCTTTGGCTGGTCATGGTGGCTCATGCCTCTAATCCCAGCACGAGGATGAGGCAGGTAGATTACTTGAGCCCAGGCATTCAAGACCAGCCTGGGCAACATGATGAAACCCAGTCTACAAGAAAATACAAAAATTTGGGCGTGGTGGTGTGTGCCTATAATCCCAGCTACTTGTGAGGCTGACGAGGTTGAGGCTGTGGTGAGCTGTGATTGTACCACTGCACTCCAGCCTTGGTGACAGACCCTGTCTTAAGAAAAAGCAGTGACCTGGGAAAACATCTGACTGTAGGAAGGTTTGAGGGTGGTGAAGTAAAGGCAGTTTCCAGCCCTATTGTGATAGGAAAAAGTAGGACCAGAATTCATGGTGGTCAATAAAAGTCATGCTAAGAAAGAAGGCTAAACAATAAGCAATATGCATGGGTGGAAGAGGACTACATTACATGAGGATAAAGTGGCAACGTTTGTAAAGGTTAGGATAAAAATGTATAGCATTTGGCATGGTTTACATCCTTTCAAATATTTTGGCTACATGTAACAGACTTGTAAGCACAGAGAATGTAAATAGAGGATTTAACTTAGGAGAAAATGTAGATTTCAAATCCGTAAAGTACAGGAAAATTGTGGCTGCTAAAGACCCTGATGGCTGCTAAAGACCAAGAAGACTGAAAGAATGCATGAGGCTTTTTTGAAAAAGCAGAAAAGAGGCCAGGCATAGTGGTTCATACCTGTAATCCAAGCGCTTTGGGAGGCGGAGGCGGGCGGATTACCTGAGGTCAGGAGTTTGAGACCAGCCTGGCCAACATGGAGAAACCCCATCTCTACTAAAAATACAAAATTAGCTGGACATGGTTGCACACCCTTGTAATCCCAGCTACTCGGGAGACTGAGGCAGGAGAATTGCTTGAACCTGGGAGGAGGAGGTTACAGTGAGCCAAGATTGCGCCATTGCACTCCAGCCTGGGCAACAAAAGCGAAACTTCATCTCAAAAAAAAAAAAGTAGGGAAGTCTACAATTTTCCCAGTTTTTTTTTTTTTTTTTAGCCCATAAATCCTACAAATTTACAAAATGTCAGCCCTCCCTATCTGTGGTTTCCATATCTAGATTTGACTAACTGGATTTAAAATACTTGGAAGCAACCGGCCCTGGTGGTTCATGCCTATAATACCAGCACTTTGGTCAAGGCAGGAGGATCACTTGAGCCCAGGAGTTTGAGACCAGCCTAGGCAACCTAGGGAGACCCTGTCATTACAAAACAAAAACCAAAACAGATTAGCCAGTGTAATTGTGCTGCTGCATTCCTGCCTGGGTGCCAGAGAAAGACCCTATTTCAAAATATATGTTTGGAAAAATGGATAGTTGTGTCTGAACTGAACATGTACTTGTCCCCTTTATTCTCTAAATGATACAACAATTATTTACATAGCATTCACATTGTATTAGGTATTATAAGTAATCTGGAAATAAAGTATACAGGAAGATGTGTGCAGGTTACATGCAAACACTAGAGCTCTCTATATAAGGAACTTGAGCATTCATGGATTTTGGTATCCTCCAGGGATACTAAGGGATGACTGTAGCTCTCAGCTCCAAAGATAATCTGATTTGGCATGAACAATTCAGAGAAGAAGCTTTGGTGGGGAGCCTGCAGGCCTAGCATAGCAACACAAATGTAGCCATCACAGGCTCCAAGGGAAAGCAGACACCTTTATTTATTTTTTATTTTTGTTTGTTTATTTATTTTTGAGACAGAGTCTCGCTCTGTTGCCAAGGCTGGAGTGCAGTGGCACAATCTCAGCTCACTGCAAGCTCCGCCTCCCGGGTTCACGCCATTCTCCTGTCTCAGCCTCCCAAGTAGCTGGGACTACAGGCACCCGCCACCTCGCCTGGCTAATTTTTGTATTTTTAGTACAGACGGGGTTTCACCATGTTGGCCAGGCTGGTCTCGAACTCCTGACCTCGTGATCTGCCCACCTTGGCCTCTCAAAGTGCTGGGATTACAGGCATGAGCCACTGGGTGCTCCCAGCTGCAGACACCTTTAAAGAACTGAGAGGCCTGGGCACTGCAGCTCACGCCTGTAATCCTATCACTTTGGGAGCCCAAAGTAAGTGGATCACCTGAGGTCAGGAGATTGAGACCAGTGAGGCCAACACGGTGAAATCCCAACTCTACTAAAAATACAAAATGAGCTGGGCATGGTAGCCTGTGCCTGTAGTCCCAGCTACACCAGGGGCTGAGGCAGAAGAATCACTTGAACCTGGGAGGCGGAAGTGACAGTGAGCCGATATTATGCCAATGCACTCCAGCCTGGGTGACAGAGTGAAACTCTCAAAAATATACAATAAAAAATTTTAAGCTGGGCACGGTGGTTCACTCCTGTAATCCCAGCACTTTGGGTGGCTGAAGCAGGCAGATCACCTATGGTCAGCAGTTTGAGACCAACCAGGTCAACATGGTGAAACCCTATCTCTACTAAAAATACAAAAATTATCTGGGCGTGGTGGTGGGCACCTCTAATCCCAGCTACTTGGGAGGCTGAGACAGGAGAATTGCTTGAACCCGGGAGGTAGAGGTTGCGTGAGCCGAGATCATGCCATTGCACTGCAGCCTGGGTGACAAAAGTGAAACTCCATCTCAAAGGAAAAAAAAAATTAAAAAATTGTTTTATACATCAAGATGACTACTATTTTTTTTTTTTTTCTTGAGATGGAGTCTCGTTCTATTGCCCAAGCTGAAATGCAGTGGCTCAGTCTTGGCTCACCGGCAACCTCTGCCTCCTGGGTTCAAGGGATTCTCGCCTCAGCCTCCCGAGTAGCTGGGATTACAGGCGTGCACTACCATGCCCAGCTAATTTTTGTATTTTTAGTACAGACGGGGTTTCACCATGTTGGCCAAGCTGGTCTCAAACTCCTGACCTCAAGTGATCCTCCCTCCTTGGCCTCCCAAACTGCTGGGATTACAAGGGTGAGCCACCACACCAGGCCAAGATGAATACTATTAATTGTAAGTTAAGGCCTTGGATTAAATGATATATTATGTGTGGGCCATGGGGGAGGAGGTGGCTAGAATGAAATGCTCAGGCAGACAGGACATGTCATCAAGCCCTCCTTTAAAGTGCCCCTTTAAGGGGCACTGGAGTCGTCTTATCTATACCTCTGACCAGGCAGCAAGTACAGCACCTGGTAATGCCTATAGGAACCAAAAATAAATAATGGTAATTTCTCTCTTAAGCCAGATTCTTTTTTTGTTTTTTTGTTTGTTTGTTTGTTTGTTTGTTTTTAGACAGTCTTGCCCTGTAGCCCGGGCTGGAGTGCAGTGACGCGATCTTGGCTCACTGCAACCTCCACCTCCTGGGTTCACGCCATTCTCCTGCCTCAGCCTCCCAAGTAGCTGGGACTATAGGTACCCGCCACCACGCCCGGCTAATTTTTGGTATTTTTAGTAGAGATGGGGTTTCACTGTGTTAGTCAGGATAGTCTCGATCTCCTGACCTCGTGATCCACCCTCCTCGGCCTCCCAAAGTGCTGGGATTACAGGCGTGAGCCACCGTGCCCAGCCAGCCAGATTCTTTATTGTTCTACTCAATGTAAACTTTAAGCCCTAAGGTTTTGTAACACTCACTCTCTTTCGGGGCCCAGGCTTCTTTATCAAATCTCAGGGGAGGAGCCTAGGGAACAGAGACATTTGGTTAGCCTCTTGTTCTGTCACTAATCAGGACCTCTTAATCTTCTGGGACTATTTTCCCTTTCACACTATAGATTTCCACTCTGCCTTTCTCAGAAGGGGTAGCAAGTAGGGCTTTGGAGTTTGGAAGGACCTGTAAACTTAGAGATGTGCATCCAAGTTGGGAGATGAGGGGCAGTGTATACCAGGTCTTGACATGTCTGCTCAGCCATTCTCCAGAGCTACTACAGAAGCATAGGCCATTTATTCAGAAAATAAGTATAACTTTTTTCTTCTTCTTCTTTTTTTAGAGATGAAGTCTAACTCTGGCATTCAGTCTGGAGTACAGTGGTGAGATCTTGGCTCACTGCATCCTCCAACTCCCAGGTTCAAGTGATTCTCCTGCCTCAGCCTCCCAAGTAGCTGGGATTATAGGTGCCCACCACCATGCCTCAGCTATTTTTTTTTGTATTTTTAGTACAGACAGCGTTTCACCACGTTGGCCAGACTGGTCTCGAATTCCTGACCTCAGGTGATCTGCCTGCCTCGGCCTCCCAAAGTGCTGGGATTACAGGGATGAGCCACCATGCCCAGTCAATGAATATAAATTTTTAAAAGCCCAAGAAGGGTTTACTTAAAGATGAAAAGGATGATGACAATAACAACGATAACTAATCTTAACTACATAGACACCTTCTTTTTTTAACACCAGAATGTTTAAATGCCTTCACAACCTACTGTTCATCCCCTCCGTGAGTTCGCTGTTAAAATGAAAAAAGCCCAGTGCCTCATTTTAGCGATGACAGATTTAATTGGTAGGGAAGAAGGGGAGAGATACCACAGCCTTGTGTCCTGCCTTGTAGGACTAGAAGCCTTAAATATTGCCTGCCACAAGATCATTAGGACATGAGTCTTTCAGCCCTACGGAGGACCCGGGCTGTGATTTAGGGATGTGCTTAGACTAACAGGCTTGAGCAAGGGAGGAGGGAAGAGCATTTTATCTGGAGATGCCATATTCCCCTCCCAATCCCATCAAACTCCTGGCAAATTCCTTAATGCCCTGCAGATGGCACCACTGACAAGGAGTTCTCCATCCAGGAGAGCCAAGCTCAGATTTGTGAACTCTGCCCTTGTCATCTTGGACCTGTGCCAAAAAGATGACAAACAAGCCAGAAGTGACTGACCTGCCATCCCTAGCATTCACACACTTGTCGCTTTTTCTTCTGTCCATGACTGGAGGCATCTGGGCCTCATGCTAGGCCGCTGTGAATCAGGAGGCTACAGAAAACACCACACCCAAGGAGTTTCTGGACCTCAGCCCCTTCCTCTAGGGTGCTTCCCTGAGGTAGGATGCGTATAAAAACATGGCCTTGGCCAGGCATGGTGGCTCACACCTGTAATCCCACACTTCAGGAGGCTGAGGCGGGCGGATCACCTGGGGTCAGGAATTCAATACCAGCCTGGCCAATATGGTAAAACACTGCCTTTACTAAAAATACGAGAATTAGCCAGGCATGGTGGCATGTGCCTATAATCCCAGCTACTTGGGAGGCTGAGACAGGAGAATCGCTTGAAACCGGGAGGCAGAAGTTGCAGTGAACCTAGATCACGCCATTGCACTCCAGCCTGGGCAATAAGAGCGAAACTCCATCTCAAAAAACAAAACAAAACAAAACAAAACATGGCCTTGGGCCAGGCGTGGTGGCTAATGCCTATAATCTCAGCACTTTGGGAGGCCAAGGAGGGTGGATCACTTGAAGTCAGAAGTTCGAGACCAGCCTGGCCAACATGGTGAAACCCCGTCTCTACTAAAAATACAAAAATTAGCCAGGCATGGTAGCAGGTGCCTGTAATCACAGCTACTCAGGAGGCTGAGGCAGGAGAATTGCTTGAACCTGGGAGGTGGAGGTTGCAGTGAGCTGAGTTAGTGTTCCTGCAGTCCAGCCTAGGCAACAGAGTGAGACTCCGTCTCAAAAAAAAAAAAAAAAAAGAAAACAAAACGCCTTAGGATCAACATGCAGTAAGGGAGGAGCATGTTGTCACATTAATGTAAACTCAATATTGATACAAAGTCAATAACCACCTGACAATGTGGGCATCATCATGTAGACACTGATGTCATTGTGTTACTAAGGCTAGCTTCCACCTCTCTGCTATCTGGTTCATAAGCCAAAACGAATACCCAAATGCTCTACCCCACCCACTCCCAACTGACAGCCTGCTGTATGTTATCATGCCCAACTAGACAGAATCAAGCTCATCACCTCATTCATGCCTGAGCCTTTAAACATACACTTTCCTCTGCCTGTGGTACCTTCTATTGCCATGAGAGCCCCCAACACCTTTGTCCAGTTAATGCATATTCTTCTTTCAATGAAGTCATTTCTTCAAGGACTTAGAGACTAGGTCAGAATAGGCCATATTTTCTAGTATATATTTTCATAGAACCTCTACTTTTCTCACATTTGTAATATTTTGTAAATATATATTTGTGTGATTAATTCATATATTTCTTCCCTACCAGAGGTTTTTTTTTTTTGTTTGTTTTTTTTTTTTTTGGAGACAGGGCCTCGCTCTTGTGTCCAGACTGGAGTGCAGTGATTCGATCTCGGCTCACTGCTGCCTTGACCTCCTGGACTCAAGGGATCCTCCCAGCTCAGCTTCTTGGGTAGCTGGGACTACAGGCACCCACCATCACCCCCGGCTAATTTTTAAATTTTTTGTCGAGATTGAGTCTCACCATGTTGTCCAAGCTGGTCTCAAAATTCTGAGCTCAAGCAATCCTTTTCTGCTTCGGACTCTTTTTTTTTTTTTTTTTTTTTTTTGAGACAGAATTTTGCTCTTGTTGCCCAGACTAGAATGCAATGGCGTGATCTTGGCTCACCACAACCTCTGCCTCCCGGGTTCAAGCAATTCTCCTGCCTCAGCCTTCCGAGTAGCTAGCATTACAGGCATGCGCCACGATGCCCAGCTAATTTCGTATTTTTAGTAGAGATGGGGTTTCTCCATGTTGGTCAGGCTGGTCTCAAACCCCTGACCTCAGGTGATCTGCCCACCTCGGCCTCCCAAAGTGCTGGGATTACAGGCGTGAGTCACTGTGCCCAGCCTCTACCAGATTTAAAAAAAAAAAAAAAAAAAAAAAAAAAAAAAAAAAAATCCATTAGGTAAATGCTCCACAGTTTTGTTTGTCTTTGTTTTTTAAGATTAGTCAAATCGGCCAGGCACAATGGCTTAGACTTGTAGTACCAGCACTTTGGGTGGCCAAGGAAGGAAGATCACTTGAGACCAGGAGTTCGAGACCAACCTGGGCAACTAGTGAAATCCTGTCTCTAAAAAAAATTTAAAAATTAGCAAACTATCGCAAGAAAAGAAAACCAGACACGGCATGCTCTCACTCATAGGTGGGAATTGAGCAATGAGAACATCTGGACGCGGGAAGGGGAACATCACACGCTGGGACCTGTTGAGGAGTGGGGGAAGGGGTGAGGGATAGTATTAGGAGATATTCCTAATGTAAATGACGAGTTAATGGGTGCAACACACCAACATGGCACATGTATACATATGTAACAAACCTGCACATTGTGCACATGTACCCTAGAACTTAAAGTATATTTTAAAAAATTAAAAATTAGCCTGGTGTGATGGTGCATGCCTTTGGTCCCAGCTGCCTGGGAGGCTGAGGTGGGAGGATCAATTGTGCCCGAGAGGTTGAGGATGCAGTGAGCTGAGATTGCTTCTTTGCACTCCAGCCTAGATGCTAGACCAAGACCCCAAGACCCTGTCTCAAAAAAAATAAAATAAAATAAAATAAAAAAATCTGAACAAAAAACAAACAAAAAAACATTTTTAACTCTGAAAGCTAGAGATGGCTATCCATCTACTTCCTCCCCACTTTCAGACTAAGCCCAGGACCAAAGCTCTAAGGGGCCTCAGGCAGAGAGTAAAAGGTGGATAGAGACATAAAATGGAGGTGGATAGGAAGGTTTCTTCTGTGTTCTAAAGATTCTTCATCGTAGTGGCTCACTTCTGTAATCCCAGCACTTTGGGACGTTGAGGTGGGAGGATCACTTGAGGTCAGGAGTTCGAGACCAACCTGGTCAACATGGTGAAACCCTGTTTCTACTGAAAATACAAAAATTAGTCAGGAGCATACCCCTGCAGTCCTAACTCCTCAGGAGGCTGAAGCAGAAGAATCGCTTAAACCCAGGAGTTCGAGGCTGCAGTGAGCTGAGATTGTGCCATTGCCCGCCAGCCTGTGTGTGGAGTGAGACTCCATTTCAATAAAATAAAATAAAATAAAATAAAATAAAATAAAATAATAAAGCTTCTTCATCAAGAAGATGTCTCAAAACAAACCAAAAAAAGATCCCTCAGCCTCTCTGGCCCTAGCATCTCATGATACTGGCATGTAGAAACTTCTGCTGCCTCACTATGACCAAATCAATGTGTACCACGAGCTGGGTTGTGACCCAGCTGACAGGATAGGCTGTCACCCTAATATTCCTTCTATATAACAGTGCTCAAAGCTAGGCAGGTGAATATTCCCACCATCCTCTTCACTGCTCACCCGGTGTAATCTTTTTGTTGTTGTTGATTTTTTTGTTATTGTCTTTTGTTTTGTTTTGTTTTGTTTTGAGACAGAGTCTTGCACTGTTGCCCAGGCTCCCAGGCTGGAATGCAGTAGCACAATCTGGGCTCACTGCAGCCTCCGCCCCCTGGGTTCAATCAATTCTCGCACTTCAGTCTCCCAAATCAGTCTCCCAAGTAGCTGGGACTATAGGCATGCTACAATGTCCAGTTAATTTTTGTATTTTTTGTAGAGACAGAGTTTTGCCATGTTGCCAGGCTGGTCTCCAACTCCTGAGCTGAGGCAATCCACCCACTTTGGCTTCCCAAAGTGCTGAGATTACGGGTGTGAGCCACTGCATGTGGCCTGTGTAATCTCTTATCCAGTCTGGGCTTCAAGAGGAACATAGACAATGGAGTTTTCTCCAAGGGGTGAGGAGAGTGGTAAGGAGTATTAGGCATATAGTACATCTTCAGTTTACAAAGATGACGGGATTAAGAGATTAAAGACAGGCATAGGAAATTATAAGAGTATTGATTGGGGAAGCGATAAATGTCCATGAAATCTTCACAATTTATGTTCTTCTGTCACAGCTTCAGCAGGTCCCTCTGTTTGGGGTCCCTGACTTCCCGCAACAACTGAGGATGTTTAGCTTAGAAAAGAGAAACCCAATGAAGGGCTGCGGTCTAGAAATGGCAGTAGATTCATTCCTCAAAACCCCAGAGGGCACAGCAAACGATGGGGAAGAAGACTGCAGTTCACTTTCTAAAAATTAGCCGGCACCAACAATGAACCAGTATGCCATCTATTCAGCAGTCAGTGGTCCCCAATCTTTTTGGTACCAGGGGCCGGTTTTGTGGAAGACAATTTTTCCATGAATGGTGTGTGTGGTGAGGGGTGCTTTCAGGATGAAACTGTTCCACCTAAGATCATCTGGCATTAGATTCTCATAAGAAGCACCCAACCTATATCCACAGTTCACAGCTACTATGAGAATCTAATGCCGCTGCTGATCTGACAGGAGGTGGAGCTCAGGCGGTAATGCTTGCTTGCCCACCACTCACCTCCTGCAGTGTGGGCCAATTCCTAACAGGCCATGGTCTGCACCCAGCAGTTGAGGACCCCTGGTCTATGTCATGTAGCACATACAGGTAGACCTGATAACTTCTTTTTTTTTTTTTTGAGATGGAGTCTCGCTCTGTTGCCCAGGCTGGAGTGCAGTGGCGCGATCTCGGTTCACTGCAAGCTCCGCCTCCTGGGTTCACGCCATTCTCCTGCCTCAGCCTCCTGAGTAGCTGGGACTACAGGCACCCGCCACCATGCCCGGCTAATTTTTTTTTTTTTTGTATTTTTAGTAGAGACGGAGTTTCACCGTGTTAGCCAGGATGGTCTCGATCTCCTGACCTTGTGATCCACCTGCCTCGGCCTCCCAAAGTGCTAGGATTACAGGCGTGAGCCACTGCACCTGGCCAGGTGTGAGCCACCGCACCCCGCCAGCATGTTTCTAAAATTCTTCTCCTCCTAACTCTCAACGACATCAAAAAGTTCTCAGATGCAAGAAGGACTTGCTTAGGAAATTCCTGGTTTTCTGGTTTCCTGGCACTCTAGACAAGAGGGAAATTCCAAAATTTCTAGAAATTTGTCCTATTTTGACCAGAGAAAAGAAAAAAGTTATGGTTCAGAGTCAGATGAGCTCTGGCAGGGTGCGGTGGCTCATGCCTGTAATCCCAGCACCTTGGGAGGCTGAGGCAGGTGGATCACCTGAGGTCAGGAGTTGGAGACCAGCCTGACCAACATGGTGAAACGCCGACTCTACCAAAAATACAAAAATTAGCTGGGCATGGCTGGGCGCGGTGGCTCACGCCTATAATCCCAGCACTTTGGGAGGCCGAGGTGGGCGAATCACAAGGTCAGGAGATCGGGGCCATCCTGGCTAACACGGTGAAACCCCGTCTCTACTGAAAATACAAAAAATTAGCTGGGCGTGGTGGTGGGCGCCTGTAGTCCCAGCTATTCGGGAGGCTGAGGCAGGAGAATGGCATGAACCTGCAGGGTGGAGCGTGCAGTGAGCCGAGATCGCGCCACTGCACTCCAGCCTGGGAGAGAGAGCAAGACTCGTCTCAAAAAAAAAAAAAAATTAGCTGGGCATGGTGGTGGGCACCTGTAATCCCAGTTACTCGGGAGGCTGAGGCAGGAGAATTGCTTGAACCCGGGTGATGGTAACCGGGTGGTGGAGGTTACAAGAGATCGAGCCACTGCACTCTAGCCTAGGTGACAGAGCAAAAAAAAAAAAAAAGAGTTAGCTAATAGCTAAATAAGCTCTTTCCAAAGACCCAGAAAGTCCTGGGAACAAAATCACCCTGAAAGTAGTCTTAGATTAGGCAGGAAGTTTTCTTTCTTCTTTCTTTTCTTTTCTTTCCTTTTTTTTTTTTTTTTTTTTTTACAAAATAAAAACAGGGTTTCACTCTGTCGCCCAGGCTGAAATGCAGTGGTGCCATGATAGCTCACTGTAGCCTCGATTTCCTGAGCTCAAGTGATTCTCCTGCTTCAGCCTCCTGAGTATCTTAGAACTACGGGGACATGCCACCACGTCTTGCTAATTTCATAAATTTTTTGTAGAGATAGGGTCGTCATGTGTTACCCAGGCTGGTCTTTTTTTTTTTTTTTTTGAGACGGAGTTTAGCTCCCAGGTTGGAGTGCAATGGCACGATCTTGGCTCACGGCAAGCTTTGCCTCCTGGGTTGAGGCGATTCTCCTGCCTCAGCCTCCCGAGTAGCTGGGATTACAGGCATGCACCACCACGACCGTCTAATAACGTATTTTTAGTAGAGACGGGGTTCCTCCACGTTGGTCAGGCTGATCTCAAACTGCCGACTTCAGGCGATCCACCTGCCTCAGCCTCCCAAAGTACTGGGATTACCTATGTGAACCACCGCGCCCGGCCCTGTTTAAGTGTTTACTACAAGAACTGCACTGGGTTAAGTTTTGGGGAAGAAAAGAATGGGGTCAATCAGAAGCCAAATATGGCCGGGCGTGGTTGCTCACGCCTGTAATCCCAACACTTTGGGAGGCCGAGGCGCGCAGATCACAAGGTCAGGAGATTGAGACCATCCTGGCTAACACCGTGAAACCCCGTCTCTACTAAAAATACAAAAAATTAGCCAGGCGTGGTGGCGGGCACCTGTAGTCCCAGCTACTCGGGAGGCTGAGGCAGGAGAATGGCGTAAACCCGGGAGGCAGAGTTTGCAGTGAACCGAGATCGCGCCACTGCACTCCAGCCTGGGCGACAGAGCGAGAGTCCGCGTCTCAAAAAAAAAAAAAAAAAAAAAAGGCAAATATGCGCCTGGCGCGGTGGCTCATGCCTGTAATCACAGCACTTTGGGAGGCGGAGACGGGCAGATCACCTGAGGTCAGGAGTTGGAGACCAGCCAGACCAACATGGAGAAACCCCATCTCTACTAAAAATACAAAATTAGCCAGTCGTGGTGTCTCGCCTGTAATCCCAGCTACTCTGGGAGGCTGAGGCGAGAGAATCGCTTGAACCCGGGAGGCGGAGGTTGCCGTGAGCCAAGATCGCACCATTGCACTCCTGCCTGGGCAACAAGAGCGAAACTCCATCTCAAAAAAAAAAAAAAAAAAAAAAAAAAAAAGGCCAAATATGTGTTTCTAATTCTTGAAGAGGAGAAGACAGGAGGAAAAGAGGAAAGACATAAATGAAGGTAAAGTTAAACAATACAAAATATTTAAATTACAACAACTCAAGAAGACAAATATTATGAAACAATGCATATATGGACAATTTTTTTTGTTTTTTAGAGACAGAGTTTCATTCTTGTTGCCCAGGCTATAGTGCAATGGTATGATCTCAGCTCACCGCAACCTCCAATTCGTGGGTTCCAGTGATTCTCCTGCTT